>NW_020185339.1:2397993-2477729 GCF_003031525.2 Neophocaena asiaeorientalis asiaeorientalis | reverse complement strand
GACTCTCAACCACTGCGCCACCAGGGAAGCCCTAAACTATATTTTAAATAATAAACTTCAGATTTTAAATAAATTATTAAAACATTTTTATGTGAAACAGTTGAAGCTTCATTAATAATTTAAAATTTTGAAATTCCATTGTCTCAATATATGTTTTCTGAGCATATATTGTTAGTTTATATACATACATTATTCACTTAAGTATGGATTCAACATAAAGCTCTCCTATTATGAATTTCCTAGGGAAAAATTGTTTCAAAGATTAAATCCCACTGAAAGTTATAGTCTAAAGACATAAATTTAGAAATCAAATTCTTCTGTTAGTGAGGTAAATTTCCAAAGAAATGAAAGTACAAAACCTGTAAGTTAAAATCTAAGGGAATTAAAATTTAAAATCAAATGTACTTGTTCCTGTGAATTAAAATTCAAATAAATTAAAACTCAGCGTCAAAAAGTTAATAGGATACAGAATATTCTAACAGTTCTAGACCAAAAATTTTAGAAAATAAGGCAATCCCCAGGCTTGATGCAGTCTACCGAACCCAGGCTTTAGTGTTATCAAAGACCATAGCAGAAACTCAAGCACTCATGAGGAAGAAAAGGAGAGACAGAGAACTTCTTGTATGTTTCAACCTCACCAGGTGAGAATCAATCCAATGTCAGCCACTCACAGTCTGTGCCTAGGGTCCTTAAACTTAGTTGCAAGAAATTTCCCGTTTAGAGATTAATTTTGGCAGTATGATTATACCACAACTGGCAGGAAATTAACCTATGCATATGATTTTCTCTCTCAGAGAGTGACATTTTTGACATCACTGCCTTTTGCAAGTTCAGAAATTTCTTATGGTGGTAGCCCCAGTTATCAGGTCTTAAACTGAGACCTTTCTGCATGTTTAATACTGCTTAATTTCCTTTTACTCATTGATCCTGGTGTTTTTGGTCCTCCAATGCTGAATTGAATATAACATAAATTGTATCTACCCACAAAGACTCTATATCCAATATTTTCAGTCCTGCTACAGAAAATTTGACAATGCCTCTTGCTGTGGAATTGCTTAAGTCAAAGAAACTTGCCTTCTGGTAAGATTTCTCCTTTATCCTCCACATTTGTTTCAGCAGAAAAGTCATCCTCAACCTATTCAAATATTGAAGCTTCTCTTGAGTTTATAGTATGTACCCCTTGGGTCTAGGGTAGGGTAAACTAATATCTCTGCTATGTGCTCCCAAGACATGGAAATTTCTCACAATTTTAATGTGCTGAACATGAATAACATTTCTCTTGTTATTATATCTTTTTCTACCTCAATTGTCTCTCAGTTCTTTTCAGGAAGTTGAATCTGCTTTTTAAGTAGATCCTTTTCTTCTCTAACCAATATAAAATTAGTACCGTTTACAAAATCTCAAGAGCTTGGTTTTTTTCGCTATTACTCTGCTCTCTGGACAGACATTTATTTGTCTAACCATTTTTCATAAATTTGGTTCAGTGAGGATCTTTCATAATAAGAAATAGGAAATGAGTGAGCTCTGGTCCTGCCAAAGCAACTATTTTTCAGATAAGTCTTGGCCACCTCCGTGTCTGTGAATTGGATATTCTCACCCAGGAGGAATTCTCCCAACAGACCAACATCTGTCCAAAGCCTGACCTTGATCTATTATTTTCCAGCTTGGCTTCCCTTGAATAATTTTGTTGCACCTTCTCTTGGAATCTCAATTACATAAATTTCTTAATCTGGTTCCCCCAGGACACAGGCAATAGTTGTTGCTTCCCCACACAGAGTAAGAGTTTCATTTCACTTTGATCCTCTGTGATCCTTTGAATATTTTATCATGGTCCTCTGGTCTTCCTTTTGCAGACCAGTGCAATTTATTTTAACCATTTCGAACAGCTGTCACAATCTTTAAGGGGTAATTTCCAGAAAATTCTTACTGTAGATGCTAATTGTGATTTTAATAGGGTTTCCTTCTGTACTGTATTTTCCTAGATTTCTATCCCTTCTGGGGAAGTGTACTCCAGGAAGCTTTCTGAGAACTTGTCTCTCTTTCTTTGCTAGATTCTGTCACAACCCAGTACAGTTTTCAGTTAATTAGTCAAATATGAGCCCCAATCACACTTTTTTGTTTGTTTTGGTGCTTTTTGTTTCTTGCGGTAAGCGGGCCTCTCACTGTTGTGGCCTACTCCCATTGCGGAGCACAGGATCCGGACGCAGACTCAGCGGCCATGGCTCACGGGCCCAGCCGCTCCGTGGCATGTGGGATCTTCCCGGACCGGGGCACAAACCCGTGTCCCCTGCATCGGCAGGCGGACTCTCAACCACTGCGCCACCAGGGAAGCCCCCCAATCACATTTTCAGAACGGTTAGAAGCATACTTATCTCCCTTGTGCTTTTATCTCTTTCTGACTTAGCCTTCATCATTTTTCCATTCCTATCTCTCTGCTTTAAAATTTCAACTTCATCCTAAGGAAAGAGTAATTCTCCCTCTAGCTTAATTCTTGGTTCTTATCTGATCCCTTTCTGATAATAAGACTGAAGGATGTTTTTTAAACTACTCTGGTTTCTCCTTGATTTCCTGAACAAAACGAGTTCCTAGAACCAGAATATTCCAGGCACAAGACTCTCAGTTACTTTAGTCATTTTAGAAGCCTGGAACTCAGTATGGATACCAAGTACCCCTGTATGTGTGAGTTAACACTTTGGATCTCGAAAATCTAAAGACGAAGTCAGAAAACTTATCTTCAAGTCCAAAGCCAACCTGGTACCACATAATTGAAGAAACATTTAAGGGTCTGTAAACAAATGGCTTGAAGGCAAGGAGTTAGCCCATCAACCTGGGGCAAAAATCAGGTTTTATAGGTTCGAAGCTTTCTATAATTTTGAGGCCCCCTTTTAAGAAAAGAACACAAAAGTTTGGGCAAAATTAGATAAGAAAAATATATAGCCACTGAGAATGAGAAAAAAAATCACAGTGTATAAACTTTTAAAATCTGAATAATGTCACCAAATCTAGAAAAATAGTATATTTTATTAATTGCTTAAAGCATCTTGGTAATAATTTTCTCTGACATTTTTAGTGGCATGCTTTTTGATCGCCTCTTCTTACGATAACGATACATTCACAGAATTTTCTATAGAGAGTATAGAAAGATAATTCAGTCTATTCTTAGGTTGATTGAATTTTTTTTATTCTTTATAGGACCCATCAAATACTTTACTTCACACACAGGTATATTTAGTATTCGTCATACTGCTATGGAGTTGTGGTCTACAAAGAGGCGTTCTGTTTTATCATTTTCTACCTGAATGCCATCAATATAAGAAAAAAAATGATTACTAGGTATATTTATGAAATGTATTTCTGATGTTTGGGAACTTCCATTTTGACCAGGGATTAATGAGGAAGGAATAACTGTATCTAATTTTCTATGTTTATAGGTGGAAGAATAGTTCACATGTCAAGCCTTGTTCTTCTTCCTCTGCTCACATGTTTCTGTTCTATCGTGATATGAACTTTGGGCCTGCACCTTTGTATATGTTTGCTTAGTGAGTCAGAACAGTGAGCACTGAAGAACTCCCAGAAGTTATTCCTACCCAGGGATTACAAGCAATCACTTCTTTGAAAGTGACTATGAACCACATAAATATATCTCACTAAATCCAATTCCAGTGTATCTCCAAATCAATTACCCTAAGCAAGACTCCAAAGCAGCCTGCAACAATTTGTCAAAAGAAACAGTCTCTAAGCAACTGCAGTGAAAATGTCTTAATTCTCAGATTCCATAAAAACAGTCATGTGAGCATATTGGAAGGGGCCCATGCAACTGAAGGGCCCTGAAACAAAAATTTAATTAGCTTCAGAATGAATCTGCCCCTCTCCTCTGCAGTTTCTTCCCGGGGTCCTAACTGGCAGTTGAAAGCACAGGAAAATGGCACAGAATCCAGGACAGCATAGCTTTTCTCCCTTACCCAGGTCTAGCCCAAATGACTTGAAGCTAGAAGAAATAGAACTCTTGTAACTCACAGAAAACGTAGCTGCTGTTTAAAACCCTGGCTTACCTAATTTATCTAATAATGTAGTTAAATAGAAAATATTTCTTTGGCCTCTGTTATTTAAAAGTTATTCATCAAGACTCTGCCCAGGCCACACCATCTTAGGGAAGTCGATACCTGCATATTTCAAGGTTAAACCAAAGCAGCCTGAGACTTGAGTGTGCTCTCCTAAGGCTGGCTTGGCTGATATTAAAACTGCCTTTGCTGGTGGATAAGGCAAACAAGGCTCAGTGACAAGCCAAGGTGAGAGGAAAATCCTCACCCAAATTTTCGTGCTCAGTATTATTTTGATCCTCAAATTCCACTAAATTCTGTTTCTCAAGCTCCCTGGTTATCAAAGACGCTGGGGCAAAGGAAAGGCATAAAGAGGTCTCCACTTTCTAGCTTCTCTTAGCCTAGGTTGTTCCCTGACAGAAGAGTCTGACATGTGGGTTTGCAGGCAGATACTTCATTCCTGGGAAGTGATTCTAGAGAATGGTAGTGAAGGATGAAGACTGAGCCCCTGACATGAAGGAAAGTCCATACAACAGTGCTCTTTTTTTTCTTTTCTATATGATACTATTTATATGTGGAATCCAAAACCTAATACAAATGAATGTATATACAAAACAGAAATAGACTAGTCTTAAATTGTTGGATATTTAGGTTGTTTCTAATTTTTCACAATTATGAAAATTCTTGTAGAATAATATTTGTGCGTCCTCCTCAGAATAAAGTCCTAGAAGCAGAATTGTTGAAGAGTGCATGCAATTTTAAGTTCTTTAATATGTACTGCTGTAACAGTGCATTCTTGAAAAGTTCATGACTGGGAGCAAATGGGTCTTGATCTCATTTGGAACATATGCAGATCCATGTAATATACACCTTAGAACCGCGCCCCAGAGAGAAGGAAGTGTTATCTACCAGCTCCTGTTCCCCCATTGGTCAAAGAGCGTTAACTTCCTTGCACATCATGTTGTGTATGCATGAGGGCAGGGCATACGTAATTGCCATGCAAACTTGAGTGCTAGGAGAGTTTTCTTAGGCATCCAAAGCTGTAGAGTTTGAGAAGCCCTGGGGCAGAGAGTGAGAAGTACAGCTGAGGTGAATTGCTGTCAGGGTACACTTACACAGAGCTGGTTACTGCAGCATGGCTGGCATAAAAGGAGAGCCAAAAGGATACGAGGCTGACCACAAGAGGTATCAGACCCACTGCTAAAGCTCTGAACCAAGAAGGAGTTTAGACAAACTGGCTGATGGGGGAAAACACCACCTTTTTTTTTTTTTCGGTATGCGGGCCTCTCACTGTTGTGGCCTCTCCCGTTGCGGAGCACAGGCTCCCGACGCGCAGGCTCAGCGGCCATGGCTCACGGGCCCAGCCGCTCCGCAGCATGTGGGATCTTCCCGGACCGGGGCACGAACCCGTGTCCCCTGCATTGGCAGGCGGACTCTCAACCACTGCGCCACCAGGGAAGCCCAACACCACCTTATTAATATTAAAGGTGATACTGAAAAATATGGCTTAGGTGCATGGCCGCAATGTACCTCCTTATATTGAACCTCAGACTTAGACACTCACAGGTGACACTTGGCCACCACTGAACTTCCCACTGGGGGTCTGCCCCTACAAGACGCAGCACGAAGGAACAGAGGAGAGTGTATGCTTCCTGCAGGCAGCTGTCTCTCAAAAGGAAGAGTGAGATGTAGGAGTTGACTGAGCTGCGCATGCTGGACCCTTTGTCCAAAGGCTCATGCAGAAGAGGGAGTTGTGGGGTTGAAAGAGGGAGAACGTTTCTGCCAGTGGCATTCTCTTCAGGAGTAGGGAAGAAGCATTCCTTTCTAGCAGGGTATTATCCTTGTTTAAGATTGTTCTCCACCAAAAGGAGAACCAGGTTCACATAGGGTTTAGGAGAGAAGAACCATGGAGGCACTACCTCTGCCCCCGACCAAGGAAAGCAGTCACCTGCGTGGCTCAGTTTAGCTCAGCCCTGGAGCGCTGCACTGTGCTGTAGGGCCAAAGCCTCAGAGTGATAAGGGGCATGCACACAGCATGGGCTTGTCTTCTTGGTGACCTCTAGGAAAGGGTGACTCGTGGAAGGATAAGACGGGGTATTCAGGGTCTCAGGTCCTTCCCTTCTCTTTCTCTGTCACCAACTCTGAAATAAATTACAGCCATCTGACAGTCAATAAGTGGTCAGAATTTCCGGATTAAGGGGGTAAACTCAGAATTATCCTTTAGAAAGAAAGGAGGAAAGTCACAAATATTTCTTGGCCTAATATGTATCAAGAATAATATTAAGTGTTTCACAAATTGTCTCCTTTAATCCTTACAATAAAACTGTGTATTATCAACTTAATTTTACAAATGGGGAAACTTATACCAGGAGATACTGGAAAACTTAACAAGTGGTAAAACATTGAGCTGAAATTAATATTGTTTGACTCCAAAACCTATATTTCCTAAACTTTATTATATCTAATATAGGAACATTAAACAGTATTAGTATGACCTTTTCCCTATTAAAAAAAATTCCCAAATGGATTCATTATAAAGGAAAGTATCTTTTCCTTTCTCTCTCCTCAAGTTGCAATATCAAATAAACTTTTGACAAAGCTGGAACTCCCATTGCATGGGGTTGTTTCCATATGCAAGAGTCTGGGCTTAACATGCTATGTAATTATTTTCAGGTTCTAAAAATAAAAATCTCGTGCCAGTAAAGCACATAGGGGGAAGTTTTCAGTCTTTAGCATGAGCAAAGAGCCTGAGCACTTAAATGACATCTCCAAAATTCTTAATATTTCCAGACAACTGAAATGCTAGTTCATACAGCTCATTTCTAGTTGTCAAAATTTCACATTGCCATGAACGAGAGGCAATGAATGCAAGATTCTTTTCGGAAAATGTTTCATGTGTAAAGAATCACTCAAGAATTCATGACATAGTACGCCCTTGTACTTTTCCGGCCATAGAAAGAAAATAAATTGAATTGTAATGGTAACTATAGCTATCTCTAGCTACATTATAAGCTTGTCTGCCCTTCTACAAGACATTTTCACTTTGCAGGAAGTTTTCCAATTTATTTTCCTGAACTGTTGAAGCAAAAGCAAGCATATCTGAGCTTTTTATAAAAGTTTAAGCAAATTAATTTTTTTAAAAAGAAGGAAAGGAATATTGCTATGAACCTATATTCTCAGAAAGAACCCAAGAAGACAAAATAACACAGCAAAGGCCAAGGAAAACAGAACAAAACAAAACAAAAAGCCTGGGAAAAAGTTTTTAAAAAAAAGTCAGGCACAAGTCCAAAAGCATGATGGAAAGGCAAATTTATCCCATTGAAGAAATGAGAAAAGCAATAGTTAATCTTCAGTTTCCTTTTTCTGACCTGGAGATAAGGAATCACACAAGTATCAAAAAGGCAAACGATAAAAGACTACGATTTATCCCCAGCATCCCCTTCCCTTTCAGTCCTTCCCCGATCTCCCTAAGCAGAACCCACACCCCAGCTTCCTCCTACCCAAGACATGCATACTCCACAATTGCCAAGAACAAGGCCCTGGGCACTCTTACGTTTGGTGGTCCCACCCCACACTATAGCAAACATTAAAACACATCCAGGGACTTCCCTGGTAGTCCAGTGGTAAAGAATCCACCGTCCAATGCAGGGGACATGGGTTCGATTCCTGGGCAGGGAACTAAGATCCCACATGCCGCAGGGCAACTAAGCCCGTGCACCACAACTACTGAGCTCGTGCACCTCAACGAGAGAGCCCACGTACCGCAAACTACAGAGCCCACATGCCCTGGAGCCCATGCGCCACAACTAGAGAGAGAAAACCCACACACCTCATCTAGAGAGAAGCCCGCGCGCCACAACGAAGAGCCCACACTGCAACAAAAGATCCTGCATGCCTCAACGAAGACCCCACGTGCTGCAACTAAGACCTGACACAGCCAAAAAAGAAAATAAATAAATGTTAAAAAAAAACAACACACATCCACATCCTGCAAAGTTGACATGATTTAATAATAGTTACCTTTTTGGAGTACTTACTTGCTGACAGGCACAGTCAGAACACTTTATGCCTGTTCCATTGTCAAACCACCCTATATGTAAGTGTTATAATTACCCATGTTCCACCAGTAAGGAAAAAATGACTAAATAACTTGCCCAGGATCACATAACTAGGAAATAAGAGAACCAGGATTTAAGCCTAGGGCAGTATTATTCAAAACATCATAAACTATCACTAAACTATCATGACATAGTGGTATGTTCTATAGGTATTTAAATAAATATGTATTTTCGTTTTGCAGTTGTCTTTTCATAATTTGGAGCCACTGCATTTTTTTTTTCAAGCATCGTAATGTTTCACAGTCCCTTTAAAAAAGCCTATGGTCCCTTTGTTCTGTTCCTATAGTGACTATTAAGTAAAACAACAATACTTCCCTTATCACATCATGTTTTTCTTCCTCACCTGTCTCCCTTTCTAGAATGTCAGAAGTTAAATAGTACAGCGTCTTACACAGAGAGGCATTCAGTATGTGTTTAACAGTCAAACTGAAGAGTGGCGATAGAAGGGAGAAGAACTTAAAACTGAGTCATTTGCTAAGGACAATTTGCTTAAAATTAACTCAGGGCTGGTATTTGGAGGAGGGAAGTGCTCTAGGGAAATGGCCAATTAGCTAATCATGCAGTAATAAGGAAGGGGGTTATTGAGGCAATGGCTTGGATATCATGTTCCCAAATCAAGCTTATAAATTCAAAAGGAAGGTTATATTGAATATTTTCCTAGAGAACTTCAAAAAAAGGGAATACATAATCCCTCAGAAGTTGGCCAACAGGCAGATGATTGTAATTAACATCTCTCAAGGGGTCTTATAGCTCTAATATTTTGTTGTCACATGCTTTGAAATTTATATTATTTGTATAATACCAATATTTAACCCCATAATTGTATTATATCAATTATAAGTGTTTCACTGAGCCCACAAATGTTATATATTATTTATAGCAGGTCATTGTCTTTTCACTTATTTGAAGGCATATCCTATATCTTTCAAACTCAAAGGATATTGTTAGAAATAATTCAGTTACCTTGTTAAGGTAATCATAGAGACTCAATAGTTAAAACAATTTAAGTCGTATTTATTCAGCTTCAACTATATGCTTATCATTGGTTCAGAAGTGGGGAAATACACCTCTTACTATTTCGATGAATGAAAATATATATGCATACCACTCAGTAAAATAACAATGTTAAAACATACCATCACTGTTTATATGAATGCTATAGAAACTAAGGGTCATAGAGGAAAGAGTATCAAATTAGTAGGACTGAAATTATTAAGGATGATTTTCCTGGGGAGAGCAACATTGCAGAGTTGTTTTTTTATTTTTGATTATTCATATATATTCTTATCCTTTTTTTTTTAACATCTTTATTGGAGTATAATTGCTTTACAATGGTGTGTGAGTTTCTGCTTTATAACAAAGTGAATCAGCTATACATATACATATATGCCCATATCTCTTCTCTCTCGCATCTCCCTTCCTCCTGCCCTCCCTATCCCACCCCTCTAGATGGTCAAAAAGCACCGAGCTGATCTCCCTGTGCTATGCATCGCAGAGTTTATAAGCATATGAATTTTAAAGCCCAAAAGACCTGGGTTCACATCAATTCCCACTACCTATTTTCTTTGTGACTTTGGTCAAAGTTATTTAATATCTCATGTCTCAATTTCCTCACCCATGAAACAGAAATAATAGTCACTCATTGAGATATGATAAAGATTCAAATGCGACGATTACTGCAAAGCACTCAGAATAGAGTGGGGCTCATCCGAGGAACTTACTAATGATGTTGAGGTAATTAACGATTACTGATGTTGAAGCAGTAGTTGCTGTCATAGTCCCAGTCTTAGCAGCGGTAGTACTAATAGCAGTAGCACTGGTAGCAGCAGGAGCAGTATTATTGATAGTAGTAGTAGTAATGGGAGTCAACAATAATCGGTTGAGCTGATTTGTGAGTAATCAGCAAAGAGTAGAGGAGAGAACACTCTAATGGTGACAACAGGATGGACATAGGTTAGGAAATAATTATGAGTGTTTATTTTTATTTTTATCAAAATATAGTTGATTTACAATGTTATGTTAATTTCAGGTGTATAGCAAAGTGATTCAGTTAAACATATATATAACTGGGTGTGTATATACATGTATGTATATATATTCCTTTTTAGATTCTTTTCCATTACAGGTTATTACAAGATACTGAGTATGGTTCTCTGTGCTATACAGTAGGTCCTCGTTGGTTATCTATTTTGTATACAGTAGTGTGTATATTTTAATCCCAAACTCCTAATTTACCACCCCCCTTTCCCGTTAGGTAACCATAAATTTGTTTTTTATGTCTGGATTGTTTATTTTTAGATCAGTGAGTTCACCTAAAGTGTAAAAAATGATTACAAAATAATGGGAAATAAAACTGAATAAGTAAATTAACAGTTGATTGCAAATTACTAAGACCAGTAATTTTCTTTTGTTTGGAGGTGAGAGTGGGTGGGTAATCATGAAATAATTCCTCTAATAACCTTCAGTTGTCATTGTGATGCATCTACCTGGCTGAATGGGATGGAGAGTAAGCTATTATCTTGAATGGAAGGAAAGGAATATTTGAGCGCAGTTTTGTTATCTCTCATTTAGTAGTCAAAGGAATAAGAAGTAACCTCGAGTAATTTAGGCTGAGGATGTAGGGACATTCTCAACCATTTGGAAGCGTGCTGGTAGATATTTCCTATTATTCGTGTGATATCTTCAAATCTCTTTTGGATCATAAAGATTCCTGAGGGGGAAAATCATCTAAGAAAGCAGCTGGCAGTGCTTGCCATGCTACCAAAAGTGAGCTCTATGCCTGTCTTCAGTTATTTCTGCTTTGGAGGGTATTTTGTGCCATTTGTGACTCAAGGAAAACCAGGCAGTCAAGGCTGGACTGGGCTGTTTGGTTCTCTGGGAAAAGAAGAAAAACACAGATCACTGCCCAGGGGAACAGGGCTCATTAGGAGACAAAGGTGACAGGTGTTTGCTCTCTGAAAAGACTAGTAGCTATAGAAAAACTCAGCTGTGGTGGATTTCCAGTACATGAAAGCTGTTAGCGGAGGGCAGATAGAACAGACTGAGAAGGGAGGGTACAAATAGTGTGACCAAACATCCTCATTTGCTTGGGACTGAAGGGTTTCCCAGGATTTCAGACTTTTGATTTTACCACTAGGACAGTCCCGGGCAAACTGGAATGGTTGGTCACCTAAGTACAAGCCGAGCCTTATTTTTCTGGGCAGGTAAAATCTCATTCGATGGGCAGCAAAACCATATGCTGAATGTAGATGTACTAGCAGAACCCAGAGATGATGCATCAAACTAGCACTTAAACCATGAGCCATCAGTGGGTAAAATCATAAAGAGTCCACCCAAAGTCACCAGTTGCTTCCTACATAAGAATAAAGAGATGTGTAACATTTATTGATCAGTAATAATGAATCTGAGATAATATTCAAGAACATAATAAATTGTTACTTCTTGATCTTGAACAAAATTGCCCTCAATCACAAACTACCAAGTTACTGAGAGTGAGTCCGTTTTCCTTTTTTGCTGGGGAGGCTTAACGTCATAGTGACTGTGCTCATGGGACTTAATATAAGACAGATCTGGCTTCAAATTATGGCTTTATTGCTTTTACACTGTGTGATCCAAGGTAAATTTCTTCACATCTCTGTGAATTAATTTCCTTTTCTGAACAATTATAATACCTATTCCAGAGTGTTGTAGAAATTGAAATTAAATTAGAACAGTAAATGGAAAATGAGTAGTCAACAAATATTGAAGGCTCTCTTGTTTAGTCTACTTTTCTCTTGGCTCTTCTTTAAGTCAGGTTTCAATCACAGATAATAGAATCCCTTAACCTACTATAAACAGAAAGGGGTTTATTTCAGGGAATTCGGTGCTTACAATATCTTTAGCTGTACTGAGGAACAGGTTCCAGGCTGAGCACACAGAGCAGATCCCCGATCTGCAGAATTGTTCTTCTTCTGCTATAATCAGGAAAGCTACCTTCACTTCTGTAGGACAGCTAAAGTAGCACGTTACCTGCTAAACTGGGAAGTTGTCCCTACAGCTGTTGGGTCCAGAGCCAGCCACTTCTGCCATGATCTATGCCTGCAAATTGGCTATCTCACACCCTGATTCTCTTCCCAGAGAATTCAATTCTGATTCAGTGTTTAATGAGAACATTTCATTGGTGAAACTGAAGTCATGTGAAGAGCCTTAGCTACAACGTTGTCTAAGAAATGTGTGTTTCTTCAGGCTCTTAGGGGTTGGAAATTATTTCAGTTGAGCTAATCCATAGCTTCCACCACTGCTCTTATAAAATGGTTAGTTTTATGTGTCAACCTGACTGGGCTAAGGGATGCCCAGAAAGCTGGTAAAGCTTTATTTCTGGGTGTGTCTGTGAGGGTGTTTCTGGAGGAGATTAGCATTTGAATCAGTAGACTGAAGTAAAGAAGATCCACCCTCACCCACATGAATGGGCGCCATTCAGTCTGTTGAGGGCCTGAGCAGAACAAAAAGGCAGAGGAAGGGCAAATTGGCTCTATTTGCTTGAGGTGGGAAGTTCATCTTCCCCTGCCTGTGGAAATTGGTTCTCCTGGTTCTCAAGGCCTTCGTACTCAGACAGGGATGTACATCACTAGTTTCCCCAGTTCTCAGGCCTTAGGACTCAGACTGAATTACATCATTGATCTTTCTGGTTCTTCAGCTTGAAAATGGCAGATTGTAGGACTTCTCAGCCTCCATAGTCACATGGCCCAATTCCAAATAATAAATCTCCTATCTATCTATCTACCTATCTATTTATCTATATCCTATTGGTTCTGTTTCTTTGGCGAACCCTAATACAACTTCTGTTTTCCACAGTTAATTACACAAATGAGCAAAAACACTTATAACCATGCATTGGAATTTGAGTAGAACCTTTCCAAGATAAAGCAATCCCTGGGTTCTTTGGTTTAAATAGGAGAGATTCTTACTCTAAAAACATGTTAAGATAAATTTTTTGCACTGTGCTAGTGTGTGCTCATATCTTTCTGTGATATGGGTTTAGTGACTTCACTGGTACTCTTTCTCCCTTGATATTTGGCTGAGCTTTGAGTATGTCAAATCCAAAATTCAGATCAGGGTAGAACTCAACAGCCTTCTGGGAAGCAATCATACGTTCCCCGTAACCATGGTCTTTGTCAATGATAAACAAGAACTCAAGAAAAGAGAATGTAAATCATGTCACCAAAAAACATTTATCTGGCTTTTGTTGACATGAACATCTTGGCCACTTTTACTGACTAAAGTGACCTTATCTACAACATGCATTCATGCTGCTCCCCTCTGCAGAAATTATCATCCAGAAGGATTTCAAAGTAAAGAGAAATTTATGTTTGAGAGTTGTAGCATCAGAACTTTATGGGGTTATTTCTAGAGGTAGGAGGTCCTTAGACATATATTGCCAACAGCAGAGACCTCATACAGAAGTCAGAGAACTCAATGATTAGCACTGTTTTTTATTTGTAGATTAGAGGAGTGTGATGTGAAGTGAAGAAGTCCGTAGAGGTGCAGCTCCAAATCTGCAAAGCAGGGGCTGAGTTGGGGGATAATTGGAAGCAATAAATGTCTTTGGGGGTCCAACCAAGAATGACCACATTTCTAATTGAACCATGAGCCTGGAAGGCACTGTTGGTGTATGTTAGCCATTTTCCTACCTCCCAGCCTTCATTATCTTCCTTTCCTTCCAGCATCCTCCTTCATCAGCTTCCTCTTGCTCCAGAAACTTGACTAATCAGGTGCAAAACTATATGGTCGATCAGTGTCTATTTCTTAATAATTATCTGTTGTTGAGTTGAAAGTTCCACATTGGCCAGAGAACTTTGCAACTCTTCAACAAGGTAATTGCCTTGCTAAAGGAGAAGATGTGAAAAAAAGAACAGAGAAATTTACTTTTTCTGAGTAAGCTAAGATCATCATGGAGAAATGTAAGAAAGGAAAACAAATGGAAAAAATATATATATATATATTTGAGTGACAGTTTCATTCTGAGCAGAGGCATACATTTGACATCCTAAATCACAGTTGGATATGAAAATGAGTAGGATTAATTAAGCACCACCAGTTAAGAAAACAATAGGAGCACAAAAAAAATTTTAAGGTTATGCATATCTTCCAGTTAATAAACTTCTCTCTAGTGTGTTATCTATTTAAAGATGTACCCAAGTCTTTTCTTTGAAGTCAAAAGAGTCAGCGTTTAGAAATAATGATTCTACAATGCAATGGCTCTTGAGTGCATGTAAATGATGTGTGGTTGCTCCAAAGAACCCTCATACCAGGTGCAAATGACAGACACAACAGGCGTGATGACAGAGAGTTTTTGTAAATAGCAACAGGAGGGTTACTTTACTAAGGGTTTCAGCATCCACAGCTGTTTCCCTTCAGCTGATGTGACTGAACTACTTTGTTAACAGACCTTATAATACTCTCTCTGATTATGTTACTCTCTTTCTCTGTTGCATTTTTGAGTATCAGGTTGATACAACACTGAAAAGGGACATTAAAAGATTCTGATGAAACCTAGAAAGATTTCAAACTCAGTGGTGTTTGCTAGGTGCTATGCTTTTCTCTGTTGTTTGTTTTAACTTAAATGAAACATGAAAGTTTCAGAACATGAAAGTCCTTCAAGTGTTATTTTTTACTGTGGAGTGAATGAAATTTTATTTGAGACCTGCGAAGTATACGGTTCGATTGAATTTGGCAATGACACAGTCTTTGTTCAGGGGTTTGAGTCAAATCACTTTCATCAGATCGATTGTATTCATGACTGAGGTGATTTGAGTTTGCTTTTGTTTCAGTATTAGATACCACGCATGCTGACATGTTCTCTAGCAGGGTTATTGTTGGCCATAGAAACCTGGGTCAGCGCTAACAATAGCAGACCCCTCTGGATGCGTGGCTGAGTGTGCCGAACTGGTAGAGGCTCTTCACGTACCTAGGACAGCACTTATGTATTCAAAATGGTACAAAGTGAAGAGTCAACATCAACGTTTAAAAACAGCATTTATCATCAGCCAGTTAACAGAATAAAATGCCTAATATATCAGCGCTGACTAAAGCAGATTGCAGTATGACTTGCTGGATACTGATGATTCAGTGACATTTTCCCATGACCTGGTGATGAGTTATTTCTTCAGTAGTTTTACTAAGGTTAATAAAACAAGGAGGATGGATCCCACTGAGATTAAGGCTTTGTGAAGGTGAACAAAAGACCACTAGCTTCTGAAATAACGTGAGCATATATATTATTCTTTCCTCAGTAAATTTATGTTTCAATTAATGAAAATACCCCAAAAATATTCTTCTCGAACTTAAGCTATTCTAGGATTCAATTCAGTAATCTGATCTTTAATGAAAATTAAAATTTGAACTCAGGAATTCTGAAATATTAAGAAAATATCCGTTCAGTGATGTCCAAAGGATGACTGATGTGTTGAAGACATGTGGGAATATCTATTTTCAATTGTATACTCTTAGTTGCTGGAAAAATGCTGATCAAATTTAAGTTGAAGTGGTTGCCAAGCATCATGTCAAGGTATACACTTAATATTTTTAAGGGTTATAAGGAAATTTTGGACTTCAAGCTCACTCTAAACCCAAAAGGGGGTAATCTCTGATAACAGTTTAAGCTATAGGAAACCATTGACATGCTGTAGTCATTTCCTGATACTTTCTTTAGGTTGCCTATAAATGTCTTTGTGACCAGCAGGGTCCAAAGACACTGTAAGATGTTCTATCTGCTTCACAGACACAATCTTTCAAAAACAAGATTCATCATCTTCTTCTCTAAAAGCATCCATCCTCTGAGTTCCCTAGCCTGGTAAAAGTTCTCCAAGTCAGACACCTAGACAGTATCCCTGATTCCACCCTTAAGTCCTCCCCCACCTACAATCCACCACCGACTCCTGTCAGTTCTAACTCTTAGGTATCTTTTCAGTCTACCCACCTCTCTTAATACCAATGTCCCTACTCTAGGTCACCATTGTGTGCTCCTGGATTAGGGCCACAACCACTTGGTGGATCTCCTTGCTCTTAATATTTTATCCCTTTGATTTTCCACACAGTAACCAAAGGGACTTTTATAAAACTCAAATCTGCCATGCTTCTCTTTAAATTCCTTCACCAATTTCCCATGTGTCTTAGGACAGGGTCTACACTCATTGTAAAATAAAAGACGTCCAGTACAGCCTGCTACCTTGCCTATAAATGTGACTTTTGGCCTCCAGATTCTTGTCCATGCAATTCCATCTGCACAGAAATAATCTCCTCCCTTAGCCTAGCTTTCACTAGTCCTCCAGTGGAAGGTGTCACTGTATTATTTTTCCAGGAATCCATCCGTAACTCTTCCTCCATCCCCACGTCAAGGTCACGTGTCCTTACATTGTGTATCCACAGCACTCTGTGCTTATTGCTCCCAAGACACTCTGTATGGTAATTACCTGTTTATCTGTCTGTCTTTGTCCATTTGATATAATCTCTCCAAAGAGAGAAACCTTATCTCCTCTATATAGCTCCAGGGCATAGACATATTTCATATCTTGCACATAATGGGTGCTTAATCGGCAATTGTGGAATGAACTAATGGTGTGAAAATTGAGTTGAAACAATTTGTGGTATATAATCATCTAAATAATCTTTTAAAATCACTGTAAATACATAGCAGAATGGAGTAATATAGATTCTTTGAACAAGGGACTTAGGAATACATGGGGTCCACCTCTAGAGGTTTACATTCTAAAGTAAAATTTGATTGCTAGCCATTCCAAAAGTTTGTGCTTGATAACAAAGGCATCTATGAAAATGGAGTTAAATATATCTAATCAACAGTTCCATGAAACTTAGAAGGGAGCCAAGGAAAGCAATAAACAGTTATTAGAGCACAATATTATCAGAACAAACTGAGTTCATGTCTGGGGCTCTGTTACTTACCAGGCATGTGATATTTAGTTAATTAATCTCTTTTTTTTTTTTTTTTGCGGTACGCGGGCCTCTCACTGTTGTGGCCTCTCCCGTTGCGGAGCACAGGCTCCGGACGCGCAGGCTCAGCGGCCATGGCTCACGGGCCCAGCCGCTCCGCGGCACGTGGGATTTTCCCGGACTGGGGCACGAACCCGTGTCCCCTGCATCGGCAGGCGGACTCTCAACCACTGCGCCACCAGGGAAGCCCAATTAATCTCTTTTTAAACAAGGATATGGTGATCCCTACCTCATGGATTATGGGCAGTATTAAATCAATATTATGTATGTAGTATTGACAATGCCTATCTTCTAAATTGGGAACTTATATTTATGTCATAGCACTCTACTTTCTACCTCAAGCACCTAGCCCATAATAGGTATCCATTAAATCTTTGAGTAATATTAAGATGACAAAGTATTAACTTGCACAGAATCCTAAAATTGGTATAAAATGACAAGATGGGGAGCGAGTCACTTAATGTCAGATATCCACAGAAAAGTTTCCAAAGAAAGTTATAAACTTTCTTGCCATGAATGTCAATGAGAGTATTTGAAATTCTAATTTTAAAATGTTTTCCATTAACTTTTCAGCAAATTTTTTGATTCAAAAAGTTTGAAAATCGTAGGAACTTTCCAATCCATGGACTGCCCTAATAATTCCAGAGTTGAAGGACAAGCATACACCTGAAAGGCTAGCCATATAGTACAGAAACCTTTATAGAAGAAATATACTCCTTTCTTAAAATGTATTCCTTGAACCCTTTTTGTCCTTACATTTGGTCCCAGGCACTGCATTGATGTTAAGAACGCTGAAGTGAATGCTAAACATTCTTGTTTGCAGGAACTAACAGTTACATGGCAGAGACGGACAGGTATACTGAGAAACACTGCCATGTGATAAGTTCAGTGGTAAGAGTTATACACAGATGCAGCTGTGTGGCTGTAGGTAACTTGGGAGATACTGCCCTAAGGAAATGTCTCTACAGTGGAGTCCCAGTGTTGTCCAATGTTGTGGAGGGGCATGAGGGAAAGATATTCTGGGCACAAGGGGAGGTGAAAATCGTGTGGTGCGTGCGCATGTGCGTGTGTGCGTGCTTGTGGGTGCGCGTGTGGGTGTGTGTGGGTGTGAGTGTGCATGTGGGCATGGGTGTGCGTGTGCATGTGTGTGGGGTGTGGGGGGGTGCGTGTGGGTGTGTGGGGGGTGTGTGGGTGTGTGTGTACTACAAGGTATACAATGCTGATGGAGTGGCCAGAGATGAGACTGGAGAGAAGACAGGGGCCAAATCCTGGAGCCCCTCAAATGATATGTGAAACCTTGGACTTTATTCTGAAGGCAATAGGGAACAGTGACATGTTTTATGCAGAGGAGGGATGCCAAGGACATCTGTGCATTTTAGGTAGAGCATGTATTCTGTAAACCAAATGTAGAAGACATTAGAAGCTTCCTCCTCTCTGCTCCAGTAGGAATTTATACATAACTCTTATCAAAATGTTTTGTAAATCTATTTGCTTCTATTATCTTCCCTAGACCTGTGGTTCTCAGACCTGAGTATAGATCAGGATCACCTGGAGGTGTTGTTAAAACACAGATTATTAGGTAAAGTTGGGAGCCTGATTTTCCATTTCTAATGAGTTCCAGACTGATGTTAATGATTCTTACCCTTGGCCGTATTATGAATATCCCAGCTTTAGACTATGATTTTGGCTTACTTATTATTTATCTTTGTTTCCCAAACATCTAGTCCAATGTCTGTTACTGAACAGGTGCTCATTAACTATTTTCAAATAAAAGAGTGAAGGAATGAAAAAATTCCAAGTACAGGGTAAATAAATACATTAAGTAGAATAATTTTGTTTTCCTCTTCTTCAGAAATTACCATAAATGATAGAGGTGCATATGTTAGTATAAACTGTGGGAGAAAAAACAAAGAGTAACAATAATAATGGTAAAGAAGAGAGCTAAGTTAGGAATCTGAAGATCTCCATTTGCTTCCGGTGCCTACGTGAATAGAGTTGCTTTGAGCAAACCATTTTACTTTCCACAGTACTATATCCGTGCCTTGGTTGGATGATTAAGTGGACATTAGCAATACTTCTTTGAATAGGCCCTTTGAAAAAATCTCAGAATTTATTTGTGTAAAGCCTATTGAATTTAACTTTCATATAATGAATAGTGCAAATTGAATACAAGTTCCAAACGTACTACAGCAAGCGTTCTCTTACATCATGTCCATAAATTCTTTTCTACTTGATAAATTATCTTAAAAAGAAACTCTATCCATTGTAGCAGTATGCTGTGCTTCATAGGTGAATGCTTCAGTTACAGACCATACTTCATATGGGTGGATTCTGTTTTGATTCAGAGGGCGAAGGACTCCCTCTTGGTGTTTCTTTTTCCAGGATGGGTCATGTTTATGTCAAGTAATCCTTTCTTTCTCACTTTATACACAGTGACTAAATTTTCAAGATGGCAGGAATGCTTCACTGCTGCTATATATAGATGGAATTTTTTACTTGGTTAAGAATGAAATCTGCTTATCCCATAGTGTATTCCAACTAACTAGAATCAATAAGCAGAGATGCAGTATAATCTCTCAGTTAAAATATTTTTGACAAAAATTCAAATATCCTCTTGGACATTGGTGTGAATTTACCCACAGTACTAGGGTTCAGATAATATCACATTCCCCGAAATTTAATCTGGTTCAGGCTCTACCCACCCAGATAGTAGAAAGCCCAACTTAGTCTGTTTCTAGAAGATACTTCCTCTTCTCTTAAAATTATTAAAGAACAGGAGGATTTATAAAATCTAGAAGAGGAAAGACTTTGGCTATTAAGTCCATAATGGTCATGATTTGAGATTCTTTTCCAATCCACTGAAGAGCAGCTCAAACCCACCTCCTCCTGTAATGGCATCCATTCCCAGGGTGCCAAGCTCAACCACTGACCCTAACATCTATGGAGCTGTCCACAACTTCCCCCCACCTTGAGGTCCTTGCACTTCAGATATTTCCACAACAGAACTGACCTACCATCTCTGCCAGATCCTTCAAGTCTCAGGAAATACATTCTACCCTCTAGGATTGTATTACTCCCTTTTTCCCAATTTGAATCGCCAACCTCCACCTTGCCCTCTCTCTAATCACTCCAGGTTCATTCTCTGATAGAACTAACTCTGTAACAAAGGCGACCTTGTCACCTAGTTCATAGTTTTCCTTTCTTAAGGTGTAAAGCCTTAAGTCTCAAGACTTTCAATTTCTCGTCTACAGTGAACCAACTTCAACTGGGATTAGTGCAGTGTGGTCTCCTAGTAGCTCTCCTTGCTGCCTCTCTCTTTAATCTACTGCTCCTTTTGTATTTGCTCTAGGTAATCTGGAAACATAGAACTGATCGTTTTAGAACAGTGGTCAGCAAAACGATGATCAAGTGCACAGGTCAGACCTGGCCTGCCTCTTTTTAGTTTTTTTTAAACCATCCTAAGCTAAGACTTCATTTTTACATGTTTCAGTGATTGAAAACACATTTAGTTAAAGAATAACATTGTCTGGGATGTAAAAATTATGTGGAATTCAAAATTCAGTGTCCATACACCCAGTTTTCTTGGCACATAGCCATGTTCACTCATTTGTGGATTGTCTGTGGCTGCTTCCACATGACAATGGCAGAGGTGACTAGTACACACCAGTTGGCATGCCAAACCTGATATATTTACTAACTGGCCCTCTACACAAAAAGTTTGCCAACTCTTGTCTTTGAGCACTGTTTGAAAACCTTCAGTGAACCACATCACTCAGTAAATAAAGTCCAAAGCCGTGGTCTTCCCCATGAAGTACCATAAACCTGTTTATTACTCAGCCCTCCCTCCTCCTTCCCTCTGCCTTTCACAGTCTCGACATCCAGCTTTCCAGTCACACAGTCCTTACCATTCCAAAAAATGACCTTGATTTTTCATTTCAACTCACTCTTGCAGTGTTTCTTTTCCCCCCCCCTTTGCCTGACTTATTTCTATTTATCTTCAAGACTTAGCCTAAATATTGTATTTAATCAAGTTAGAAACGTCCTACTCTCTGATTTTACTCCCTCCTAATTCTATTAGATGACTCATCACATTGAAATACATACAGGTGGCAAACATTAGCTTTGTCGCCTAGGGTTCATTCCCTCGTCTCGTGACATTAAGATCCTGATTTAGGTTTTTCTAGCCTCTACCTCCTTGCCTCCTGTGTAATCCCCACCACCTGGCTAAGCCAGTGGGTGCATTCCATCCGCTTAGCCATAACGACTGCTTCAAAGTACACCCAGGCCAAGCAAATCGGACCTAGTAAGTTTCGATTCCAGGACTTTTGTCCTCCTATGATGTTATTTGGTTTCTGTCAACCTCTCATCTGTGGGACAAAATAAAGGCAAGCACAAGCCTGAAATCACTGGGGGCAGTGAAACAGGTTGTGACAGTGAAGGGAAGATTGGCACAGGCCTAAGCACAGTCACTGGTACATAGTTAGAACCTAAGACATAGTTTTATTATTTTAATATAAAAAAACCTTGCTTTTTATGTTTTAGATGCAAAGCTTGTGGCATGCATTTAAATTTTTATAAAGAATTAGATTTTTTTTGCTTTGAGAAGTGGGTGTTTTTAATTATTAAGAATGATTTTGAAAAGGAAAGTCTGATCCCTTTCAGCTTCATTGTATTCACTCACTCTAGGTCATTTTGACATTGAGGCTAATTAATATGCTTACACATGTGAATTAATAGTTCAGGCTCTCGTGTGAGATTGTACACTTTCAGAGTCAAAATAGGTTTCCAAAAATCTAAGTAATATCATAAATCTAACTCCAAATTGTATAGATCTATGCATTGATGCCTTATGAAAATACCTAGAAAAGTTCATTGTACAATATACTTTTAATCACATTTATTCCTCTTTCTCTCCTCTCCTCTCCTAATTTCTTTTTTCTTCCTTTCTACAAAGGATCTGAGGAAGAAGAAAATATTGTAAATTCTTTAGAAGTATAAAAAATTTCAAGTAGTGTTACTTAAACTTAAGTAATACTCTGTAGGCCAGATTCCAGCAAAAACTGCCTCTCAAAAATACTTCCCCCTGGGCTTCCCTGGTGGCGCAGTGGTTGAGAGTCCGCCTGCTGATGCAGGGGACATGGGTTTTTGCCCCGGTTCGGGAAGACCCCACATGCCGCCGAGAGGCTGGGCCCGTGAGCCATGGCTGCTGAGCCTGTGCGTCTGGAGTCTGTGCTCCACAACAGGAGAGGCCACAAAAGTGAGAGGCCCGTGTACCACAAAAAATAAAATAAAATAAAATAAATTAAAGACTTCCCTGCTAGTAAAGTGACCACTACCACTGATCTGGAACCCCTATTCCACTGCTAAATTTATAGAAGGCCAAATCAGCAATTCCACCACACCTTTTCCTACCTGCCACCACGGCAGAGACAGAGTTGTGGATTTTCCTCTTAACATACACATCCAGCTGGATGTAAATGATTAGCATATAAATAATTCCAAAGCAAATAAACGTTTTCCATAGAAATTTCATTTGAAAAGAGACCTCTTAAACATTTGCCTTCAAGGGTAATAAATCTTTGAACTTACAAAATCGCTTAGCCAGCATGCATTAAAGGCATTTTTGTTTTGTTTTCATATGTATTATTCTTGCAATGTCTAGGATTGGAAATGAAATATGGATTCCTGCCAAGGATTACAGGGAAGGGGATTGTGTGGGGGCATATATACATGTAACAAGACAAGGAGGTGTTTCAGGTGAGGATGACAGGGACCGGATAAAAGGCAGGAAAACATTGTTTACCAGAAGGAGATATCTAACCCCTTTACAAGGCTTTCTTCTGAACCAGAAACTGACAAAAAAGAGAAATAGAAAAAAAGAATACATAAAATTTAGAGTTGAGTAATCAACAGTCACCTTTAAGTTCAGAAATGCCAAAGCTGTCCAAAGTCAAAGTTAAATGCTGTGTTCCATGAAAATAGCTGTGAAGATGATTTAGGAAATTGAGCAAATTATAGAGTTTGTACCCCTCATTTATTCACACTACTATTTGTATTCCATTCCAAGGCCAAATCATATTCCTTCTCACATTAGCTCATTGATGTCTAGACTTTAAAATAGTGCTGGCTTCAAAGCTCCAAAGTTCAGCTTTTGATTCTCAAAGAGGTAAACTATCACAGACTGCCTTGAGTATC
Organism: Neophocaena asiaeorientalis asiaeorientalis; assembly: GCF_003031525.2. Lineage (NCBI taxonomy): Eukaryota > Metazoa > Chordata > Mammalia > Artiodactyla > Phocoenidae > Neophocaena > Neophocaena asiaeorientalis. Next base: position 2,454,388 of record NW_020185339.1, on the reverse strand, counting down.
ATGCATTCTTAAAATTCCCTCTGGTGTGTTTGATTATCCTTTAGTTCAGTGACTGAATATCCTTTTCCTACCTGAGATGTAAATGAAGTCGATATGATGTCTCTTTTGCAGGAGTAACTATGAATGCTGTTCTCTTACATTCAATTGCTTTGATCTCTAATAATTGCATTAAATATGTCCAGGTTATAGAGAGTTAATAAAGAATAAAGGATATAGGAAGCTTCAATAGGAAAAATAGACTCTTAAAGGCCTAGAATGTTTCTAGTTCATCTATTTTTACTTTGGATCAGATTGTGGAAACGAGACCTAGAATCACACAAATATTAAAACCTAGATAAAGCTCATGAGATCTGACCTTAAATCCTTTCACCTCTTGCAAACATAAACTCAATTTCATAAAGGGTCAGACTGAGCTTATAAAAAAATCCCTGGGAAGCCAAAGATGAACTAGCTTTGGGAAAGTAAAGGCTCTTTAAGACCCCACCACACTTCCCTCAAGGTTTGCTATTGTCATATAAACTTATTTCTTTCCCTTTTCATGCCCTTTCCCCTACACCCTTTCTTCCAAGCCAGACCTTTGAACCAGCTTGCCAGAGAGGAGGTTTGTGTTAGAGGACAAAGAGCAAATGTTGCTTACAGATAATCTGCTTTCTGGGCTTTAGAAACATATTGGAGGAAGGGAGAAGGGGAGAGTGTGTTTTGTATAGTGTGAGGTGGAGGAAGAGAAAAAAGATGGGTGAGAGAGCACGAGAGAGAGAGTGGCAGTGATGCCTGGAGTAAGCAAGGCCTCAGTGGAGGATGGTTGAGAAGCAGACTTAAAGGAGCTGGACCTTGGGCTCAGGCCACCCGCCATCAGCAAACCTACCACCGTTGGAGCCACAGAGCTGCCTGCCTGCAAAAAGCCAAGGGGGCCTGGATGGTGATTTCTAGCTCACTGATGTGTCCTTAGTGCCTAGAACAATGCCTGTCCATTAGTAAGTTCTCAATATTTGTTGAATGAATGAATGAATGAAATCAGTGGAGAACATCATGAACTGAAGTGAACACTTTAATTTCCGAGGCATTATATGTTTCTTGAATTTTTGTGGGATTCTGAGGAATGACAAGCACCCCTCCCCCCCCCAAAAAAATAGTGACTTAAATATTGACTTCCTACCATCCTGGCAAGATGGAAGTTCAGAGTCAGATTTAATTTGATTTCCCTCACAACTACAGTTTTGGAGTGGAATGCATACCCATGCAAAGGTGTATCCATGGTTGCTTCCATGTGCTGGCTATCGTAAATAGTGCTGCAATAAACACTGAGGTGCACGTATCTTTTCAAATTATGGTTTTCTCCAGATATATGCCCAGGAGTGGGATTGCAGGATCAAAGGGTAGCTCTACTTTTAGTTTTTTAAGGAACTTCCATACTGTTCTCCATTGTGGCTGCACCAGTTTACATTCCCACCAAGAGTGTGGGAGGGTTCCCTTTTCTCCGCACCCTCTCCAGCATTTATTATTTGTAGACTTTTTGATGATAGCCATTCTGAAATAATGCCATTTGCAGCAACATGGATGGACCTAGGGATTATCACTAAGTGAAATAAGCCAGACAAAGACAAATATCATGATATCACTTATATGTGAAATCTTAAAAAAAATAAGTGATTAAATGAACTTATATACAAAACACAAGTAGATCCACAGACATAGGAAACAAATTTATGGTTACCAAAAGAGAAAGCGGGGGATAAGTTAGGAGTTGGGGATTAACATGTACACACTACTATATAGAAAATAGATAAGCAACTAGGACCTACTGTACAGCACAGGGAACTACAGTCAATATTTTGTAAGAATCTATAAGGGAAAAGAATCTGAAAAAGAATATGTATATATATATATATATATACACACACACATATATATATAACTGTATCACTTTGCTGTATACCTAAAACTAGCACAACATTGTAAATCAACTATACTTCAATTAAAAAAAAAGATCATTAAAAAAATGCATCCATGGGACACTAAATTCTACAGGAAGAGTCTTCAGAACCTCTTGATCGCCCTGGGAGGGCAGCTCCAGAATTTTCACTTATGTGATATTTCTGAGTCTTAGGGTTGGCCATCTAGTTAGAGAAAGAGGTGAGATGAATCATGAAGCTGCATTTGCATAGAATTTCTCATATGATTAAGGGACCACCAACCATGCATAAAAAAACATAGAAAAGCGTTTGTTGGAAATGGGGAAGGGAGGCTAAAGTTCTCTCAAGCCACCCTGGGTGCCATCAATGCTTTGTCCTACTTCATGGAAAGGTACACACGTGTTCTCAAACACACAATCACACTTGAACACATACACATGCACGCACATACAATGCAGTATCAAACCTTTATCCTGAATATTTTTTATTCTGCTATATTAATAAAACCCTGCTGAACTGAACTAATTAAGATGAAAACAGTGTAAATTAGTTTAAGCCTACTTTAAAGATGTTTACCAGGCCCCAGCCATGGTGGAGTGGGGCTAAAAATAGTCCCCAAAATGTATACAAATGACCATTTCTCAAGTCTTTGAAATGTTTTATTAAACATTAAATTAAATTTATATTTTAAAACTCTCCCCGCCACTTCCACAATATTTTTATTGATGGGTAGCTCAAGTCACCATCTTAATGACCACAAATTCTCCACCTGGAATAAGTAAATGAGTTTCCACTGATTTAATATGTTAAAATTAGTGCCCAGAATAGTAAATAAAGGACTGAGAATCCATGGGTCTTGAGCCAAATATGGTTATCTTCAAATTCTACTATATGTCCCATTTCTCAAATATTTATTGGAAAGCATGCTTCTGAATATTTCATTCATGTTATGAAATCCACACATTAACACACATGGACACTGGTTAATTCAACAACCTCAAAAACACTGAAAGAATTTATGTTGTGCTCTTTGGTAATCTTTTTTAAAATTATAATTTCCAAATAAAATAGGGTAACACCAGATAGAGAAAGCAAAGATCACTGTATCACAATGTTATAACCTCTGCAGATCTGTAGCTCTCTTTCCTATTACGTAATAATTATGGGATGACAAATCATTGACATACAAGTACACAAGCAATAAATGGATAGATACATTATGTATGCTTGGGTTCAAAGACTAGTGGAAACCCAAGCTAGAGTATGAAACTGGTATTTGTAAATATTAGTAACAAAAATTCAAAAGGAACGTACAATGGTATATGCTTAAAATACACAGCCAAATTTAGACATTCTCTAGTAGGTCATGTACATTTTTATACAGTATTTTGTTTTCATAAAAAGAAATCTGGAAACACATAAGAATAGGAAGAAAAAGAAAAGAAGGATGTTCATAGCCCTACCAATCTAAACACATCCAAAGTTAATATTTTGATTAATTTCCTTTGCTGTTATATATATTTTTTATATAAATTTATTTATTTTTGGCTGCTTTGGGTCTTCGTTGCTGCATGTGGGCTTTCTCTAGTTGCAGCGAGCAGGGGTTACTCTTCGTTGAGGTGCGAGGGGTTCTCACTGCAGTGGCTTCTCCTGTTGCGGAGCATGGGCTCTACGGCACACGGGCTCAGTAGTTGTGGCTCGTGGGCGCTAGAGCACAGGCTCAGTAGTTGTGGCACACGGGCTTAGTTGCTCCGCAGCATGTGAGATCTTCCCGGACCAGGGCTCGAACCCATGTCCCCTACATTGGCAGGTGGATTCTCAACCCCTGCACCACCAGGGAAGCCCCTATATTGTTTTTAAGGCATATTTGTACTTCATGTTACATCTTTTAAATTTTTCTATAATGTAATAAGCATTTTTCACATTATTTATGCTTTTCATCACATTTTAATGGTTGAATGATATTCTGTTTAGTTGATATATCATAGATTGCACAACTATTGTCTTCAGCACTTCATAAGCCTTTTAGAGTTCTTTGTTGTATATGTTTCATGTTAAGATGATATTCTCCCTATCTCTCTCTCTCTCTCTCTTTCTTTTTCTTTCCCCTCTCACCCTCTCTATCTCATTATTGGAATTAACAATAGAATTTTGCGCTCTTTTTGTTGTCTGCATTTTGGTTTCTCACCCGTAAAATGCAAAGGGAAAGATGTGTCCCCTTAGAAGAGAGCTTAACAAACCTCAGTGCGTAATAAGCATTCACTAAAGATTGTAGGATAAATAGTTGAATGAATTAACAAATTATGACAGGAAATTCCTATTGGGCTTTAATTGTTTGAATTAGGAGATTAGAGGAAGAACAGCATACCAGCATACTTCCCTTATTTCCATTCTGACTCCATCCCATCCTGAGCTCTGTCCCATGGCTGGTCACCATCCATCTCTATACTCACCTCTGCCTTCTCCTATATTCACTTTGGATTTTAGATATATCAATGGGGAACCCTCCAGAGCAGCATGCACGTACTCAGAAATGATGAAGTAAAGTGAATATTGTCCATTCCCTTAAAAAATTAGCTAGGGGCTTCCCTGGTGGCGCAGTGGTTGAGAGTCCGCCTGCCGATGCAGGGGACACGGGTTCGTGCCCCGGTCCGGGAAGATCCCACATGCCGCGGAGCAGCTGGGCCCGTGAGCCATGGCCGCTGAGCCTGCATGTCCAGAGCCTGTGCTCTGCAGCAGGAGAGGCCACAACAGTGAGAGGCCTGAGTATAGCAAAAAAAGAAATAAAATTTAAAAATAATAATAATTAGCTAGATCCTGTCTCTTCTCTTTCCTCCTACCTGAAATCTAAATTCCATTATTTTCTCACTGCAGAGAACATGCACAGCTTTCCACTGGTTGTCCTGTGCTCCCCAAACTAAGATATCAAAGGTTCCTCTGATCCTGGCTACATTTCTTTCAGCTAGAGACATTAGACAGGTGATTTGAGTTACTAGTCTAAGTTCATAACAAATGTTTTATCACAGTTTCAGCTTTCCCCCTTCTTAGATTGCTAAATTATAGCTCAAAGTCCCCAGCTTCATATTATGAGTCACATTTATCATAATAAGCTCCTGTATGTAAAATATGCCATTATATCTACTATTACTTTATCACTTCGAAGAAATTCATGTGTAGGAATTTGGGCCTTCCTTCAAGATGAATTTCTTTATTAGGCTGTGGTTATAAAATGCAATCAATTAGCAGAGCCTGCTATCATCCAACCATTAAAATGTGATGCCCGAGGCTTTTAAATTTGCTCATTATTGTCTTTTGATTCCTTTGTAAATACAGTTTGCCATTTGAAGTGCTTTGCTAATTACTGGGAACCATGTTCCATTTCTGCAAGCTGGTGAAATATATAGTTCTTCACTGAAATGGAAGAAGGGTAAATTTGACTCTTCAGCATTAGGATAAAATTGATGGGAAAGATGACTTGATGGGCTAGTTGCAGCACAGAGACTCCACAGACTGACAGATACTATGCCTGTTCCTCCACATAGACCAATGCTTCTAAAGCCTCATCAAGGGATCAGCTATCACAGATACATAGGGTGGTTTTCATAATGTACATTTAGGATCTCTGACACCAACCCACTGAATCAGAATGTCTCTCATGAACACGAAGTTTGAAGAATTATTGGAAAAGGATTATAAGCTTACAGGCTCTAAATTGAAAAAAGAAAAAGACAAAAATAAAACAAACCAAATATCCTGTGTTAAAGCTCTTTGGTTTTTCTACCTACCTTTCTGATGGAAGATGTTTGAAGATCACAAACTTATTTTTAGACTCAATTTATCATTGACTCATTGATGATTTTACCAATCTAGAAGGCTAGTGATTATGCCATTCAACTTGTATAAATATTAATGGAATTTATGCACAACGTACAGATATTAAAAATATCTTCAAATACCAAGAGAAGGAAAATGCAATATATTTCCTTCTGCTACATATTTTCATGCTGTGTGACCTCAGCTGGGATCTCACAGCAGCTCAGAAATATTTTCAGTCATCTGAAGGATTACCTACCACATCTCCACAGCTGTTTCTGCCGACTGTTCCTCCATCTCTGTTGGAGAAACAGCATCTGTTTCTCTCTCCTATGTGTCTGAGAAACTGGAGGCTGTACCACATGAGTGCTTCCAACTTCCCTCCTCTCCAACCTCAACATTTCTCTTTAGCATTGTATTGCCTCTGCACCTTGTGTGCATGGAAAAGAAGTACCGTCTTTCTTTCTTAAGGTTAATCCTGCCAGAATCCTAAAACTTTAAGTCTTTTTGAGATAATAACATATAGGTTTCAGGAGGAAGAATGATTCCTGCTGCCCATGGGCAGATGGAGGCAAGAGAGAGATGATGGAGAGTACTGGGAATAATTGTGGGGTGAGAGGGTTGAGATATCAAAGGAGAGCAGCTGAAGGGACAGGTGTGGATGACAGGGTACCTAGAAACCAGGACGAATCACAGGATTGAGTACGCTAGCATTTGAGAGACCAAGAGAGGCACCAAACCTGAAGCCGTGGAATGAGAACAGAGCTGCAATAGCTGAATTTATAGCCAAGTGGAAAGATATTACAAATCAAGGATGGAAATATGTTTAGCCAGAGCAGCCACAGGGATCAAAGAATATAAGTGTAAATTGTGCTGAAAGCCTTCTTTGTCATTGGTGACCCAGAGGTTTTTGCTTCATCCTTTTAGGTTTTTTGAAGTTCCTGTCCTTACGTGGCTGAAGAGTTTCCTAAGTCCTACAAAATCTTTCTATCTAAACCCTTGACCTCATCGTCTCCTGTCTTTTCCAGGATGCTCTATGTCTGTAGAATATGAAGAGGATGGTTAGACTACAGGGGATATCTCCTTTTCCTCTTGTTGATACTGCATCCCCTTTGCATAATCCCCAACCCTTGTTGATTTGGTTTGAACAAAATTGACCTTAGCTCCTGGCTCCCAGGATGAGCACATAAGTCGAGTCTGGCCAAAGTACCACATCCCTCTGGTCCAGTGATGATTCAAGGATGGTGCATGACTCAAGTTGTGCCAATCAGAGATGATGAGCTTCTGCCTCAGGACTTTTTTGAAGCCAATATAGAGAAAGTAGAGCTGAGATATGGAGAGAAACAAGAGCCACATGAAAATATTTGAGTCCTAGACCTAGTTCTGCCTGAAACCAAGACCTGTTTTTTCTATTATAGGAGCTAATAATTTCCCTCTTTTGCTTAATGTAGATTTAGTTAGGTTCGTTTAACTTGAAATAGAAAGTCATCTAATCAAAATTAAAATGTGGTATAATCCTAGTAAACAACCAGGTATTTTCAGGGGAGGTATAGTCACAGGCTCTCCAGATAATATTGTGTTTCTGTGATTATTCAGGATTATATAATGTTCAACCCTCTGTCTTTCAGCCTGATCTCTTTTGGATTAGAAGGTTTCTTCCTTCCTCTGGTTGATATGTAAAATTTGCATATTGTTTGTTTTAATCCTATGCTATTCATGAGAGACAACCCAAACTAAATGTTGTTCAGTGAATATTTTATTAATACCCAATGTCTCTTTGTGGAATAATTCTTCCTTCATACTTAGCCCAGTTGTTTTAGGAGGTGCTGACTCTACCCCAAGCACCAGGTGCTTGGGGCACATGACTCAGACCAATCCAATTAGAAATTTCCCTGAGACTTTTGCTGAAGAAAGGATTACCCCATCCTCTGATATTGCCAGTTATAAGTATATGTAAGTCTAAAGCTGTCTGTGGATATCTTGGGGGCACTCAATGCATATATGAGATTGAGCCCATCAGAGAAAAGCAGAAATTAGAGATGGAGAAAAGGGAGTAGTTTAATGAAGACATCTTTGAACTTGGATTTATCAATGCCTAAAGTCATCATTGCTTAGACCTCCCAGTCACATAAGTGAACAAATTCCCATTCTTTGCCCTAACCTGGTTTACGTTGGGTTTTTGACACATGGAACCAAATCTTGACTAACTGTACATTGGCATCAAAATGTTGATGCTTTTGGGTTAGTGTCAGCTGTCACAAGATTCCAAAAACTCTTGAGAAGAGGTGAGGCTTCTGAAATCCCATGTCTCAGGATTTGCTGAGAAGATACTAGTGACTTGCTGACTTCTATGAAAATACAGTTGGTTGTTACAGTGATGGAAGGATGCAGATACTAAGAGAGGATTTTAAAATATTTTTATATAAAACCTGAACTGGCTAGGAGACATATCTAACACAACCCTGAAAGTCCTCTGAACATCATGGCATTGCTAGAACCTCTTGAGATTCTGAACTACACTGGTCTTGGTTTCTCTGTATTGTGCAAGGATTTGAAAGGGTCAGCGTAATTGTTAAGAGATGACAGACAAACCTGATCTTGGGTCTTTGCTAATACTCAGTGCTGGGTGTCGAATTTTGGTACCCCCTCAGTCCTCTAGACTGCCACATATACTCTCCAGGGATTTTCCCTCTACTTTGTAACCCTGAAAAAATATAATGCATAAGTAATAAGGCTAGGCTTTTAGGTTTTTTCTTTTCCAATATTTTATTTTATATTTATTTTTGAATTTTATTTTATTTATTTTTTATACAGCAAGTTCTTATTAGTTATCTATTTTATACATATTAGTGTATACATGTTAAACCCAATCTCCCAATTCATCCCACCACCACCACCACCCCACCCCACTTTCCCCCCTTGGTGTCCATATATTTGTGCTCTACATCTGCGTCTCTGTTTCTGCCTTGCAAACTGATTCATCTGTACCATTTTTCTAGATTCCACATATACGTGTTAATATACGATATTTGTTTTTCTCTTTCTGACGTACTTCACTCTTATGACCATCTCTATAGGTCCATCCACGTCTCTACAAATGACCTAATTTCGTTCCTTTTTATGGCTGAGTAATATTCCACTGTATATATGTACCACATCTTCTTTATCCATTCATCTGTCAATGGGCATTTATGTTGCTTCATGACCTGACTATTGTAAATTGTGCTGCAATGAACATTGGGGTGCATGTGTCTTTTTGAATTATGGCTTTCTCTGGATATATGCCCAGTAGTGGGATTGCTGGGTCATATGGTAATTCTATTTTTAGTTTTTTAAGGAATCTCCATACTGCTCTCCATAATAGCTGTATCAAATTGCATTCCCACCAACAGTGCAAGAGGGTTCCCTTTTCTCCACACCCTCTCCAGCATTTGTTGTTTGTAGATTTTCTGATGATGCCCATTCTGACTGGTGTGAGGTGATACCTCATTGTAGTTTTGATTTGCATTTCTCTAATAAGTAGTGATGTTGAGCAGCTTTTCACGTGCCTCTTGACCATCTGTATGTCTTCTTTGGAGAGATGTCTATTTAGGTCTTGTGCCCATTTTTGGATTGGGTTGTTTGTTTTTTTAATATTGAGCTGCATGAGCTGTTTATATATTTTGGAGATTAATCCTTTGTCTGCTGAGTCTGTTGCAAATATTTTCTCCCAATATGAGGTCATGGTGTATGATCCTTTTAACGTGCTGTTGGATTCTGTTTGCTAGTATTTTGTTGAGGATTTTTCCATCTATATTCATCAGTGATATTGGTCTTAAGTTTCTTTTTTTGTAGTATCTGTCTGGTTTTTGTATCAGGGTGATGGTGGCCTCCTAGAATGAGTTTGGAAGTGTTCCTTCCTCTGCTATATTTTGGAAGAGATTGAGAGGGATGGGTGTTAGCTCTTCTCTAAATGTTTGATAGAATTCACCTGTGAAGCCATCTAGTCCTGGCCTTTTGTTTATTGGAAGATATTTAGTCACAGTTTCAATTTCATTACTTGTGATTGGTATGTTCATAGTTTCTATTTCTTCCTGGTTCAGTCCTGGAAGGTTATATCTTTCTAAGAATTTGTCCATTTCTTCCAGGTTGTCCATTTTATTGCATAGAGTTGCTTGTACTAATCTCTTATGATGCTTTGTATTTCTGAGGTGTCTGTTGTAACTTCTCCTTTTTCATTTCTAATTTTATTGATTTGAGTCCTCTCCATTTTTTTCTTGATGAGTCTGGCTAACGGTTTATCAAGTTTGTTTAGCTTCCCAAAGAACCAGCTTTTACTTTTATTGATCTTTGCTATTGTTTTATTTGTTTCTATTTCATTTTTTTCTGCTCTGATCTTTATGATTTCTTTCTTTCTACTACCTTTGGGTTTTGTTTGTTCTTCTTTCTCTAGTTCTCTTAGGTTTAAGATTAGATTATTTGAGATTTTTCTTGTTTCTTGAGGTAGGATTGTATAGCTATAAACTTCCCTCTTGGAACTGCTTTTGCTGCATCCCATAGGTTTGGGATCATCGTGTTTTCATTGTCATTTGTCTCCAAATATTTTTTGATTTCCCTTTGATTTCTTCAGTGATATCTTGGTTATTTAGTAATATATTGTTTAGCCTCCATGTGTTTGTGTTTTTTATGTTTTTTTCCCTGTAAGTAATTTCTAATCTCATAGAATTGTGGTCAGAAAAGATGCTTGCTATGATTTCATTTTTCTTAAATTTACCAAGGCTTGATTTGTGACCCAAGATGTGATCTATCCTGGAGAACATTCCATGAGCACTTGAGAAGAAAGTGTAATCTGCTGTTTTCGGATGGAATGTCCTATAAATATCAATTGTATCTATCTGATCTATTGTGTCACTTAAAGTTTGTGTGTCCTGGGCTTCCCTGGTGGCGCAGTGGTTGAGAGTCCGCCTGGCGGTGCAGGGGACATGGGTTCGTGCCCCGGTCCAGGAAGATCCCACATGTCGCGGAGCGACTGGGCCCATGAGCCATGGCCGCTGAGCCTGCGCGTCCAGAGCCTGTGCTCCGAAACGGGAGAGGCCACAACAGTGAGAGGCCCGTGTATAGCAAAAAAAAAAAAAAAACAGTTTGTGTTTCCTTATTAATTTTCTGTCTGGATGATCTGTCAATTGGTGTAAGTGAGGTGTTAAAGTCCCCCAGTATTATTGTGTTACTGTCGATTTCCCCTTTTATGGCTGTTAACATTCACCTTATATACTGAGGTGCTCCTGTATTGGTTGCATATATATCTATAATTGTTATTCTTATCTTCTTCTTGGATTGATCCCTTGATCATTATGTAGTGTCCTTCCTTGTCTCTTATAACATTCTTTATTCTAAAGTCTATTTTATCTGACATGAGTATTGCTACTCCAGCTTTCTTTGGATGTCCATTTGCATGGAATATCTTTTTCCATCCCCTCACTTCCAGTCATTATGTGTCCCTAGGTCTGAAGTGGATCTCTTGTAGATAGCATATATATGGGTCTGTGTTTTTGTATCCATTCAGCAAGCCTGTGTCTTTTGGTTGGAGCATTTAATCCATTCACATTTAAGCTAATTATCAATATGTATGTTCCTATTACCATTTTCTTAATGTTTTGGGTTTGTTTTTATAGGTCCTTTTCTTCTCTTGTGTTTCCCACTTAGAGAAGTTCCTTTAGCATTTGCTGTAGAGCTGGTTTGGTGATGCTGAATTCTCTTAGCTTTTGCTTGTCTGTAAAACTTTTGATTTCTCCATCAAATCTGAATGAGATCCTTGCCGGATAGAGTAATCTTGGTTGTAGTTTCTTGACTTTCATCACTTTAAATATATCATGCCACTCCCTTCTGGCTTGTAGAGTTGAGAAATCAGCTGTTAACCTTATGGGAATTCCCCTGTATGTTATTTGTCATTTTTCCCTTGTTGCTTTTAATAATTTTTCTTTGTCTTTAATATTTGTCAATTTGATTATTATATGTCTCAGAATGTTTCTCCTTGGGTTTATCCTGCCTGGGACTCTCTGCACTTCCTGGACTTGGGTGGCTATTTCCTTTCCCACGTTAGGGAAATTTTCTACTATAATCTCTTTAAATATTTTCTCACATCCTTTCTCTCTTCTCCTTCTGGGACCCCTATAATGCAAATGTTGGTGTGTTTAATGTTGTCCCAGAGGTCTCTTAGGCTGTCTTCATTTCTTTTCATTCTTTTTTCTTTATTTTGTTCCACGGCCATGAATTCCACCATTCTGTCTTCCAGGTCACTTATCCGTTCTTCTGCCTCAGTTATTCTGCTATTGATTCCTTCTACTATATTTTTCATTTCAGTTATTGTATTGTTCATCTCTGTTTGTTTGTTCTTTATTTATTCTAGTTCTTTGTTCTTTAATTCTTCTAGGTCTTTGTTAAATATTTCTTGCACCTTTTCGATCTTTGCCTCCATTGTTTTTCCGAGGTCCTGGATCATCTTCACTATCATTATTCTGAATTCTTTTTCTGGAAGGTTGCCTATCTCCACTTCCTTTTGTTGTTTTTCTGAGGTTTTATCTTGTTCCTTCATCTGGTACATAGTCCTCTGCCTTTTCATTTTGTCTGTCTTTCTATGAATGCAGTTTTCATTCCATAGGCTTCAGAATTATAGTCCTTCTTGCTTCTGCTCTGTCCTCTGGTGGATGAGTCTATCTAAGAGGCTTGTGCAAGCTTCCTGATGGGAGGGACTGGTGATGTATAGAGCTGGATGTTTCTCTGATGGGCAGAGCTCAGTAAAACTTTAATCCAGTTGTCTGCTAATGGGTGGGGCTGGGTTCCCTCCCCCATTGGTTGTTTGACCTGAGGCAACCCAGCACTGGAGCCTACCCAACTCTTTGATGAGGCTAATGGTGGACTTTGGGAGGGCTCATGCCAAGGAGTACTTCCCAGAACTTCTGCTGCTAGTGCCCCTGTGCCCATGGTGAGCCACAGCTGCCCCCCGCCTCTGCAGGAAACCCTTCAACACTAGCAGGTAGGTCTGGTTCAGTCTCCCATGGGGTCACTGCTCCTACCCCTGGGTCCTGATGTGCACACTACTTTTTGTGTGCCCTTCAAGAATGGAGTCTCTGTTTCCCCAATTCTTGTCGAAGTCCTACAGTCAAATCCCACTAGTCTTCAAAGTGTGATTCTCTAGGAATTCCTCTTCCCATTGCCAGACCCGCAGGTTGGGAAGCCTGATGTGGGGCTGAGAACCTTCACTCCAGTGGGTGGACTTCTGTGGTATAATTGTTCTCCAGTTTGTGAGTCACCCACTCAGCAGTTATGGGATTTGATTTTTTTGTGATTGCACTCCTCCTACCATCTCATTGTGGCTTCTCCTTTGTCTTTGGTTGTGGGGTGTCTTTTTTGGTGAGTTCCAGTGTCTTCCTGTTGATGATTGTTCAGCTATTAGTTGTGATTCCAGTGGTCTTGCGAGAGGGAGTGAGAGCATGTCCTTCTACTCTGCCATCTTGAACCAATCTTCTCTCTTTTCCAATATTTTAAATTTCACATAAGTATCTACAGAGCTCTTATTGAAAGACCAAAAGATAGATTCAAATTTATTCTCAATTTTCTAAAATTTCCAAACAATGACACCCTGAACTAAATATGAAACATCATTTGTGAAAATTCTGAGCTTCTATAGAATTTAGATGTTGTTGAATTTCTTAGAGCAAACTTACAGCTCAACCTTTTCATATAATATCACATCTGAAATGGTTTAGTTCCTTGTTAATCACCTATTCAAATGGTAGTTTTTATAATGAAAACTATCATGATAAATTCTGAAATATCATACACTTTGTGGGATAAATTTTATGAAGTCAAGATTTGGGGGTACGTTTTCATCATTTTCCTTTTTAATGAGTTTTTTATAAAATGTATGTTATCTTTTTTAAAATAGCAATTATATTAGGAATTAAGAGATGAGTTCTTGCCCTGGTTCTATCAGGTAATCCTAGATGAGAGACTTTACCTCTATGAGCCAGTGTTTTCAGATGTAAAATGCAGGAATTGGACAAATTGAGCTCTCGAGTCTTTTCCAACTTTGAGTCTATACTTTTATGTAACATAAGCAATTCTTACAAGTAGGAATTAGCAGCTATTAATAAAAAAAATTTCCCTATGCCATAAAGACAGATTCAGTTCTAAAACGACTTGGCAAATGCATTATTAAAGCGATTGTTTAACTAGAGGGAAGATGTGATAGCAAATGTAAATGTGCTTTGTTGGATGTTACATAAGCTACTTCTGGGAGATGTTTTAATTCTTGGACTTGATGACACCACTAGAGGAGTTGGATCCTTGGCCATGTTTCTGTAAATGAAAGACTGGAATAGACTCCTGCTGTGGTGGGCATGGAGATGTTCTGCCCAGATCTCCCTTCAAGAAAAGACTCACTGCCCAACTGAGGGAAATGAGGTCATCCAACAGCCTGAGGCCGCCAGCTCCTTCAAGGACAGCCACGGCTGCCTGGAGACACCGTGCCTGTGTCATGCTCCTTCTGGGGACAGAGTGACTTCCCTGACCAAGTGGGCTTCTGAGGGCTCCAGGCAGGACCCTCCCCAGGCACCACTTGCCCCAGGGCTCCCTGCTGGGTTGGCCAAGGCTTTTCCTGTGCCTCCATCACAGCTTTTGCCTTTTCTCTTTGCCCATTGCTGCTTCCTCCCCTTTCCCTTCATGAGTGCTGATCCCTTAGGAATATGTTGCTCCCCAAATTCCATCTTAGCCTCTGTTTCCAGGGAACCCAGCTTTGAACACCTGTAATTAATTCAGAAATGACAAATTGATATATTGATCTTTTGTCACACATGAGAGACGATGGGATTAACGCCCAATTCAATATTAACAATGGTTGTTTCTAGGTAGTGGGATTGTTTGTTTTTTTTTTCGGTACGCGGGCCTCTCACTGCTGTGGCCCCTCCCTTTGCGGAGCACAGACTCCGGACGCGCAGGCTCAGCAGCCATGGCTCACGGGCCCAGCCGCTCTGCGGCATGTGGGATCTTCCCGGACCGGGGCACGAACCCGTGTACCCTGCATCGGCAGGCGGACTCTCAACCACTGCGCCACCAGGGAAGCCCAGTAGTGGGATTTTTTAAAAACTTTTTTTGTACTTGTCTGTATTGCTTCAATTTCTCAAAAATTATGAACAAACACAATTTTTACCAAAAAGAAAGTCATTATAAAACAAGAATAATAAACAAATATGGTATTGATTCCACAATGGGATAAGAGAGGTAAGGGATGAATACATAAAGAGAGAAGCAGCAGTAGATTTTAAATCAGAATTAAATTGTATTTATTTCTGACTTTTACTACAACTAGAAACTTTTTAAGATTGCTGTAGAGTGTTCCCAATATTGGTATCTCATGTTAGTTTTCTTATAGAAATTAATACTAAAGGTGCTTTGAGAAAACTGCATACACTGAACCATTTTACCAAGATATAAGATAATCATACATACAGTGTTGCTATGGCTGTAAAAATTTTTAAGTTTGACAAAGTACACCTTTCTTCTATTTATAAATCAAATTTTATCCATGCTTTGAGAGGGCTCATGTTGATAACTAGACATATTCTACCCAGTGTGGTTGGGCATATCTAATATTTTGAACAGGCAATAACTTTTGAGATTCTACTTACCTCCACAGATTATGGAAAGAAGTTGAACAGAGCTAGCCATAGGGATTACATAACATAAAAGTCTTCCTCAGGCAAACCTCAGATGTTTAAAGTTTTCATTAGGATCATATGTGGTAACTGATGGCCAGTTGGTCCTCTCAGCCATGATCATGGTTCCTATAACATTCTGGATTTCCAGAATCTTAGCCAATTGCTATAGCCTCAATCCAACCAGGAGCCACTCTCAGCATGACTTTTGAGTGTTTTCTTCACTGCTAAACCAAACATTGACACTGGCAAATGAAATCCTTTGGTCTTAGGTGAGAGTAAGAAGTAAAAATATCTCCTCAACTCTATCCCTAGAGTGTTACTGTTATCCACTAATTAATAGAAAAAACAAAAAAACCTTTGTTTTCCAAGGGCTACAATGTAGAATTCTGACAATAGTTTGGTAAGCAACCATTATACAAACTTTTCTTTCTCCCTTCCTTCACCAACACAATTACCAATGTAACCTTTCTCTCTCCTCCCAACACACCCCTCCCCAGAATGTAAAGGGCACTATAAAGATCAAATTCCCTTATATGAAAACTTCTTATAAAGACACACACACACACACACACACACACACACACACACACACACACACACACATTTGTTTGAAATAACATTTGATGAATGGACATTCCCACTACAAAGAATGCAAACTTTCTTCATATTCATTTGTATGAGGTTTTTAGCTGCTTGTTAAAAATAGACCAAGTGAGAAACAAAATCTCACTAATTGAAATGGATGGGCTCAGAGCAAGTGTCCATGGTCAGAAACAGTGTTTCCAAAGGCAGGATTTGTTAATGTCTCACTGTAGCCACAATTACCAGGCTGCAGCATGTATGGAACAGCTTCCCACCTTTACAAAAGTCAGAGTAAAGCTGTGCCCAGTGGGGAATAATAGCAATAGTTCCAAGAAGTGATATTCCAGAGCTCTAAAGTGTATTTGAGAATTCAATGAAAAGTTCCTACCTACAGGTGCTGCCCTTAGGGCCCTTGCTCTTTCAAGAGCCAGGAAAATGACAAACCATCTACAGGGCTTTGTTTTCCGGGTATGTTGTAAGACAGTGGAATAATGAATAGCAAACCTTACTGGTGCCAGAGCTCTGTCACACAAGCCTGGCATCTGGGAGTCTGGTGTTTTCACTTGGAGCAGCTGCGTAAGTTTGGAAAGACGTTCCAGTTTAACGATCCATTAACCCCTGCTTAGGGCCACATTTTAGTATGAACATTTTTTAAGGGATAAATAAGTGTTGAATCCTGTTGAACCCAAGCCCAGACTGTGCTAAAAAAGAGTTGCACTAAATAATCTTCGAGATTTCACAGACTCACGTACTTCGAAGCTCACATTTTGAGAGGTGTTGGCAGTTATCTTGATAATGTAGTTAGAGTGGTTTGCAATGCTGTGCTTGGTTCTTCTGACGTGGTTGGGGAAGACATTTAAATAATGCCCTTCACTTAGGATGTGCCTGATCCTTATATGAATGAGGAAATAGTTTTACAGTTCCCATGAACTATGATACGGAAGACTGTGCCTTTTTAATTCATTCAACAAATATTTGCTGAGCACTTACCATCCCGAGCACATTATTAGGCACCTTGGATTGGGCAGTAAGGAAAACAAAGTCCCTCATTACTCCTATAGTTGCACATACACTAGAAGTGTCACTTCTACACTAGTTATAAGTCATGGGCATATGAAAAATAGCAACTGGGAATCCTAAAATATTACTTAAGTCCTTCAATTCTTTGGACCCCTTATAAAGAATAAATTTATCTTTTTTTTTTTAACTCTTAAATTTTTGCACCTGTTCCTCCTTACTTCTGGAATATTATCATCCCCGTCTTTAATTTTCAAAATCTACTGGTACATCAAAGCCCTATTCAAAACTCCCTGCTCTGTGCCCACTATCCAGATTCCTGAAGGTAAAATGTATTCTTCTTCCTCTGAGCCCTTAGAGCAACTTGTCTGAACATACCCTAGGCATGATGTATTTATTATATATGACCTATCATCCCTCTCTCCTTCGTATCCTCCCAAACATCCAACAAACTCCACATACACATGATCACTGAGACTCAGTTGGCATAATCCCATTGTTTTTGGTAGATATATCATAACCTTTACACATCAGTCTAGGTCCTAGACTACCTAATTATTCTACATACTTTTAGATTGACATTTTGTGCCATGGTTAGAACAAGATTTGGGGCCATCTATGACCTATTCTCTACCATTATCAGTCAGGATGAGTCAGGAAAGCAGAGCCCACATCGGATAGCTTGAGAGTGGGTGTTGGAAGAGCTGAAAGGTCTACAGACGATTGTGAGGCAAACCTGAAAACAGCAATAGCAAGAAGCTCAGGGAAGGAGGCAGGGTTAACCAAGCCTAAGAGTCGATGTCTCCTAATGAGAACCAGACCTTGACAGAGGCTGTCCAACGTGAGCTTGTACCACAGAGGGAGAAGCTGTCTGGTGGGAGCTGGAAATACGGAGAAAGGGCTGTTATTGCTAGAGTAGCTACCTGAAGTAGAGAGGAGAGGGAAAAAATACCCTGGCTTCTTTGTCCCATATGCCAGTCTCTAGCCAATGCCTCCCACTGGTAGAAAGCAGCCTAAAGCAGCTGGCAAGGGAGTCTGAGAAATAAAGTTGGCAGGGTTCAGTTACCTGCAATACAGAGCAAAGCG
Source organism: Neophocaena asiaeorientalis asiaeorientalis (assembly GCF_003031525.2). Lineage (NCBI taxonomy): Eukaryota > Metazoa > Chordata > Mammalia > Artiodactyla > Phocoenidae > Neophocaena > Neophocaena asiaeorientalis. The sequence goes on along the minus strand of NW_020185339.1, from coordinate 2,436,282 downwards.
AAGAAAGGGTGGTTAACGGATTTGGAGACAGGCAAATCATTAGCACAGCCTGCTGAATCAAATATTAACTGCATATGCTCTCTTCAAATGATAGATAATTGTTTAGTTTATAAATATTGTGTCTTCCATTAGAAGCCTATTTGATTATAAGATCTTTGAACACGGACCACTTCTGAGCTATTTGTGAGCTAGACTAGTCTCAGAAAATCATGCAGTCTAGTGTGGGTTATTTCAACTGTTCCTCCATCTTCTTTTTCAAGGTTTTCTATAATTTGGTTTGCTCTTGTCTTGGGTTACTTGCTGTGGTAGTACATACAAGTCTTACTTTGGGCAGATTTGAGTTTTCTTTCTCCTTTCCCTGTCAAACTCCATCTGAGAACACTTGATAGTCTACCGCATAGAAAAATATAAATAGCTAAGTGTTGGTAGTAAGTCTCCTAGATCGCTCTCAATTATTCTCATGTACTGGAACTCACACTCTTGGGTAGTACCATCTGCTTTGAATCAGAGTTCAAAGTGGAAGTGATCATGTGTCACTTCGAAGGTTAGGTCACAAATAGTGATGCAGCTTCACCGTGGTCTCTTGGATTGCTTGCTATGTGGATGCCAACCGTCACACTGTCAGGACACTCATGCAGCCCAATGGCCCATATGGAGAGGGGCTGAGGCCAACTTGCCAGCCCTGGAATGAATCACCTTGAGTAAATTCTCCAGACCCAGTCATGCCTTCAGATGACTGAATAAGCTCCACCAGAAATTTGATTGCAGCCATGAGAAATCTTAAGCGAGAAGTACCTGGCTGAGGCCTTCCCAAATTCCTAATCCTGAAACTTTATAAGTATAATAAAGTTTGGGGATAATTTGTTATGCAGCATTAGATAACTGGTGACTTTTGTTACTATTTTCGTGATAGTTCTTCAAGGTTTATAAAGTTGATGCTTTAATAATGTTGATATTCCCCCATCTCACCGTACTTTGCAAGTTGCACACTAAATTTCTTCCAAACAAATTACATTCATTCTTATATTAAACCTGGGATTTTCTGATGATCCTCAAAATTTAGAATGTGTGTACCTGGCTGGTCCACCTTTGCAAGTAAAGAATCAAAAGTGACAACACCATGTGCAGCTGTGGAGCTGACCTATAGCGGTCAGCTAGGCAGGAGTGAGCTCTAGCTGTTACTACACACAACTGCTCTTCTTCATTTCCCTGTCTACTAATACATTCCAGACCCTCACATCTAGGCATCTTGAAAATCTAGTTGCAGCTTTTCTTTTCCGAGGATTTGGTTAAGATTATAGACATATGTGCTTGGAATGTCCAGACTCTGCATGTTACAATGTGTTTCTCATTTGTGATTTTTACTAAAGATTTCTAATATCTAGAACAGTCCCATAGGCTCCAAGACACTTAACACCAAGGCCTGTTTGATAATGAAGACATTTTTTTTCTCTGACAGCCCACAGTAAATGCACACACCAAGATTTTCTGCCTGTTATTCATTTCATAAATATGAAAGTTTGCAGTCCCTGCAATACATTTAGTTTCATGTCCTTTGTCACTTTCCAACCTTAAATAACTAATTTCCTGATTTGTTCCAAGTTGGGCACTTTGGTCAGAAGTGGATTTGCCACTAGGTTGTGAAGTCCAGTGTGGATGACACAATTACACTCCACTGCCTCTTCTCCCAATACCCTGAATGCCTTTACTTATGGGAAATCAGTTTCAAATAAATATCAAGGGTAGCATTCAAGGGGAAAAGTCACAAAATGATGTCTTGAAAGGATTTTTCAAGAGCAAGGCTTGGCTCAACCCCTTTACTTGGGAATGTCAGTCTTCTTTGCCTAGAATAGTGATTAACCACCTTACCTGCATCTTCGAATCACCTGGGAAAGACAGTACCAAGCAATGATCCGGGTCCTACTTCAAAGCAATTAAATTAATTCAGAATCTTTGGGATGGAGCTCAGGCATCAGTATTTTTAGCCAGTTCTCTAGGTATTTCCAATATACAGCCAGCGTAGGGAGTACTAGCCATAAGTACGGTTCAGGGGTTGACTGAAGACAAGAGAGCCTTCCTACTTTCCCCCCACCAGCTTGCTTTCTGGTGACGATCTGCCTCAGGCAGCAGGCACCAGGGTTGGAAATGACCAGGTCTGTCTCATAGGCATGCTTTATAGTAGGGCCAGTACTGAGCAACACACCAGAGGTTTATGTTTTCTACCTTGCCCCAACAAAGCTTGATCTTGTTGACCTGAAATAGATTGCCAGCTATTTCTCCAGCAAAGATGGGTTCATTCAGGATCAACAAAAAATTGCAATTTGGTGTCTGCAACCATGTAAGTACCCGCCCCCCCCCACCACCACCCCCTTATGGCAAGAAAAGGAGAAAGCTCTTGTAAAGGGGAAAAGGAAGCTGGGAGGACTGTAGCCAAAAGTCCATGGCTTTTCACATTGGCTGAGTCCTTGCCAGGGAAGAAGTCTTTCTTCTTCCTGTTGGGCTCTGCTATAACCACAGGGTGTAAGAGCTCCCCCTTTAGTCCCCTGATTGTATTTAATTGAAGTTTCTGTTTAGTAATTTTTTACAGTCTTAAATTTCAGGACACTGTACAAATTTTACTGGCTCTCTTTGCCTTCATTTCCCCCCAGTCGTGTGGATAAAGTTACTGAGAGAACACAGTATATCTTAGTTAACAGGTTGAGGGCAGTGACAATAATCGCTGTAGCCTGTGTTCGTTGTGGCTGCATTTGAGAAGTAATCGTGTTTAATGCTGCCCATGTTTTAATAATAGGCAGCCTATCATTATAAGCGAAGTTCATTGTTGCTTTAAAATGACTCCCATGTGCAGGCTCTTGCTGCGGCCTACTTATTTAATCCTGGCAGACACTTACATGCCTGTATGGATCACTTATAGAAAGCCCACATTGTTTCCTCTCCTGTGAGAAAGGCTTTAGAGCCCTTTTCCTAAACGTCGCATATGTTATCAGTGGGTTCACAGATAGGTCATCATCCCCATTGACTTTAAAAGCTCTAAATGTAGTGATCTGTTTTTCATAATCCTTTGTGTTCGAGTGACTATACAGTAATCCGCCCATAACGGATGTTTAACAGGTGCATAAAATAAAAGCGTGCAAATGTCTTCTGCCTAATTTCCCCTTGTGGATGGACAGTTTTTCTCCATTAGAAAAAGGCAAGTCTGGTTATAGAATGGCAAGACTATGTAACAGATCCTTTTCTGCATTGTGTCACTTTCCAGAATTTAGGAGAAAGAAACAGTATAAATCCTCGAACATGAAAATTATATAAGCTTCAGCCTCTAAATAAGCCAAAGCATGAGAATGACAGAACGTTAAATGTAGCTGCCTTGGGAGTGCTGTATTTAAACGGTGGGCAGAGATAGTTAACCTCGGCTTATATGCCAGATTCCTTGGGCTAATTTAACATCTTTCAGTGCCTATACTCATTTTGTTTTCCAACTCATGTACACTGGAGACATATTAAAATTAGAAAACTAAATTGTAAATATGTTTAAATATGTTTCCTCTAAAAAATTTACTTTAAAATGTTTAACATTCAAATCCACACACATGTTTTGGGATGTTCAGGATCATAAACAGAAGTACTAATAGAGATCAAGTGGTGATTTATTATCTTATTCATAGTTTTCACTTTAATATATTAAACTGAACATCTCAGCAAGTAAATATCAATTGCTTTATTTGCCATGCCCACTGCAATCTTATACTATCTGTGTAACAAACATAATAGAAAATTGATTTTTCTCTTTTTTATGAAAAAAAGATCAATAAAGATTAAGTACAGGCTAAATAGATTGAATAACGGGATTTGACTCAGGGCAACCATTAGCTATGGAGAAAAGGAATGTTATATAGAGAATTGTGTAATATAATAATGGTATCCCCAAATCCCCCCATAGCATGGTATTAATGATATTATTATTGCTTAAATTCACAACTAGAAGAAAAAAAGCAGATGAAAAACAACTGTATGGTTATGCATTATGGTTAATGGGTTTTTTTTCCTGTGTGCCTATTTATGGAAAGTTTTCTGTTTTTCTGATAATAATTCTTTTAAACCAAATTCCTACAGAGAAATATATTTCTTTGCATATCAAAAATCTGGTGGAAAGAGGACATGGTTTTAGAGCTCTTACGGTTCTAAGAAAAAGTCTTATAATCAATGACTTTTCTTGTGCTTGGTTAAAAATAACAGGGGGTAGTTTGTGTTTTAAAGAGATATCACACACACCCCATTTTAAAATTTTGTTTCACTGAGTTACACATATTTATTGAGCGCCTACGGGACCAGGGATTGGAGACAGTGAAAATGCAAATATGGTCCTTCCTCCCATAAATATATTTTCTATAGAGACAAACAATAGCAAGTAATCAGATTTATAAATGAGATAATATCACATGGTGGTAGGAGTTATGACAAATAAAAGCATAGCGTGATGGGCAGGAGATACTATTTTAGATAAGGTGGAGAGGAAAGTCCTTTTCAAGAAGGAGATATCTGGGCTGAAACTAGAATGTTGAGAAGGAGCTGGCCAGGCAAAATTGCAAAGAAACTTGTTTTCAAACAGGGGAACAGCAAATGTAAGGGCCAGCAGGGAGCTGCCCGGTTCACCGCACAAATCATTGTTTATGATGTCTATTTGAATTCCATTTGGAATTAGAAGAGAAATGCTGCTGTAATCATCAAAGCACGACTTACCTATGAGGTCAGTCAGTACCTGTCCTGAGAACAGTGATGATTTGCATTTAATTGGCCACTTTAATTTTCATATCCTTTAATTCAGCAGACAATTTGCAATTTTCTGTCCAGCAAAATCTCCCTAACAAATGTAGTGTACAGATGAGAGGAAGCTTCTGATTTATCATTCAAGTCATTCAGGGCCCAAATCACAATCTTTTTTTTTTCTCCCCAGTAAAATAATATAACCAGTTCACTGCACTGGCTGAGGGCTTTTCAGGACTCCATCCATCTTACAATTGCCCATTTCAACAAGATTTGGCTGTCCCCCATCTGCAATATGCATTTTGTCAGGAAAACAATGCCAATTCCTCATCAAACAACACAACCGTGACAGTCATGGAAAGGGGACCATACCCCCAACAACTGCTAATAGGTCCTTTGTACTGCTGTTAGAATTTTTCTTAAGAAAGATCACTTTCTAACATTAAAGCCAGAAACCGTAACTCATTAACAAGAACGAGAGATTCATTTGTTTTTAGTTAAAAATGAGATGAGAATGTGTTTCAAAGGAATGAAAGTCTAAAGTAAAAGGGGGGAAATGCAAATAACAAAGAAAACCTGTCTTCAGAAATTGTAGGCAAGCTGTCTCAGCAGGAAAAGGGAAAATAAGAGAGAATAAAGAATTAAACGTTTTAATGCAGTTTCTGCCATTAAGTCATTACTGCTTGTACTAATTCAACAGTATTATGAATGCAGAGAATTATAGTGTATTTCCTCCATCATAGGTGTGTTGTGACACATAAATAATGAAAAGTAAAATGTTATTTAGTCACTTCCTAAAACATGGGAGCATCTGCATTTACACCTCAATAATTCCAAATGCTTCAAAAGTAATTAAGGGATATCTATAAAGACATAGATTTATTATTATACTTTCAAGGGTACATTCTCACTTAATGCAATGAATAACAAAGTTCTTCCATGCAGAGTTTATACAAGGGTCCAAAATTTAGAAGTATTTGTAATTAAGAGCATTGATTATGTGAAAAGTCTCATAGAGTATTTATAAAAATTTAATCTTCTGAAGTGCCTATATATTTCCTTTATAACCTTTAAACAAATTTGGTTTTGCATTTAGATACATGTAGCAACATACAAAAATAAACTCCAATGCCCATAGTTCATAATTTTGAATCTCACCAATGTGAGAATGTCAATCACCACCCATATATCGAGTGGCCGTATTTCCAGAACTAAAATTAGGACAAATAATAGAGTCATAAATATTGGAATTTTGAAGACCTTAAAAACAATTTTTAAGGAGAATAGGCCTAGCTATTAATCAAGACTATTCATCAACCCCCAGGACACATAATAGACACAAAGCAATATGGGGTGCTGACCCTCCATGCAGTCGAAAATTCAAGTATAATTTACAGTCGGCCCTTTGGATCGGAAGTTCCTCTGTATCCGAGGATTAAACCAACCACGAATTGTGTAGCACTGAGGTATTTATTATTGAAAAATATCTGCGTATGAGTGGGCCTGCACAGTTCAAACCCCTGTTGTTCAAGGGTCAACTGTACTTTAGTTTTTAGGGATTTGACCTACACTTTCAAATTTTCAGCCAGATTGACATACCCTTTCATAAATTCATATTTTTCTATATCCTGGCCCCAGTCACTAACCTTCACCTTGAACTCCTTCACCTAGTGAATTCCTCCTCATTCGTTAAGTCCTGGCTTAAATAGCAACATATATTAAAATTAGCTCAACTATACTCCAATAAAAATTTTTTTAAAACTAAAAAAAAGTAAAATTAGCTCGTCTGCTGAATGGCTACTAAGTGTCCAATGGCTACTAACATTATCTCACTTATTATTTACAATAAATTTGTGATATTTCTCCAATAAGAAAATACAATAAATTGTTTAATGCAAGTGCTCTCATGCTACCTGTGGTAAGGAACCATTTTATTTTTATTTGCAGCCCATCGTTAACCAAAAATTTTTAAAATATAAAAGTAAATAAAAACATGAAATGAAAAAAGCTATAAAAATACAAGCCCCAATTTATTTATTATTGTACTGAACAGACAGAAAATCTCTCTATCAATCTGCTGTTAAGTTTACAGATTCTATGTTTCTGTACTTTCTCAAAACTGACTGAGAACACACACTTCTTGGACCAGCTCTGATGCAGACATCAGAGCAGCCCAGTTCAGCAACGTGTTCTCAAGTAGCAGGGCAGGATTCTTTTGACTCCAAGGTTTCGTTCTGAACTTGTAAACCATAAGACTTCCTTCCACACTTCAGAGATCTGGACAAAACTGTCAATAGGCCCCAGTGAGAAATGCTCTTCTCAGATACCATTTCACACTAAGTCTTGCCTCATTTCCTGTCCCCATGCTAACCTTTCTCTGTGTGAAGGACAGTGAGAACATTAATTAAGGAAGTATTAAGGAAACGCAGCCACAAGGGTGTGGTCCTATGACTCAAGAGAACAAAATAGAGCACTGTCCTCTAGCCAAGTTATTCAGTCTTAGATAAGCCACAAACGAAGCATCAAGTTCTTCTGTCAGGGTGTCCTCTGGAGTGAGCTGTCTGCCCGCTGCTGTTTCCAATACTCCCCGTGACCTCACTTACAGATTTCCTATAAACAGTTGCCTGAAGGAGAACACCGACAGTTCTCTGAGACTAAGCAATAATCTGTAGCACTGGGAAGATTTTAAAAATGAAAATATCTCCCCGAGACAACTAAATTGGCAGAAGCCACGTACTCAGTTTACATTTCGAAACAGAACAAATGACTTAGACCAGAAGCATCTACATTCAAGTCATTTCCCTGTCTTCAGGATACTGTGAGGGGTCTAGTTTCACAATTTCCTCACTAAAAAGCCTATTGTGGTGTGTGATTCTTTTTCCCCCTAAAGTAAATGTGTGACCTGCTTCAAAGGTAAATACAAGTGTTCAAAATTTAGAAGACAGAAAAGTGTAACATCGTTTACTGTTTGGTTCTTTCTAATCTCACGAACAGTTTTAAAAGAATCTTAAAGGGGCTTCCCTGGTGGCAGAATGATTAAGAATCCGCCTGCCAATGCAGGGGACACAGGCTCCAGCCCTGGTCTGGGAAGATCCCAAATGCCGCGGAGCAACTAGGCCCGTGAGCCACAACTACTGAGCCTGCGCGTCTGGAGCCTGTGCTCCGCAACGGGAGAGGCTGAGACAGTGAGAGGCCCGTGCACCGCGATTAAAAAAAAGAAAAAGAGGCCGCGATAGTGAGAGGCCCACGCACCGCGATGAAGAGTAGCCCCCGCTTGCCGCAACTAGAGAAAGCCCTCGCACAGAAACGAAGACCCAACACAGCCAAAAATAAATATAAAAATAAATAAATATATTTTTTTAAAAAGACCTAAAAGAAGAAATACATGGCGAATATCTAAAAAAAAACTTAAACTTAAAGTCCTGTTTCAGTGAGTCATTTTAATTCAGAATTTAATACACACAAACTATTAACTTCAGAATCTAACAACTTGCTATAAATATCAATTGCTTCCTTCCCTTGAAACAGCCAAAACCTAAAATAAACACTGAAATATATTTCTGACACATTGAAAAGCATGGTGGGGGATTTATTGTCATTTACACAACTGAATATTATCACAAAAGAAAAGGTCAGTGGATAGATGCAAGTAATTTGATGTGGGTCGCCTGACCTAATGATTAATCAGACCCTGAGCACGTGTACTGACTACTGCACCCACCTTTACAATTCTGTCTCTGAGCACACAGAATCTATACTTCAAATAGAAGACCAGCACAGGGCAACAACCTCCCCAATCATGACATATTTGTAAACTGTGATGGAAGAAGCAGCTTTATTCTGAAGTCAGCTTCAAAAAGACTATTGCTGGCAACAAGTGATCTTGTTCGTGGTCTCTATAACTGGGTTACATTAAAAAATGTGGCACCATTTTCACTTATAGAGACCACCAAGATAATTTTAGCATGTTCTAGAATGTTCTTCATTGTTGTTATGTTAATTATGTACATGTTCCACTACCTGAGATGGGGCTCTGGACATGCTACCCCAAAACATGGAACATTGGCATATTGAAGATTTTAAAATGAAGGAGTTTAAGAAAACAGCAGAAGCAGGAAAGTCAATGTGACCTTCCTCACTACTTCTCCCCTGAAATGGGTCATAAAAACCTCAGGTGAGAGGTGCTCTTCCTATCCCCGGAGGAAAGGAGGAACATCCTTATCTCCAAAAACAGGACTCTGAGAAGAATCTGAGCAAACAGGCCTCGCTAAATGTCTCCAGTTTTTTATATTTACCTTATATTCTTTAACTTATCATATTCCTCCACGACTGTTGCTGATGAAAATAATCAATAAACAGTCACTAATAAGAATAGAGTTTTATTTGAGCAAACTGAGGACTAACCTGGAAGCCTGCTTCCCAGATTACTCTGAGAAACTTCTCTGGAGAAGCAGGGTTTTCAACACAGTTTTTTATCTGGTCAAAGAACATTAAACACGTCAGGATTATATTTCTTCAAGCTTTCAAAAAAAAAAAAAAAAAAAGGAACAGTCCAGCATATACACAGCAAGTCAACATGGCCTTGACACCTGGGAAGGGAATCAAAGGAGTACCAGTATTGGCGTCTCAGGGAGACATTTAATCTTTATTTTTAATATGGACCATCTTTACTTTTGGTCATGTGTTCTTTCCTCTAATAATTAAAGCAGATGTACAATGTATGTTTGATAGGGCACAAACAGGCTATGTTAGCTAGCGTAAAACTCAGGTTAGCTCAGGTATAAGCTAGAATGACTTCCCCATACCTCAGTATGTGAAAATTTCTTTTATTACTGTCCATTCTTCATCAAACCTAGCATAAACACTCATGCCTAACTGCTTTTGTGGGTCTTCATTTCCTACGAAGTCTCCTGTGTCACATAAAACATAATTTTTTATGCTTTTCTCCTGCTAATCTGTCTTTGTCAGTTTAATTTTCAGATCCAGCCAGAGACTCTAAGAAGGTCGAGGAAATTTTTTTTCTTTCCCTACACCTGAATATGGCCAAGATGTCGGTTCAACTTCGGCTTTTCCTTTTTTTCTCTCCATTCTACTACCGCATGAGACAATAATTCCCTCTCTCCATTATCAAGTCACCGCTCAGTGACCTGGGATAAATTTTCCAAATTGAGGATTATCCATTCTTTTCCTTTTTCTCTTCTGCTTCGTGTCCTTTCACATTCTAGTAATTAATCAATACTTTCAAAGATCCAGTGGAAAGTGGGAGGGGGGGTAATGAAGTCAATTCTGCTGCTTATTAGGAATTCTCATAAAGTATAACAGAAACCAAAAGCTAAAATGAGATTTTTCTCTGCACTGCCTCCACATCATTAGCATGAAGAATCAAGGGCTAGCTGAACACTGATAAGTGAGCCAGTAGTTTAGAATTGTCCTGAGGCAATTTTCAATTTTCTGGTTCCTTTCTTTGTAAGTAATTCTCTTCTCCATAGATGCACTTAGTATTGCTTTCACATTTACCCCTCTTTCAGGAGAGTAGGTCTTCATCCTTGTGTAGCAAAGATTTGTAGTATTTCTTTTAAGCTTTTTATCAAGACCTCAAAAAAACTTGCATCTACAACACATACTGCATTAGTTTGGATTTTTTAGTTGTAAGTAACAAAACAGCTTGAACTAGTTAAGGTGCAAAGGTTGATTTATTGGAAAGACACTGAAGTGTCTCCCGAAATGAAAATAACTAAAACAAACAGGATGGCTCCAGAGTCAATGGGAACTAAAAATGAAGATTCTCCTGTAGCATCTCTCTTTTTTTTCGCTTTTTTTCTGGATGTTGGCCTTCTTCTTTCCGGCTTTCTCCCTGGAGAAAGGACATGGTTGCAGTGACTTTGAGGGGTCACACCCTTAAGGTTCCATGACCAGAGAGGACAGGGAACTTTCCCCATAAGATATAATTAGAAAATCTGGGGAGGGACAACGTTCTGGTTCAGGCTGGTTTAGCTTCTCATTCCCAGCCTTATTACTAATCAGATGTTATTGGGGAAGTTTCTTTTTATCCTTATTAGTTGTTTTTTAAAACAACTAATACGGATAAATTTTTTAAAAATATTTTTATATTACTTTTTTTTACCTACAAAGCAATTTTATTTTGTTTTCCTTCCAGTTTTATTGAGATATAATTGACATACAGCACTGTATAAGTTTGAAGGGTATAGCATAAGGATTTGACTTACATACATCATAGAACAATTACCACAATAAGTTTAGTGAACATCCAGCATCTCATATAGATTTAAAAGAAGAGAAAAAACATTTAAAAGAAGAGAAAAAACATTTAAAAGAAGAGAAAAAACATTTTTTTCCCTTGTGATGAGAATGCTTAGGTTTCACGCTCTTAACAACTTTCATGTATAGCATACAGCAGTGTTAATTATACTTATCATGTGGAACATTATATCCCAAGTGCTGATTTATTTTATAACTGTAATTTTTTATCTTTTGACAGCCTTCCTGAAATTACCCCTCCACCCCACGGTAACAACAAATCTGATCTTTTTTTCCTATGAGTTAGTTGGTTTATTTGTTTTTGAAATATAATTGACCTACAATGCTATGTTAGTTCCTGTAATAAAACTTAGTGTTTGGTATTTCTATACATTTTAAAATGAGCATCATGATTAGGTCTAGTTACAAAATGTCACCATACAAAAACATTGCATAGTTATTGATTGTATTCCCCACACTGTACATTTCATAACTGTGACTCATTATTTGGCACCTAGAATTTTGTACCTCTTAATCTCCCTGGCCTGTTTCTCTCCTCTTGTCTCCCTAACCCCCTCCCCTCTGGCAACCACCTGTTTATTCTCTGTATCTATAAATCTGTTTTTGTTTAGCTGTTTTTTCATTTGTTTTTTTTTTAAATTCCACACATACAGTGTTTGTCTTTTTCTGTTCAACTTATTTCACTTAGCATAATATCCTCTAGGTCCATCCATATTGTCACAAATGGCAAGATTTCATTCTTTTCTATGGCTGAGTAATATTCCATTGTGTATGTGTATATACATATATATATATACCTTTTCTTCTTTATCCAGTCACCTATTGATGGGAACATGGGTTGCTTCCATATCTTGCCTATTGTAAATAATGCTTCAAAGAATATTGGAGTGCATGTATCTTTTCTAATTAGTGTTTTTATTTTCTTCAGATAAATCCCCAGGAATGAAATTACTGGATCATTTGGTAGTTCTCTTTTTAGTTTTTTGAGGAATCTCCTTACTGTTTTCCATAGTGGCTGCACCAATTTACATCCTCGGCAACACTTGTGTTTTGTTGTTTTTTTGATCAAAGCCATTCTGACAGGTGTGAGGTGGTTTTCTCACCATGGCTTTGATTTGCATTTCCCTGATGATTAGTGATGTTGAGCATCTTTTCATATGCCTGTTGGCCATCTGTACGTCTTCTTTGGGAAAATGTCTATTTGGATCTTCTGGCCATTAAAAAAAATTTTTTTTTTGATGTTGAATTGTATGAGTTCTTTATATGTTTTGGATATTAACCCCTTATTAGATATATTTTTTGCAAATATCTTTTCCCATTCAGTAGGTTGTTTTTTCATTTTGTTGCTAGTTTCTGTCACTGTGCAAAAGCTTTTAGTTTGATGTAGTCCATTTGTTAATTTTTGCTTTTGTTGCCCTTGCCTGAAGAGACTATCCAAAAAAATATTACTAAGACAAATGAGAGTACTGCCCTATGTTTACTTCTACAAGTTTTATGGTTTCAGGTCTTATGTTTAAGCCTTTAATCCATTTTGAATTTAATTTTGTGCGTGGTGTGAGAGAGTAGTCCAGTTTGATTCTTTTGCATGTAGCTGTCCATTTTCTCCAACACCATTTATTGAAGAAGCTGTCTTTTCCCCATTGTTTATTCTTGACTCCTTTGTCATAGATTAATTGCCCATGTAAGTATGGGTTCATTTCTGGGCTCTCTATTCTGTTCCACTGATTTATGTGTCTGTTTTTGTGCCAGTACCATACTGTTTTGATTATTGTAGCTTTGTAGTATAGCTTGAAATCAGGGAGCATGATATCTCCAGGTTTGTTCTTTCTCAAGATTATTTTGGCTATTTCGGGTCTTTTGTATTTCCATACACATTTTAGAATTATTTGTTCTAGTTCTGTGAAAACTGTCATTGGTATTTTGATAGGGATTGCATTGAATCTGTAGACTGCCTTGGAAAGTATGGCCGTTTAAACAATATTAATTCTTCCAAACCATGGACACAGTATATATTTCCATCTGTTTGTGTCATCTTCAATTTCTTTCATCAGTGTCTTATAGTTTTCCAAGTACAGTTCCTTTACCCACTTAGATTTTTTCCTAGATATTTTATTGTTTTTGATGGAATTAGAAATGGGATTTCTAATTAATCTCTAATTAAAAGTTTTCTTAATTTCTCTGATAGTTCATTGTTAGTGTGTAGAAATACAACATATATCTGTATATTAATTTTATATCCTGCAAATTTACTGAATTCATTGATGAGCTCTAGTAGTTTTTTGGTTGCATCTTGAGGATGCTATGTATCATGCCACGTCATCTGCAAACAGAGACAGTTTTACTTCTTTCTTTCCAATTTGGATTCCTTTTATTTGTTTTTCTTATCTGATTGTTGTGGCAAGGACTTCCAATACTATGTTGAATAAAAGTGGCGAGAGGGAGCATCCTTGCCTTATTCCTGACATTAGAGGAAATGTTTTCAGCTTTTCACTGTTGAGTATGATATTAGCAGTGGGCTTGTCATATATGGCCTTCATTATACTGAGTTATGTTCCCTGTATAACCCACTTTGTTGAGCGTTTTTATCATAAATGAATGTTGAATGTTGTCAAAAGCTTTTTCTGCATCTATTGAGATGATATGATTTTCATTCTTCAGTTTGTTAATATGGTATATCACATTGATCAATTTATGGGTATTGAACCACTCTTGCATCCTGGAGATAAATCCCATATGATCATGGTATATGGTCCTATTTAAGTATTGTTGAATTCGGTTTGATAATATTTTGTTGAGGATTTTTGTATCTATGTTCATCAGTGATATTGACCTGTAATTTTCTTTTTTTGTGATATCTTTGTCTGGTTTTGTTGTCAGGGTGATGTTGGCCTTGTAGAATAAATTCAGAAGAATTCCTTCCTCTGCAATTTTTTCGTATAGCTTGAGAAGGATAGGTGTTAACTCTCCCCAAAATATTTGGTAGAATTTACATGTGAAGCCATCTGGCCCTGGACTTTAGTTTTCTGGGAATTCTTTTATTAATGACTCGATTTCATTACTGGTAATTGGTCTATTCATATTTTCTTTTTCTTCCTGGATAGGCTTAGGAGATTGAACATTTGGCTGTTTCTTCTAGTTTGTCCATTTTATTGGTGTATAATTGCTCATTGTAATCTCTTACAATCCTTTGTATTTCTGTGTGTTGCTTGTAACTACCCCTTTTTCATTTCTGATTTATTGATTTGGGCCCTCTCTTTCTTTTTCTTGATGAATCTGACTAAGGGTTTATCAATTTTCTTTATCTTTTAAAAGATCCAGCTCTTAGTTTCATTAATCATTTCTAGTGCTTTTAATCTCTATTTTATTTATTTCTGCCCTGGTCATTAAGATTTCTTTCCTTGTACTGACTTTGGGTTTTGTTTTTTCTTCTTCTAGTTTCTTTAAGTGTAAATTTAGGTTGTTTATTTGAGATTGTCCTTACTTCTTGAGGTAGGCTTTGATTGCTATGAATTTCCCTCTTAGGACTGCTTTTATTGCTTCCCATATATATATATTTTAATTTTAATACCTTTATTGGAGTATAATTGCTTTACAATGTTGTGTTAGTTTCTGTTTCACAACAAAGTGAATCAGCTATAAGTATACATATATCCCCATATCCCCTCACTCTTGAGCTTCCCTCCCATCCTCCTTCCTCCCTATCCCACTCCTCTAAGTCATCACAAAGCATCAAGTTGATCTCCCTGTGCAATGCAGCAGCTTCCCATTAGATATCCACTTTACATTTGGTAGTGTATATATGTCAGTGCTACTCTCTCACTTTGTCCCAGCTGCCCCTTCCCCACCATGTCCTCAAGTCCATTCTCCACATCTGCATCTTTATTCCTGCTATGCCACTAGGTTCAGCATTACTGTATTTTTCGATTCCATATATTTGTGTTAGCATATGGTATTTAATTTTCTCTTTCTGACTTACTTCACTCTGTATGACAGACTCTAGGTCCATCCACCTCACTACAAATAACTCAATTATTTTTCCTTTTTATGGCTGAGTAATATTCCATTGTATATATGTGTCACATTTTCTTTACCCATTCATCTGTCATTGGACATTTAGGTTGCTTCCATGTCCTTCCAATTGTAAATAGTGCTGCAATGAATATTGTGATACATGTATCTCCTTGAACTATGGTTTTCTCAGGGATAAAACATGTATCTCTTTGAACTATGGTTTTCTCAGGGATAAAACTCAGGCATAGGTTTTCTATGCCTAGTAGTGGGATTGCTGGGTATATGGTAGTTCTATTCTTAGATTTTTAAGGAACCTCCATATTGATCTCCATAGTGGCTGTTTCAATTTACATTCCCACCAACAGTGCAAGAAGGTTCCCTTTTCTCCACACCTTCTCCAGCATTAATTGTTTGTAGATTTTTGATGATGGCCATTCCGACCCGTGTGAGGTGATACCTCATTGTAGTTCTGATTTGCGTTTGTCAACTGATTAGTGATGTTGAGCATCCTTCCATGTGTTTGTTGGCAATCTGTATATCTTCTTTAGAGAAATGTCTATTTAGGTCTTCTGCCCATTTTTGGTTGGGTTGCTTGATTTTTTTTTAATTTTTTTAATTTTTTTTTTTGTGGTACACAGGCCTCTCACAGTTGTGGCCTCTCCCGTTGTGAAGCACAGGCTCGGGATGCGCAGGCTCAGTGGTCATGGCTCACGGGCCTAGCTGCTCCGCGGCATGTGGGATCTTCCTGGACCGGGGCATGAACCCCTGTCCCCTGCATCGGCAGGCAGACTCTCAACCACTGCGCCACCAGGGAAGCCTGGGTTGCTTGATTTTGGATATTGAGCTGCATGAGCTACTTGTATATTTTGGAGATTAATCCTTTGTCAGTTGCTTCATTTGCAAATATTTTCTCTCATTCTGAGGATTTTCTTTTCCTCTTATTTGTAGTTTCCTTTGTTTTACAAAAGCTTTTAAGTTTCATTAGGTCCCATTTGTTTATTTTTGTTTTTATTTCCATTTCTCTAGGAGGTGGGTCAAAAAGGATCTTTCTGTGATTTATCATAGATCTTGCTGTGATTTATCATATCATATAAAACTCTAAAAGTTTTATAGTGTCTGGACTTACATTTAGGTCTTTAATATGTTTTGAGTTTATTTTTGTGTATGGTGTTAGGAAGTGTTCCACTTTCATTCTTTTACGTGTAGCTCTCCAGTTTTCCCAGCACCGCTTACTGAAGAGGCTGTCTTTTCTCCACTGTATATTCTTGCCTCCGTTATCAAAGATAAGATGACCATATGTTTGTGGGTTTATCTCCGGGCTTTCTGTCCTGTTCCGTTGATCTATAGTTCTGTTTTTGTGCCAATACCATACTGTCTTGATTACTGTAGCTTTGTAGTAGAGTCTGAAGTCAGGGATTCTGATTCCTCCAGCTCTGTTTTTCTTTCTCAAGATTGCTTTGGCTATTCAGGGTCTTTTGTGTTTCCATACAAATTGTGAAATTTTTTGTTCTAGTTCTGTGAAAAATGCCATTGGTAATTTGATAGAGATTGCATTGAGTCTGAAGATTGCTTTGGGTAGTATAGTCGTTTTCACAATGTTGATTCTTCCAATCCAAGAACATGGTATATGTCTCCATCTGTTTGTATCATCTTTAATTTCTTTCATCAGTGTCATAGTTTTCTGCATACAGGTCTTTTGCCTCCTTAGGTAGGTTTATTCCTAGGTATTTGATTCTTTTTGTTGCAGTGGTGAATGGGAGTGTTTCCTTAATTTCTCTTTCTTATTTTTCATCCTTAGTGTATAGGAATGCCAGAGATTTCTGTGCATTAATTTTGTATCCTGCTACTTTACCAAATTCATTGATTAGCTCTAGTAGTTTTCTGGTAGCTTATTTAGGATTCTCTATGTATAGTATCATGTCATCTGCAAACAGTGACAGCTTTACTTCTTCTTTTCCAATTTGGATTCCTTTTATTTCTTTTTCTTCTCTGATTGCTGTGGCTAAAACGTCCAAAACTATGTTGAATAATAGTGGTGAGAGTGGGCACCCTTGTCTTTTCCTGATGTTAGATGAAATGGTTTCAGTTTTTCACCATTGAGAACGATGTTGGCTGTGGATTTGTCATATATGGCCTGTATTATGTTGAGGTAAGTTCTCTCTATGCCTACTTTCTGGAGAGTTTTTATCATAACTTGGTGTTGAATTTTGTCAAAAGATTTTTCTGCATCTACTGAGATGATCATATGGTTTTTATCCTTCAATTTGTTAATACAGTGTATCACATTGATTGACTTGCGTATACTGAAGAATCCTTGCATTCCTGGGATAAACCCCACTTGTTCATGGTGTATGATCCTTTTAATGTGCTTTTGGATTCTGTTTGCTAGTATTTTGTTGAGGATTTTTGCATCTCTATTCATTAGTGATATTGGCCTATCGTTTTCTTTTTTTGTGACATCTTTGTCTGGTTTTGGTATCAGGGTGATGGTGGCCTCGTAGAATGAGTTTGGGAGTGTTCCTCCCTCTGCTGTATTTTAGAAGAATTTGAGAAGAATAGGTCTTACCTCTTCTCTAAATGTTTGATAGAATTCACCTGTTAAGCCATCTGACCCTGGGCTTTTGTTTGTTGGAATATTTTAAATCACAGTCACAATTTCAGTGCTTGTGATTGGTCTGTTTATATTTTCTATTTCTTCCTGTTTCAATCTCAGAAAGTTGTGCTTTTCTAAGAGTTTTTCCATTTCTTCCAGGTTGTCCATTTTATTGGCATATAGTTGCTTGTAATAATCTCTAATGATCCTTTGTGTTTCTGCAGTGTCAGTTGTTACTTCTCCTTTTTCATTTCTAATTCTGTTAATTTGAGTCTTCTCCCCTTTTTTCCTGGGGAGTCTGGGTAATGGTTTATCAATATTGTTTATGTTCTCAAAGAACAAGCTTTTAGTTTTATTGATCTTTGCTATTGTTTCCTTCATTTCTTTTTCATTTATTTATAATGTGATCTTTATGATTTCTTTCCTTCTCCTCACTTTGGTCTTCTTTCTCTAATTGCTTTAGGTGTAGGGTTAGGTTGTTTATTTGAGATATTTCTTCTTTCTTGCAGTAGAATTGTATTGCTATAAACGTCTCTCTTAGAACTGCTTGTGCTGCATCCCATAGGTTTGGGGTTGTCGTTTTTTCATTGTCATTTGTATCTAGGTGTTTTTTTATTTCCTCTTTGATTCTTCAGTGATCTCTTGGTTGTTTAGTAGCATATTGTTTAGCCTCCTTGTGTGTGTATTTTCCCAGTTTTTTTCCTGTAATTGATATCTAGTCTCATAGCATTGTGGTCACAAAAGATGCTTTATACAATTTCAATTTTCTTATATTTACTGAGGCTTGATTTGTGACCCTAGATGGTGTGATCTGTGCTAGAGAATGTTCCATGAGCAACTGAGAAGAAAGTGTATTCTGTTGTTTTCAGATGGAATGTCCTATAAATATCAACTATGTCCACTTGGTCTAATGTGTTATTTAAAGCTTGTGTTTCCTTACTTATTTTCTGTTTGGATGATCTGTCCATTGGTGTAAGTTGGGTGTTAAAGTCACCCGCTATTATTGTGTTAGTGTTGATTTCCCCATTTATGGCTGTTAGCATTGGCCTTATGTATTGAGGAGCTCCTATGTTGGGTGCATAAATATTTACAATTGTTACATCTTCTTCTTCGATTGATCCCTTGATCATTGTATAGTGCCCTTCCTTGTCTCTTGTAATAGTCTTTATTTTAAAGTCTGTTTTGTCTCATATGAGAATTGCTACTCCAACTTTCTTTTGATTTCCATTTGCATGGAATATCTTTTTCCATCCACTCACTTCCAGTCATTATGTGTTCCTACATCTGAACTGGGTCTCTTGTAGACAGCATGTATGGGTCTTGTTTTTCTATCCATTCAGCTAGTCTGTGTCTTTTGGTTGGGGCATTTAATCTGTTTACATTTAAGGTAATTATTGATAAGTATGTTCCTATTTCCATTTTCTTAATTGTTTTGGGTTTGTTTTTGTAAGTCTTTTCCTTCTTTTGTGTTTCCTGCCTAGAGAATTTCCTTTAGCATTTGTTGTAAAGCTGGTTTGGTGGTGCTGAATTCTCTTAATTTTTGCTTGTCTGTAAAGCTGTTGATTTCTCCATCGAATCTGAATGAGATCCTTGCTGGGTAGAGTAATCTTGGTTGTAGGTTTTTCCCTTTCATCACTTTAAATATATCTTGCCCCTCCCTTCTGGCCTGTAGAGTTTCTGATGAAAGATCAGCTGTTAACCTTATAGGGATTCCCTTGTATGTTATTTTTTGCTTTTCCCTTGTTGCTTTTAATATTTTTTCTTTGTATTTAATTTTTGATAGTTTGATTAATATGTGTCTTGGCCTGTTTCTCTTTGGGTTTATCCTGTATGGGACTCTCTGTGCTACCCGGACTTGATTGAGTATTTCTTTTCCCATGTTAGGGAAGTTTTCGACTATAATCTCTTCAAATATTTTCTCAGACCCTTTCTTTTTTTCTTCCCCTTCTGGATGCCTATGATTCAAATGTTGGTGTGTGTAATGTTGTCCCTGAGGTCTCTGAGACTGTCCTCCGTCCTTTTCATTCTTTTTTCTTTATTCTGCTCCCTGGCAGTTATTTCCACCATTTTATCCTCTAGCTCACTTATCCATTCTTCTGTCTCAGTTATTCTGCTATTGATGCCTTCTAGAGTATTTTTAGTTTCAGTTATTGTGTTGTTCATCACTGTTTATTTGCTCTTTAGTTCTTCTAGATCTTTGTTAAATGTTTCTTGTATTTTCTCCATTCTGTTTCTGAGATTTTGGATCATCTTTACTATCATTACTCTGAATTCTTTTTCAGGTAGCTTGCGTATTTCATCTTCATTTATTTGGTCTTGTAGGTTTTTACCTTGCTCCTTCATCTGTAACATATTTTTTTGTCATTTCATTTTTTATTCTTTTGATGGGTGGTGCTGTATTCCTGTCTTACTGGTTGTTTGGCCTGAGGCATCCAGCACTGGGTTTTTCAGACAGTTAAAGGATAGAGCTGGGTCTTGGTGCTGAGTTTAGGACCTCCGGGAAGCATCACTCCAATTAATATTCCCTGTGGTGTGAGGTTCTCTGTTAGTCCAGTGGTTTAGACTCAGAGCTCCCACCACAGGAGCTCAGGCCTGACCTCCAGCCTGGGAACAAAGACCCCGAAAGCTGCATGGTGCAACAAAAAAGAAAAGAGAAAGAAAAAAAGGAGCAGTACAATATCAAAAAATAAAAAACAAAATAAAATTAGAAAGATAAAAAATATATTAGGAAAAATAAAAATATAATTGAAACAACTGCAACAAGGTAAAATAAAACAACAACAGAAAAAAGGAAAAAAAGGGGAGAGGTGTGGGGGGAATAAGCCAAAAGGAGAGAACAATAACGAAGTATAAAGAATAAAATAAAATTAGAAAAATAAAAGATTTATTAGGAAAAATATAAATGAATCAACAACAATGAATCAACAAGGTAAAGCACAATTCCAACCTAAAAGAGGAAAAAAGAAAAAAAAAAAGCCTTGGCTATGGGGCCGGAGTTGGAACTTAGTCAGGGGCAGGCTTTAGGGTGTTGCAGGACCTAGGTGGGTTGGGGGGTGACAGAGCATGGTGACAGGGGGGTGACAGTCAGAAAAGGCCTTGGGGTCAGGGCCTAGGCAGGGCAACATTAAAGTGTGGAGTTGGGCCTCTGCTTAGGACCTGCACAGAAGGGGAGAGGCAGCACATCCAAAGATGGGCCTCTGGAGTGTGGAGTTCTGGAGTTTGGAGGTATGGCCCTGGGTGAGGGTGTGTGGGTGGGGTTTAGGCCCAGCACATTGGAGGGGGTCGCCGAGTGTAGAGGTAGAGCCCTGGGTGGCGGTGTAGGGGTGGGGCTTGTGCTCTGCGTGGCAGGAGGGAGGCTCTGAGGGCTGAGGAATAGGCCTGGGAGCCCAACTGGCTCCCTGATGCCTAAGTGGACAGGGAAAACGCTGGCCATGTTCCCTTCTGTTCCTCTGCACCCCTCCCCCATTGTCTCCCCCAAGGTCTCCCCCATCCCTGCTGGACCCCTAATAGTGGGTAGGTTCTGCTGGGTGTGGGAACTCCTCCCCACCCCCAGCCAACCCTCAGGGGTGCTGGTCCTGGAGGTCCAGCCTTTACTTTTGCTCTCCCTTCCATCCCTCCCACTCCCTCAAGACCCACATGGCTGGAGGGGGCCTCAGTGGGCAGAGGATCAGGCCCAGGATTTCAGCAGGTTCCTGGGGTCCCAAGAGGGCAGGGGAAACCTGGCCACACTCCCTTTTGATCCTCTGTCCTCCCAGTGGTCCCCCAATTCCCCCTTTGGTCGTGGGATCCCTTCCCCTTCGCCAGCTGCTGAGAGGGTGTGCAGAAAAGGGAACCTTCTTGCACTATTGGTGGGAATGTAAATTGATGCAGCCACTATGGAGAACAGTATGGAGGTTCCTTAAAAAACTAAAAATAGAATTACCATATGACCCAGCATTCCCACTCCTGGGCATATACCCTCAGAAAACCTTAATTCAAAAAGAGACGTGTACCACAATGTTCATTGCAGCACTCTTTACAATAGCCAGGACATAGAAGCAACTTAAATGTCCATCAACAGAAGAATGGGTAAAGAAGATGTGGCACATATATACAATGGAATATTACTCAGCCATAAAAAGAAACAAAATTGAGTTATTTGTAGTGAAGTGGATGGACAAATAGTCTGTCACACATACAGAGTGAAGTAAGTCAGAAAGAGAAAAACAAACACTGTATGCTAACACATACATATGGAATCTTAAAAAAAAAATTGGTTCTGATGAACCTAGGGGCAGGGCAGGAATAAAGATGGAGACATAGAGAATTGACTTGAGGACACAGGGAGGTAGAAGGTTAAGGTGGGACAAAGTGAGAGGGTAGCATTGACATATATACACTACCAAATGTAAAATAGATAGCTAGTGGGAAGCAGCTGCATAGCACAGGGAGATCAGCTCGGTGCTTTGTGACCCCCTAGAGGGTTGGGATAGGGAGGGTGGGAGGGAGTCGCAAGAGGGAGCGCATATGAGGATATATGTATGCATATAGCTGATTCACTTTGTTATACAGCAGAAACTAACATACCATTGTAAAGCAATTATACTCCAATAAAGATGCTAAAAAAAAAAAAACCAAAGCAGTGTGCCAATTGAAGAATAAAGCAAGGAAAGAGAAGAAACCAATAAAAATGATTTAAAAAATAATAATAAAGTACAATAAAAAGGGAAAAAACACAGGCCAACAGAAAAGCAAAGTAGAAATGGAAATATAGTAAAAAAAAAAAGCAAAGAAAAATATATTAATGCAAAAGAGGAATAAAATATAAGGGAAAAGAATGCAGAACAACAGAAAAGTAAAGTAAAAATAGAAATGTATAAAAAATAAAAATATGTTATAAAACATGGAGATCCCAAAATACTAAATAAAGAAAAAAAACTAAAACAACAACAAACAAACAAAAGAAGAAAAACAAACAAAAGCTCGAACCAACAACAGAATGAATCAAAACATAGTAAAATTAATTATAATAATAATGTTTCCCTGGGGTCTCTGCTGTGAGTGTCCTTGCACACGCTGTGAGCCACAGCCCGCCTCCGCCTCCCCAAGAGGCTCTCCTCTGCCTCTGGGCTGGTCTCTAGACCTGCTGTGGGCCCTGTGGGGACCACTCAGGCTCTGATCTGGCCCAATTCCCGTGTGTGCTGCCCCCAAAGTCCACAGCTGCCAGAGCTAGACATTTTTCATTTGTGGGAACACTCATTGTCTACTCAGATATTCCGTAGATGCAGGGTCTACCTAGCTGATCGCGGGGATTTAATCTGCAGCTTGTACAGCTGATGGAAAGATTTTCGATCTTCTTCCTTGGTCACCCCGTCCCTGGCGTTCAGCTTTGGTTCTATCCCCACCTCTGCATGTTGTCCACCCACAGAAGCCTGGTCCTGATGCTGCCTTGGAGGTCTTGGGTCACCCCTGTGAGGACTGGGCGCAGAGGTGGTATGACTGCTTGGTTCATGGGAGCCCTGGTGGTGCCAAATGCAGGGAAGCTGGCAGTCATGGACACGAGAGATATGGCCCTACTCAGGGCCTCTTCTGGGGGAGCTTCTTTTATTGTCGTCAGCACGCACCAGCATGTGAGGAGAGAGAGGCTACAATAGTGGCTCCTCACCCTGCGTGTGACTCAGCAGTAGTGCCCTGCTCCCATGGCAATCCAGTCTTCCTCCACAGGTACTCCCAGCTGCAGATTTCCTCCCTCCTGTCCCCCCAGTCCATCTCCCTACATCCAACCACAGCCCCTGCTCTGGGCCTCTTCTTCAAGCCCCACGCACCAGCTCCCAGCCCTCTTGCACATCTGAGAACACACCTCCCAGTCCAGGGCACGTAGGGCCAAGGTACGGACCATCTGTGTATTTCCCACTCTGTCCCATCTGCCTCAGATCGGCTGCTTCACCCTCTTCCAGTGGCCTCAATGCTTCCCTTCTGTCCTAATCGATTTCCCTGTGGAGAGGGCGTTTCCACAAATTAGGGACTCTCTCCTCAGCTTCAGCTCCCCCACCCCCAGTGTGCAGGTCCTGTTCGGCTTCCTCTCCTCCTCCTTCTCCCTTCTTTTTTTTCCGTCCTACCCAGTTTTCTCCCTTCTTTCTTTCCATCCTACCCAGTTATGCAGGGATATTTATAGTCCTTTCCGGCATCCAAGGTCTTCTGCTAGTTTTCAGCCAGTGTTCTGTGAGAATTGTTGCATCTATAGATGTATTCCTGATGCATCCGTGGAGAGAAATGAACTCCACGTTCACCTACTCCTCCGCCATCTTGAATCTCCATCTCCCATAGATTTTAGCTTGTGTGTTTTCATTTTCATTTTTCTCCAGGTATTTCTTGATTTCTTCAGTGATCCATTGGTTGTTTAGTAGCATATGGTTTAGCCTCCATGTGTTTGGGTTTTTCTGCAGTTTTTTCTTATAGTTGATTTCTAGTGTTATAGCATTGTGGTAGGAAAATATGCTTGGTAGGATTTCAATTTTTTAAAAAATGTACTGAGACTTGTTTTGTGGCCTACCACGTGAGCTATCCTGGAGAATGTTCCACGTGCACTTGAAAAGAATGTGTATTCTGCTGCTTTTAGATGGAATGTCGTGTATATATATATGACATATATACATATATACGAATATATTCCTTTTTGCTCTAATGTGTCATTTAAGTCCAGTGTTTTCTTATTGATTTTCTGTCATTCTGCCTGGATGATCTGTCCATTGATGTAAGTGGGCTGTTAAACTCCTCTACTATTATTGTGTTATTGCTTTTGATCTCAATTTATCAATTTTATTCCCTTTTCTATCACAAATTAAATAATGACAATTTTAACTGTGGCACTAAGTTCAGTAATATATTAGATCTAACTTGTTGGAATATTTACTGTGTGCCAAGCTTTATGATAAGTGACGTGTATAACCACTTTTAATCCTCGAAGACTATGAGATGGGCCTTAGAGAGAAAGTGGAAAGCAACCAGTTTCCACTGATAATTGATAGTCAAACAATGGCTTTACTACTGAAACCTCAACTAATTATTGTTGAAGTCTCAGAGCTGAAACAATGATCACATGATTTTTTTTATATAGACAGTGCCAGGTTTTTAGCTTTTGTTTCATTATGCATGAGGTAAAGACCTCTGGCTATTCATAAAGTTCCATCTCTCTTCTTTGTGGACTCACATGCAGCTAGACTACATTTCTAAGCATTCTTGTAAAGTGTAGCTAAGTGATTAAGTTTTAATACATGGTAAGGGATATGTGCATCTTCTAGACCCTACCCACAAGCCTCCCCAATGTGCACGCTGCTCCAAGCTCTTTCCTCTTCCACTGGCTGGATGGACACAGTGATAAGGCATAGAAGAAGGTAGACCAGAGAAGGACAGAACCCAGAGGAGAGTTACTCTGGCTACTTGAGTAGCTACCCTGGACTGTAACATGAGATTTCAAAACCTATTTGGTACTACAGGCTACTCTACCCTAACTAATTGAACACATTAGAGAGTTTACTTTGTATTTTATAATTAATTTTATAAACATATGCAGTTTTTTTCCCGTCACTAACAATAAATAAGTAATAATACATAATTAATTAATTAAAAGAAATAGGGTAATGTCTGGCTGACTGATTTAGAGCAGTTGTGCTCCCCAAGCAGGGAAAAAAATCTTTTAAAAAGACTTCTCTGTAATTCAGCCAGCTATGCATTTAGAGAAATTTTCTGCTCTAGAAATGAAGACATGTCTTTACGAAGCCACCTATCTTTTCAAAAGCCTCAATTCTTACCATTAAAATATTTGTTTTGAGGAGGAGCTGAGTCATATTTTAAATTTCTTCTCAAGAGCAGTATTATTAGCCCCCATTCCACAAATGAGGACACCGTATTCATTTTCTGTTTGTGCTGTAAAAAAATTGCCACACACTTAGTGGCTTAAAAGAGCAAAAATTTATGATGTTACAGTTCTATAGGTCATACTTCTGATGGGTTTCATCAGGCCATATCAAGGTGTCTCCAGGCTGGCATTCCTTTCTAAAGGCTCCAGGAAAGAATCCATTTCCTTTTCTTTTCCACCTTCTAGAGACTGCTCACATTCCTTGTCTTGTCAATCTCTTCCTCCATTTTCAAAGCCAGTAATAGCAGCTTTGAAGTCCTCCTTATACACCATCATCCTGACCTCCTTTCCTGCCTCCCCCTTCCACTTTTAAGAAACCTTGCAATTACATTGGGCCCACATTGATAATCCAGGGCAATCTCCCTATTTTAAGGTCAACTGATTAGCAAATTTAATTCCATCTGCAAACTTAATTCCCCTTTGCCATGTAACCTAACATATTTACAGGTTGCAAGGATTTGAACTTGGACATCTTTGAGGGGCCACTACTCTGCCTACTATAGAAACTGAGGCTTACGAATGTCAAGTTGGCACTACCAGTGTTTAGATTCATTCCATAACTATGTTTGTATCTTTGCCACCTGTCCTTTAGCTCTTCATTGCTGATTAAATTAAATTCATTTTTCTATCTCTTTTCACTAAGATAAATCTTTTGGTTTTGGTGAAGAATGCTTTGTTTTAAAAGAATTTGAATTTTTATTAAAGTCTTCCTATGTGGCTAACCCAACTTTGTGACACAGATTTGATTAGTACACAGATACTGTGAACCACATTTCTCCAGGCTTTCAGAACTTTTGACCTTTTATTTATTTATTTGTTTGTTTGTTTAATTTTTTGGCTGCACAGCATAAGGGATCCTAGTTCTCCCGCCAGGGATCAAACCCATGCCCCCTGCAATGGAAGCTCACAGCTCTAATCACTGGACCGCCAGGGAATTCCCATAACTTTTTTTTTTTCCCCCATAACTTTTGACATTTTAAACACCTCTTTCCTGAAGTAAAATGAAAGTCTCCATTCCTAACGGGGACACTTTCTCCCCAATGGCAGAAATAGAAAATATGCGCCTATGTCCACTCTCGGCCCCAGATCCAATCTCTGCTCTTGTTTGTCATGCATTGTTTGCACAAGAAGCTGACCCCTGTGGACTATAAATCCCCGGCTTGCTTACATTTGGCTTCTAAATGTGTTCAACCAATGGGAGATAAGGGTGGAAAGAGAGAGAGCATATTTTTTCCCCTGCACCTTCCCTACTTTGGCACTATATTTACATAGGGCTGATTCCACATTCTTCTTTAACCATAGCTTTCACTGGGAGGCCCCTGGTCCATCTTTTCCCTTTGGTACTAGGGGTAATGGTCTCCAGCTGATGTTGGTCTCTGGCGCATCACCGTCCCTTGTTTGTTTCCTTCATTTGCCCATAGGTACTTCTATGAGAAGTTTTTCAACAAATCTCTCCATTTGAAATGAATCCTGTTTTCTGCTGGAACTCTGACACAATATCCCCAGGCAAATGTTTTTAAAGGGCATTTTTACCTTTTGTTAATGGTAAAACAAATAGATCTGTTCAATGGAGCTGAAAGTTCTACTTTGATGATATATAAAAATAGCCATGAAGAAAGGAAAGGAGGTAGCCAGTAGGGTTTTCTGCACTCTCCCTCTTTATGCATTTTGGCTCTCACCCTCATAGTATATAGTTTCCTCATAGAGATCAGAACCACCCATTCATTCATTATTCAATATTTATTTGAAATAAAACAGTGGTTTTATTATACTGGTGTGTGAAACAGACAATGCTGGATCTTATAGCTGAGTAGGAGGAGGTGGAGGGAGACAGTCCTCAAATAATCAAACAAATGTACAGCTACAAACTGTCTTACCTGTTTTAAAAGAAAAATAGAGGACACTGTGAGCATGGAAGTAGGGGTGCTACTGACCTTGGAAGGGGCAATTGGAAGCTTCCTCATGAAGTGATGTATGTGCCAAGGTTTGAAGGAAGGGAATGGTAACTCAGAGCAGAAGTGGGAATAGGTAAAGCATGCAGTGTGGTTGTAGGAAAGTCTCAAGCAAAGCACAAAATGTACAAAGGCCTTGAGGAGACATAGAACTTAACAGTTTTGAGAAACCTAGAAACCATTGAAACTGGATTGTAGAGAGCAAGGAGAATGGTAAAAGATACGTGAGGAACACTGGCCAGGATTTTGCAACCATGGTAAACATTTTGGTCATCATCTCAAGAACTGTTGGAGGCTACTGAATGGTTTTAAACAGATATGTGATGACGAGATGTATGTTTCTGAAAAACTCTGGCTGCCACAGAAAGAATGGTTTGTCAGAAAGCAACAGGCATGAAGCTAGCAAGATAGACTGTTTCTCATCTAGGCAAGTGATAATGGTAGCCTGAACCAGGATGGAGATAGTAGAGATAGAGAAAGGGGGACAAATTTGAGAGATGTTTGAAATTGGCAGGGATTTGTGAAAAATAGAATATGAGGATAAGGGAGAGGGAAGTATCCAGTATGGGCCCTCAATTTCCAGATTATCCAACTGTATGAGGCTTTTAATGAGACAGGAGCAATTGGAGGAAGTCCAGATTTAGAAAGGGGAACAGCATATGTTTCCTTTAGGACATGCTCCTTCAATATGACCTTTATCATATTGTATTTTTTTCTGTGTGGTAAGAATACTTAAAATGAGGCCTACCCTTTTTATAAATTTTTAAGTGTATATACACTATATATTCTATGTTGTGCAGAAAAAGAAAAAAAAATCCTGAAATTCATATGGAGCCACAAAAGACCAAGAATAGCAAAAGTAATCCTAAGAAAGAAAAACAAAGTTGGGGGTATCACATCCTGATTTCAAGATACGTTACAAAGCTGCAGTAATTGAAAATAATATGGTACTGACATAAAAACAGCTATACAGGCCCATGGAACAGAATAGAGAGCCCGGAAATAAACCCATGTATATACAGTCAGCTGATATTCAACAAGGGAGCCAGGAATATACATGGGGAAATGGTGTTGAATAGTACACATTCAACAAATGGTATTGGGGAAACTGGATATCCACATGCAAAAGAATGGTAAGACTTTTAGACGAGACACCCAACTAGTTGAATCACAAAGTAGAGGTACACAAAATTCTGCCTCTTTGAAGCGAGATCTAAGCATGAGAAATATAAGGATCTTTAGAGAACAGATAGTGGTGGACATTCTGAGTATGGAGGAGAGAGAATAGAATGAGAATTGAAGATGATTTTTAAGAAGTTTAGAGTTTAGCAAAAGTGGGTATTGTGTTTAATCCGGGAGATATTGGATGAAAGATATCATATGCTTTAGGAAAATTTATTGAAGATTTTAGTATTCCTTGACTCTCTATCTTTCAATCTTTCACCTAAGTTGTAGCTATACTACCCTTTTCTAAATAGAAAATATTCATCTTCTCTTTTTCTGTTCTTTACCTGATTGAAAGAAAATTAGTCCAAAAAATCGTAATTTTGTCCTCATATTCCAAAGAAAATAAGTATTTCAATTTCCTAGCATTTAATTATTACTTTAGTAATAATAATCCAAATTTTTATTTTCAAGCTTTCAAATGGAGTTTCCTTTGCAGTGGATCTTAATTTTGAGATGTCACGGACCTTTGAGAATCTAATGAAATAGTAGACCCTTGTCTCAAAGGAAAGTGAATATGTCCACCTCTAAAATTTTGTAATCAAATTCATGAGGCTCAGGGATCCCCTGAAGTCCATCATCCAACATAGATTCCCTAGAGATAGAGGATTAAATCCTCTTGCTCTAAGAAACATAGAAAGAGTGTTTTGCTCTTTTTGCCTTAGTTTTAATGATACAACAGACTGCTTTGATTTTGGGTACATTAAGTATTTTTTTAAGGACTTGAGTTCCTGATATTTTACATATGTTTTGTTTCAGAACTCATGGCTTTTAATGATTATATATTTTGATACTTTTCATGACATTGAACTTCTCCACAAATGACAAAATGGAAGATCAAAGAAGTTTTGAAGGGGAAAAAAAAGCAAACCTTGATTTCACAAAAGCTATCTCTAGAGAATAACTTTCAACCTGAGAAATTTTCCCTTTGGCAAGCAAATTATTTGTTCCTTATGCACAAACATGTTTATTTGATTTTTTCTTAGTCTTTTTCCATGGAGGAGTATGCTGAAACTAAGCTGCACACACAGTATGAGAAATATTTTCTAGACCTTTATCTGAAACATAGCAGATTGTAAACACAGTAATGTAAGACATGCAAAATTAATGTCTCTGCTTTGCCCATAATTTTTTAATAGCAACAATTCTCCCTTCTGATAGTCCCTTAACTGAGACTGCAAAGCCACTGGTTTTTTTTTTTTGGCATCCCATTTTATAGCAATATATTGATGTCTGTTGGCTCTCTAGCTGCAACGTTACTATAGATGTAGAAGATTCTTCAAGATATGTGTATAGTCAGAAATGGTTTATTCAGGTCCAGACCAGTTCTGGCCACTGTTCCCCGGTCCCTGAATAAAGGAGAATTCTATTACCATGACCCGTGCCTGGGACACAAGCCCTCAAGAATTAACTGCTGCCACTAACCAAGCCAAGTGTGACTTGGTGATGGTCAGAAATCTGACTCAGGATCACAGCAGCAACCCTGTCCTCTCACAGTTGAAAGGGGTGGGGGGGCACCCTGAGAAGCATCAGGTTGGTGAGACTGGCGTGCTTTATTAAAAACATTTCCTTGTGGGCTTCCCTGGTGGCGCAGTGGTTGAGAGTCCGCCTGCCGATGCAGAGGACACGGGTTCGTGCCCCGGTCCGGGAGGGTCCCACATGCGGAGGAGCGGCTGGGCCCGTGAGCCACGGTCGCTGAGCCTGCGCGTCCGGAGCCTGTGCTCCGCAACGGGAGAGGCCCGCGTACTGCGGGAAAAAAAAAAAAAAAAAGAAAGAAAGATAGCCTTGTAACTGAAATGAAAACGAAGAGCACAAGATTTCCCAGGCTGTCAGAGTTGGCAAGCAGAGAGCTTGTGAGAACAGCAATGGAGGTAGAGATTCATGGGGCTAAGAGAAAGCAGAACAAGCTGAATGCTGTACTCTTGACCGCATGCAAAGAATATGCCAACATTTAATTTTCCCACCTAAATATGATAATCCAAACGGAGGGGCAGGCAGAGGACTGCCAAATCCGTCCATATTTTCAACTTCGCTTAAATATGTGTTTTGGGAATCATATAAGAGGAGCATAAACAAAGTTCTTTCATTTTTTTGAAAACCTTTAGATTCTTCAAGTGCAGCATTAATGCAAATGCCTGTGGTAAGAATTAAATACAGATCCAGCAACATTTTTTTTTTTTTTGTGGTTAGCTCTGAGGGCTATGGCAAGGTGGTGGCAAGAATTTGAATACTGGGGAATTTCGAGACCGACAGATAGTAGATCCAAGCATAGATATGCAAAGTCACCTAAAGTGGTCCATTGTTTCAAGATACATGTGGAGTGGTGGGGTGGGGGTAGGGGGGAGATACCTACAGGAAATACTGACTTTATTTTTTTATTTAAAAAAATTTTTGAAGCTTAAAACAGAAATTTATTTTCTCACCATTCTGTAGGCTAGACGTTCAAATTCAAAGTGTTAGCAGGATTGGTTCCTTTTGAGGGGTTGAGAGGGAAAATCTGTTCCATGCCTCTCTCCCAGCTTGGGGTGGTTGCTGGCAATCCTTGGCATGCCTGCGTAATTCCAATCTCCTTCTGTCACGGCCATCTTTCTTTTGTGTATCTGTGTCTTCAAATGGTATTCTCCTATCTAAATCTATCTCTCTGTCTCTTTTATAAGGACACCAGTTATGGTGTATAAAGTGTCCATTCTACTCCAGCATGACCTCATCTTAACTAATTACATCTGCAATGACCTATTTCCAAATAAGTTCACACACTAAGGTTATGGGAAGGACATGAATTGAGGGGGCAGGAGACACTATTCAGTCCAATACACGTTCCCTGACTCTCGATTTAAAATAAGGTGCACTATATATATAGTTATGGAGCTGTATCTATAAACATAGTCACGAGTTATTTATTACTGGCCAGTGGTGAGCAAGGTACTTCATTAGACCACATTTCAAGCATTGTACTCAGTTCTGGGCACATCATCCCTGAGAGGGAATGTAATTGAACCAGGCTGTGAACATGGTTATGAAGATTTTAGAAGTAGTGTTATATGGGAAATAACTGGGGTTGCTCTGTTGGAGAAGAGGTTTGGGAAGTCGTCATATCCCTCTGCAGTAGGACCCGCCCTTCAGAGGAGAGGTAGTAAGGAAGATCAGATTGTAAATTACATAGATCACAAGTCTGTTCTCCTGTGTGTGAGAAACATGGTGCCGCCTTTTGGGCGGGTGGGGCTGAGGGTTATCCTTTTACATTAAACCAGATCCAGCTTCCATCTCTCAAAGGACAGGGGATACTGACTTTAAATACTAATGTAATTACAAAAAGACTAAGTCAGTCAGACTATGAAGCCACTGATCAAACTTAGAAGTACAGAAAAAGAAATGAAAAAGGAGTACAGAAAAAAGAGAGAAACTGATCATGTTAATAACAGCTAAAGTGTTGAGAACTGGGTGTGTGCAGCCACAGTCCTATTTACTTCTCATAGCCATCCAATTATTTAAGTACCAAATTATTCCTATTTTATGGATGAGAAGACAGAGGCTTAGTTGCAGCTAAATAACTTGCCCTGGCCACACAACTAAGTGATGGAGTATGAGTTCTAATACAGACAGTCTGGCTCCAGGACCCATTAGCAGGGCATTCTCGTGTTCTGTTTTAATGCGTGCCTGTGGTTAGAGTGAGAGAGGCGTATGGGGCGATCGCATCCTGGTGCCTCCAGCATATATTTCATTCATCATTTTTTTTCCCCCAGTTTTGCCAACTTTATTATTTTTTTTAATTAAAAAAATTCTGTAGTGCTTTACAATTTGCAAAAGTTTCACACACATAATTTCATATAATCCCAAAATAACTTTTTCCCCTGCTACTGCTACGTTGCCCCTCTCCCCATCCGTGTTCCCACTGGTAACTGCTAGTTTGTTCTCTATATCTGTGAGTCTGCTGCTTTTTTGTTTTATTCACTAGTTTGTTGTAGTTTTTAGATTCCACATATAAGTGTATCATACAGTATTTGTCTTTCTGACCTATTTCACTTAGCATAATGCCCTCCAAATCCATCCATGTGGCTGCGCATTGCAAAATTTCATTCTTTTTATGGCTGAGTAGTCTTTCATCGTCTATATATACCACATCTTCTTTATCTATTCATCTGTCGATGGATACTTAGGTTGCTTCCATGTCTTGGCAATTGTAAATAATACTGCTATGAACATTGGGGTGCATGTATCTTTTCAAATTAGTGTTTTTTCTTTTTCAGGTAAATACTCAGGTGTGAAATTGCTGGGTCGTATGGTAGTTCTATTTCCACTCATCATTTTTTATTTACTAATTGACAAACACTATTGAATAACTTTTATGGGCAAAACTGTGCAAATCATTGGGATACAAAATCATGAGTAAAAACAGATATAATTCTTCGTATCACGGAACTTACAGATGTAAGACGGCAATGGTGACAAACGCTAATGGTGAAAAGGTAAAGGCAAAGGTAAATGGGGCCAGGAGAGCCTAGACCAGGGCAATTTGTCCAAGTCAGTGAGGCCAGTGAAGCATTCCTTGGGGATGCTCTATGTGAACCAAGATCTGAAAAAAGCTGTGAAGCAGTGAATCTGTGAAGAAGGGATGGTTGCATGAGGGTGCTAGAGAGGAGGAACTGTGCATGCCGTGTTGCTGGGGCTTGGGAAGCTACAGCAAATAAGAGACCCAGAAACACCAGGTGGTAGGAGCTGTGGGGCTGGGGCACATGGAGGAAGATGAACTTGGAGAGGGCCACTGAGACCAGGTAGAACCTCAAATGGCATTTAGGAGATTTGTATCATGTATCCCAATAGCAGTGGGAAATCATTGCTGGAGGGGGCGTGGGGTAGTGATAAATGTTCTAATAAACCATTATAATTATAATATGAAGGATCAATTGGAGAATGGAAGCATGGAGATCAGGGAGGCTATTGTAATTGCCCAGGTGAGAGATGAGGGTAATTGAAACACCATTTTGTTGACAGTGATACATTGAAGTATAGACGTAGGTGAGATTTTTTTAGAAGCTAGAATCAACAGGACTTGGAAAAGAATAAATTATGAGGGTTGTAAGGGAGAGAATCTTACCCAGGGCGACTCCTGCGATTCTACATCGTGCAGCCAGATAAAGGCAGTGCCGTTCGCCGAGACAGAACCCTAGGAGAAATGGTTTTGACGGGAAACTTCATGAGTTTGTCTGGGAGATGTGCATATTTTGAGATGCCTTTGAGACATTCAAGGGGAAATGGCAAGCAGGCAGGCAGATAGAGGGGTTGCAACTCGGAGAAGAGGTTGAGGCCGAGATACGAATTTGTGAGTCATCTGCCTCTATTCCGTGATATAAGTTATGTGCGTGGATGAGATAGCCTGGAGAAAGATACAGAATAAGAAGAGGGCCAGGGAGGAAAGCTGGACAATGTCCAACATTTATTCCAACCCCCCATCCCTGGTTCCTGCCTTCCAAGAAAACTTCAGATTCAAGGTGAGCTAACTCCAGGGAGAGAAAGCCCTCATCCTGGGGAGATTGAGTGGCCTCAGCCCTGTGCCAGCATTTCCACAACGTAAATTCAAATGTTCTTCCTGAGAATGATGTCGATTCTCATGTAAATTTGCACATGAGGAGAGAATGTACAGATTGTGTGAATGAGATGTTTGTATTTTAATTTAGTAAATTGGCACTCTGCTGCTGTCTCACATTTGTACATTTCAGATAAGGTGAGTCAGTCTCTCAGAGCCCACAGGAAAGAGTCTCAGAGCCTTGGTCACTTTCAGAGGGACACATCTGACCAAACCCTCCCTCCTGTAGACCCCACTTTCAGCTCCCATGATAGTTATTTTCACATCTCAACTTTCAGTATCCGTGGAGCTGAAAGCAAGATGCCGCTCTCTAGAGATTCTGGAGAGACGCAGACCTTGAGTAAGATGGAAATGCTTGGTTAATAAGCATTATATGAAGTTCTAGGGAATCAACACAAAGTATGAATTAGTAATTGCCTGGCAGTAAAGACCCAGTTTAAGGCAGAGATTCTGAATTTGTGGAAAACCTGGATTGCACTATGACATGAATTTCTTCCCCCAAACCAAGGAGGCAAGCCTTAATTTCTTTATTGTGGCCTCTAGATGTTCTTTTTGAGAGAAAAGCAGCTCATTGTTAAATATTTAACAGGGATTAATGTTTATAGTAGGGAAGTATAATGGACAAATCTACTGTATTTTGGTTTATTGTTTTCTCGTCAAAGGCATTTTGTTTAAAAAAGCTCTTCCCTAATTTTGGTCTTTAGAACATGAATATATGTTCATATCTCCATAATTATGTTCACATTTGACATATTTTGCTTTTAGGCCTTTTGTTTTGGGCCATGCAATCAAATTATATCTTACAAATAAAAGTATAAATAGAAGCAAATGTAGAAAAGGTACTTAACCTCTTTGTACCTCAATTTTCTCAACTTAAACAAGGACAATAATACCTATAGAATGGGGAAAACAGTTTTCTCACTGTCCTCACATTTCTGCCTAAAATAAAAAATAGAAACTTCTCTCTCTTAGATATATTGGCTTAAGGCTTTCTGCTCTTCCTTTCACCTTTCTCATTAGCTTGTCCCCACAGGATGAGAAGGAATTTATATAACTGGTGAAATGAAGAGTGTCTGGCATCCACTAATCAATCCATTGTGCTCTATTGGGCAGGGATAATGTGTTAAAGCTTGGTGTACACATATGGGCTTTCTCTCTCTGCTCCTCTATTTTGGTTAGGGTAAAGCTAGTGGCAGTAACAAACAGACCCCTAATGTGTGCTGTGGCTCAGTTACAATAAAAGTTTATTTCTCTTTCTATAACAGTCCAAGGCAGGTGTTCCTGGTTGCCGGGGTTAGAGGGGAGTGCATTTCCAACACATCGTGATTCAGAGGTTGAGAATCCTTTCATCTGTGGTTCTGCTGTTCTCTAGCCTTGTTGTTATCTGCATCCCACTGGAAGAAAGTGAAAGACAGTGAGGAGGGACAAAAAACCCTTCTTAGAAGCCTTGGTTCAGAATGGCACACCTGAGAGATTTAGGTAAAAATCCAGTAGTTTCTCAGGTTTTCGGCCTTTTGGCCTCTCTGAGCTTGGTAAGCTTTGAGGCAGGTAGTAATTCCCCAGGATGCTCTGGAAGCCCAAATTCATAAAGTGTGAGTCCAGAGATCTACATCTGGGCTGTTATATGAGGAGGCCTCTTCTGGATTCAGGGTTAAATTCTCCAGTCCAACTTCACAACATACTGGTTAAGCGCCCTCTCCTGAAGCCAGAGTTTTGGGGTTCAAATACTGGTCTTCTACTTACTATATGTCCCTGTTTCATTCCTTTGTAAAGTCAATCTCTCTCCCTCTCTCTTTCTCCATTTCATCCTCTGTGAAATGAGAATAAAAATAGAATATACCTCAAAGCATTATTAGGAGATTAGTTTAATTAATCCCTATAAATCACTAAGTAAATGCTCAATAAAAATGAACACTTGTTATTACTAGTAAGAAGATCTTGTTTCTCTCTGACTTCTGTCTATAATTTCTCACTTGGACTGAATGCAAAAGGAAGAGAGTCACATCACTGATCATCTAACACTTAACCTTCAAGTGTACCTGGCACTGTGCCTGGTACATGCTAGATATGATAAAAATAGAAAATATTACAGATTTTCTGGTTTTTATCCTCCTCAATTTAGGGCCTTAATTTTTTGTTTGTATTTCATTCTGTCTTTAGTCATAACACGTGGTGTCATTCTACTATCATTTGTAGTCTATAACTTCCTCTGTCAGAATGCTTAGACTTTTAAATTTGAATTTAATGTGCATAGATTCTTCACAGATGGCTCTTCACTTGGTTTCTGCATATTTCTTAATTGATTTTCAGCCATGCTTGTAGACTATCTCTTGTATCTTTAGTAGTCGGGGATCACTGAACATGATTTTTTTTTCTATGTTTTAATTGAAGTATAGTTGATTTAAAACGTTGTTTTAGTTTCTGGTGTACAGCAAAGTGATTCAGTTATATATACATATATATATTCAGTTATATATACATATATTTTTCTTTTTCATATTCTTTTCTATTATGGTTCATTACAGGATATTGAATATAATTCCTGTGCTATACAATAGGACCTTGTTGTTTACCCATTCTATATATAATAGTTTGCATCTGTGAACATTATTTTCAATGCTCTTCTTTCTCTGCTGAGTTAACATAAATCTTCCAGGGAAGCCTATTACTTTCTTCTGTGTCAACTCTTCTGATGCACTGCGCAGAGTTCCTAATCTCCTCCACACTTAGAATCAGATTCCTCTTATTCTGTACACAGATTCTCTTTTGCTGATTTCCTGGGAATAGCCCAATCCGCTCATTGGCTAACTACCAAATATTGATCACCTTGAATGTATAACTTGTGGAGCCATAATGTTATAGGGTGACCTCAGCTTCTTACATTTGTACAGTGCCTCCAACTTCACAAAGTAGTTCATCATCTATGATCTCATTTAATAACCAAACAAACTCTGTGAGCAAGTACCTCGATTTCTAGATAAGCACACTAGGGATCTAGGAGGTTAAGCAACTTTGTCAAGATCACCCACTTTGCAGGAGCTTGGGCGCAATGCAGGAGTCCTGATCCCATGTTAGACATTTCTTTCCATTCAAATACTCTTCCTTTGAAATCGGTAAGCAGACACAATGTCAGATTTCAGCTGTGCTATTTTATTTATCTTTTCCCTCCAGTTTCTGCAACTTTCAGACGGGATTAATAATATTGATCTCTAAAGATTTCTGTGAGGTTGGCCCCTAGCAAGAATTCAATCACTGCATTAAAAGAAAGAAAACAGAAGCAGAAGACAGGTTTAGTCCTCAGAGAGAGAGAGAGAGAGAAACATAATGATTATGAGAGATTGTGCTTTGTTCTTTATAATTTTCTATCCCTTCCCTAGATCTAAGAAGTTTCCAGGGTCTTTGGGCTTCCTTGTCTTAAGGGGAGTTTGTGGGACTAAAAGAAAAGTATCTGAAGACAACTCCCACTTCCTGTCTAAGTAGTAAATTAAAATATGTTGGGACTTCCCTGGTGGTCCAGTGGTAAAGAATCTGCCTTAAAATGCAGGGGATGTGGGCTCAATCCCTGGTCAGGGAACTAAGATCCCACATGCCGTGGGGCAACTAAACCCGCGTGCCACAACTACTGAGCTTGCACGCCTCAACTAGAGCCTGTGTGTCGCAAACTACAGAGCCCACATGCTCTGGACCCTGTGCATCACAACTACAGAGCCCATGCGCCCTGGAGCCTGAGCGCTACAACTAGAGAAGAGATAACCCACATGCCACAACTAGAGAGAAGACCGCACGCCTCAACAAAAGACCCCGCGTGCCTCAATGAAGATACCGTGTGCCACAACTAAGACTCGACGCAGCCAAAAAATAAAATTAATAATAAATAAATCTTTAAAAAAATAAAAAATTATTTTAAAAAAGGTTTGCTGGGCTTCCCTGGTGGCGCAGTGGTTGAGAGTCTGCCTGCTGATGCAGGGGACACGGGTTCGTGCCCTG
The DNA here is from genome assembly GCF_003031525.2 of Neophocaena asiaeorientalis asiaeorientalis. NCBI lineage: Eukaryota > Metazoa > Chordata > Mammalia > Artiodactyla > Phocoenidae > Neophocaena > Neophocaena asiaeorientalis. The sequence continues at coordinate 2,397,994 of NW_020185339.1, read as the reverse complement.
G
>NW_020185339.1:2328669-2397923 GCF_003031525.2 Neophocaena asiaeorientalis asiaeorientalis | reverse complement strand
AAAAAAAAAAAAAAAAAAAAATGTTTGCTAAGATTAAAGTCTTACGGGATTAGTGGGGATTCTCAACCATTTTCAACCCACTCCCTTGCAGTTCCTGAAGGAAGTGACAGAATCTTAAAAAATGCATTGTGGATTCTGAAGGTTTGAACATTTGGCTCTGAGATTTGGGCACCAGTGAGATTCTTAGGCCCCAAGCATGGCAGAAAGGCTGCTGACCTTCGAGGGCTCACATGGGCTTTGGCAATGGGAATTACCTGCAGCAACCATGACAGGTTGAACATGAGGAGTTCCTCTTCCATTTCAGGCAAACACATGAGCCACGGGATTCCTCAGAGAGCCCAGGGAAAAGAAGCAGTTGTCCACCAAATGACTTGTGTTTTAATCTCCAAACAACCCAGTGCAGTGGGACTCCAATTAGGTTTCTTTTTTATTTGAATTATTTAAACAAGGTGATGTTCCTTACATACCTTGTTTGGGGAACTAAGATTCTCATCCACCAAAATAGCATTAGAGGGAGAGGCAGGAGGGAAGAGAGATTTATGCCAAATGTGATAGACCATTGGAAGAGGAGCAAAGTCTTCACCTGAGAGAAGGAGAGGATGCCAAAATATGCCTGAAGAGCAGGAGGACTGAGGGGTTAAATGCCAAAGGGCAAAAGTCATGAATTCCCATGAATCCTTTTAACCCTCCTGAGGGGAGTTACCATAACTTCTGCATGATAGTCACCTACTGGACAACAGTTGAGCAAGTGCCTATGTTCTTAGAAGATTGGCTTAAGCTGTGGCATCCATGGCAAAGTACCAGAGGGCAATGATAACCACCTCATTTTTGCATCCCTTGATGATAGGAACTGCGCTACATCATATTCATCTTTATACCGCCAGCATCACGTGAAGGAATGTACTCAAAACTTCCCTAAGCACACGGTGGGTTGAATTATCTAATGAATCCCACTTTACACAAGAATTTTGGGACATCTCTTACAGATACTTCACTATACATTAAACAATTGTCCGGGATTTGTGTAGCAGAACTAAATGGGCCGAAACTCCCACTATCATTTTATATCTTTGATAATCTGAAGTTGTGTCTTGCTCAACCTAAGTGATCACTGTTTACAAATCCAAACTCAGAGAATACAGATTAATGTTTATTTGCTTTAAAACAGTCAGCAGGACACAGAACACATAATCACTCTCCATCTGTTTCTTGATCACACAAAAAATAACAAGCGTCCTCCTTTTGAGCCATAGTTCTTTTATGTGCATCTGGTGGTAGAGAAAAGGAATGTGTTGCCCTCTGGTTTATGATTCCATTTTAGTAACTGAAAAAAAAAGTAGGAAATCTGTGTATAAATAAGTAACTATAGCATGTTTCTCTCCACTGTTGGTACTCATCACTTTCTAATAGAGTTAATGATTTAACATATGCTATTATTAGTATATGGACTTTATCACAGAAGCCAAGTGTTTTAGAAAAAGCAATCAAGGCTTAACTTGATACTTTATTTTAAACTACCTCTTGTAGAGATAAATGCAGGGAATGGGTGCAATAATTCAGTCCAGTGAACACTTACTATGTAACCACTGGGTGCCAGCACTATTTTGGGAATTTGCCTTTAACCATAATAAAAGAAGAAAATGTCTGTGTTTTTTTCAGTCTACTTGGATATTTGCAGGCCGTTCGAATTTTTAAAAATCTTTATGCTCAACGTAGAGGTGGAGGAAAAGGTAAAAAAATATGCATACTTAACTGTGGTCAGAACATCGTTCTTATTTCTTCTCTGTCTGGAAATGGAAAAATAGACAAATCATTTTATTATTTAAAGAAAAAAACTATAAAGATTATTTTGTGATCAAAATACCTATTGGGCAACAAAATTTTGGTATTCCTAAAGGCAGGAACCATATATTAGGTAAAATATATTAGCATCATGCTATTAGCATCATGATATATTAGCATCATCTAACAAAAAGTGTTTAATGTACAGCTTTTGTGGGCTATTTTTATATACACAACACAACCGACAAAAGCGATCAGTCGATAGTGTAATCATCAAGAGCAGTCAATCTGATGCCTCTGATTACCATGTCTGGGAAATCTGGAAAGCTCAAAATAAGTATAACCAGGATGTCTTTTGAAAATTAATAAACAAGTTGTCGTAGCATGAAGGAATATGTTTAAAGAAATGAAGAGCAGTTGGGAATACTTCAAAAGAATGGTTTTATATTTATTTATTTGGCAAATCTCTAACTTCTGCACTGGCATTGTATAGGAGAGTCTCTTTGCTCTCCTGATCACAATTTCTCACACGTCAGACGCAACAGCTGTTTTAACTAGCACATCAACACAACCATTCCTGACAGAAAGTGCATTAGGACAGTGAATGTAATTGAAGCTGCAGAATTTAGAGAGACAGCATACCATTGACCAACTGGAAATGTGGCCAGAATATTGCAGGTAACATTTTTCTTTAGAAAAAGGGATATATCGCTGCACAAAGCCACCATCAACTCAGCTGAAGTCCTTCTCTCCCAGGCAGTCCTCTGTCTCTCCTCATAATGCCTTGTCATGGCCTAGGATTGTTCAAAAGTGCCCTGCATGATCTATGAGTGCCATCTTCTGAAAATGTACATTGTGCATACAGCCATTTTCATAGTTTATAAAACCAGATGTGTACAGGATACACAGGGAAAGATAAATAACAGAACAGATCAAATAGTTGGGTTATAGTATGGTGAAAGGATTAAATAAAATATTTTTATTTTACAAATTAAAAGTTTAAAACAGATCGCTTGATAATTGGACGACTTATAACCTTACTCGAGTGATGAGCATTTATAGAGCAGGTGTTATGCAAAGGACCGGAGCAGGAAAGGAATGAAGCTGTCTTTCAACGTTTTTACCTCAAGGGAAATCTTACAGAACAAACAGCAGAGATGGATACTGAGCCAACAGATGACAAGAGGACTTGCTCCATTCTCTGGAAAATATGATGATAAGAAACAGATTTCAGCTGTTTAAGTTTTCCCTCTATTGGACAACAAAGCTGCCAAGAAATGAGGATACACAGATTACGACACACACAAAAACCCTCCACCTGCATCACATCCTGACAAGTCACAGTATGTCTTTGATTCAAGTACGAGAGACCTACCCATGAAGCAAAATCATCTTCTCCTGTGAAATACTGTATTCCGTAGAAGAATCAAGCAAAACAAATGAGTATTTCTGTGACATTCTTTAGAAAGCAGCTCAAAATGCCTCTTAACATCGGTAATCAGAGGCTCACATAAACACTATTCTAGAAAGTAGAATCCCACTTTCACCTCCACCAACAAAAACAGACAAATAACAACAACAACCAAAGCTAAGAGAAGTTAGGGACAAAGTTTTGCTACTCTATTTTAAGTACATATTATTTTTCAGTTCTTCTGATATAAAATGGAACTTAGTCCTGCCCCTAACATTCACGGAGCCCAAGGCAAGAGTATAAATGGAGAATAAACACATACCATCTACCTCTTGAATCAAGCAAACAGTTTTCCTTTTGTGACAAATATACTTTAATAGCAACAAAACTGAAAAATATGTGTAAAGTTCTGTTTTTCCATGTGACTGAAATTTGGCAAAATACCAAAGCTGAATGAATTTAATTACTGTTGCTCACATTGGGTGTTCACAGTGATGTTTTGGTAAGTCATAAAATAAACAATCGTAATATACACATTATTATACGTTTTCTATAATATTATTTCCTTGTATTCATGTTTCATCCCAGCAAACTCATTAATTATGTTTTTGAAATCAAAATTTTTACATAATTTGTTTCCTAATAACAGTAATGATCTAAGGAATGAAATATGCAATTATTTTTAAAGTGTACAAAAGTTGAATGTATTTTCATCAAAACTATATAAATTTATGTAAAAAATAAATACAAATTATTTTGTTTTCAAAGTAAATGATATTTCTTCTAAAATACTCATAAGGAAAAATACAAATTATAATTAGTAAATATAAATACTTTAAATCAAAATGATTTAAATAAATCTCATTAAATAATTTTATAAAAATCAGTTAATAATCCCACCATTCAAGGTTTCCGTGGCTGCCAGTGTAAAGAGTCGGTATCACATTTTATTACTATACTTCAAATATAAATATAAAAGAAATGAATTGTTTAATATTCCACAATATTCTTTAGCTGCCATGTGCAAGAGTTGAGACTATCACACTAAATTTGTGAGAATGGACAGAATGGCAAATGGAAATATATAAAGAAGCGAGGCGCACTGGGACCTAATCAGCACAGCAAGATTGAAGGTGGTGAAAAAACTGTTACCATGAAACAAAAATTTCCCCCAGCTGTTGGGTGACTTCATAAGGGGACTCTCTTGTCCAATATACAGAGTCCGAAGATGTTTGATGAACCTGGGCTTGATTCCAGCAGGTATGGTTATGCGAGGAGACCCAGTCCGCTGAGTGGGAATACAGCCAAAGGAATCCATAGGCATCAGGCTTTACTAGAAGTCAAGAGAGAGATGGAACTGTGGTTTCACATGATATATAGCAGAACCTCCTTGAGTAGTGGGAGGGTCCAGGTAACAGAGCTAAGCCTCCAAAGACAATCCTGTCAAACCTAGGCAGGATGTCAGGGCTCCAGCCAAGTGGGCTTGGGTGCAGGGAAAAGTTCTACATCCAGATGGGTTTTGAAATGATGAGAGAAAACCAAAACAGATGTCTGGATATATACATAGATTCAACCAACATAACCAGGGTGAGGGGGAAAGCACTGATTCAGTAGGCAAATAGAAGGGGTGAAACAGGAAGCATGAGGACCCCAGGTTCCCTCCACTTGCTGGTGGTGCAGATGTATTTTCTGCCATGGTGAGAATTGTTCCTGGTTTTGGTTGAGGTCAAATCTGAATGGAAAGCGCATTTGTGATTATCATTGAGTGCAGCTCAAGAAGACATTGGCTGAATAATTTTAAAGTAGTGCCACGGCATGGCATACTTTTTTAAAGTGCATATATGTGATTGTTCGGGAAATTATTTTTTCTGGTTTTAATCTATAGGTCCAATATATTGGTGAAATTTAATTTATTTTTTATTTATTTTAATTAATTAATTTATTTTTGGCTTCATTGGGTCTTCATTGCTGCCTGCATGTGGGCTTTCTCTAGTTGTGGCGAGCAGGGTCTACTCTTCAGTGCACGGGCTCCTCATTGCGGTGGCTTCTCTTGTTGCAGAGCATGGGCTCTAGGCACGCAGGCTTCAGTAGTTGTGGCACATGGGTTCAGTAGTTGCGGTGTGCGGGCTCTAGGGTGCGCGGGCTTAGGTAGTTGTGGTTCACAGGCTCTAGAGCACAGGCTCTAGAGCGCAGGCTCAGTAGTTGTGGCGCATGGGCTTAGTTGCTCCACAGCATGTGGGATCTTCCCGAGCCAGGGATCAAACCCGGGTCCCCTGCATAGGCAGGTGGACTCTTAACCACTGCGCCACCAGGGAAGTCCCATAGAAGTTTAACTATGATGACAGTTTGACCTGATATTTATGAGTAAATTTCCTATTAAAATATTATACAAGTTTTCATTAATTTAAGTAAATGTATATTATAAAATCAATTTTGTAAAATCTTTATTATACATCTTAAGACCCTTGAAACTGCTTTTCCCTATGAGTCAATCTGGGGTCTCATGAGTTTGCTATTTCCTTAACATGGATGGCTTTTTTGACAACATTGAATGGCTGAAATTGTGTGCTGCGTATTTAGTATCAACTATAAGAACATATCTCTATTATGAAACTAAGCTGATCCATGGATCAGCTCTGTCCATGAAAATGCAAATTTCTGAAAAAAAGATCTTTAAAGAAAGACAAGGTATATTCTTTCATGTCCTGAAAAGTAATTCTAGATTACATTCTAAAGATGGCTTTCAATTCTTTCAGTAATACTGATGTTATATGAGATTTCGAAAAGATCTTTGGATTTGGAATTTGGACTTCAAGGGACTGGCAAGGAGAGTGGGGTATTTGCCTGTTCTTACTGACTCTTACATTCCAAAGGCTTTTTTGTTTTTATATGACACAGGAGAAGCTTAATCAAGGAGCCAAGGAGCCACTTAGATCTGGAGGCTCTGCACTCTAATAGCAAGCGGCAGTTAGTGAATCAGAGGAAATGGAAGCTACTTTTATTGATGTTTTTTCTGAAAAGGTCCTATCATAGATAATATTTTAGCTCCACTGACTGATCTGAGATAGGAAGTGACCTCTCCTAAAAAACCACTTGGGTGGTAGCTCTATCTGATATTCAGGCAAACACTTTGATTTTCACTGTAGTTTCATATCATTTCCTGCTAAATGCATTAGAAAAATAGTAAACAGATTAATCTTCCTCTAAATACATGATCTATTTTGCTGAAATAATTCTGCCAACACTCGGCTTATTGAAATAAGGGTTGGTATTACAGAGGTATGCTGTAATGTGTATTTTTAAAATATATTTAGTAGGGTAACATTAAAAAACATATACAGTGAATAGTAATTCTTAATTCCAATAATATCTGACAACTTGAAATGACATTAAAAGAGGTACTCTGCAAGTATTCATTAATTATCACTTAAAGTTGATTTCCCAACATCTCTTTCTTTTTTTTAACTGTGGTAAAAAACACATAACATGAAATTTACCCTCTTAATAATCTTTAAGTGTACAGTACAGTATTGTTGATTACATGAAGAAGCAGATTACATGAAGACAGCAGATCTTCAGAATGTTTTCACCTTGCATGACAAACTCTGTACCCATTGAAAAGGAACTCCCCATTGCCCCCTCCCCCCAGCCCCTGGCAACCATTCTAAGCATCACTTTTCATGAATGATCCTTTATTTAATATTATACAGTTCTAGAATTTTCCAAAAGTATCTATGCATATTACTAAGAATTTTTTTGTTGTTGTTTTGAGTCACTTTTACTGAGTAATTGTTTCCAGAAACTTGAACGCTTTCCAAGGATGGATAGCCAAGTTTTACTTCTTTGTTACCTGGTGTTTCTGTTATAAAAAATATTTTTAAGAGGTGATTTTAATAAGATGAAGAGATAGGAAATGTAATTAGTACATCTTCGTGTATATGTTGTATTCTGTAATGTCTGTATTGGGCCTCAAGGTAAAAGGCTAATTTTTCTCTATCTATAGAAGAGTTTAAATAGGTATTTCTTGATGTCTATCTGTGCAGAGTGACATCCCCTCACTTGGCTCTCAATACTAGATTGAGAGATAAAACTTCCAACAGTGAGAGTTGGTCCATTCTCTGCCTGAAATGGCTTCTTCTTTAAAAAATATTTTGGGAATCCCCTGGCGGTCCAGTGGTTAGGACTGGGCACTTTCTCTGCCGTGGCCGGGTTCAATCCCTGGTCAAAGAACTAAGATCCCGCAAGTGACACAGCATGGCCAAAAAAATAAATTTTTTTTTCTTCTAGTTTTTTTTTTGAGACATAAATGACATACAGCACTGTATAAGATTAAGGTGTACAGCATAATGATTTGTCTTACATACATTGTGAGATGATGATCACAATGAGTTGAGTGAACTTCCGTCATCTCATATAGATACAAAATTAAAGAAATAGAAAAAGAATTCTCCTTGTGATAAGAGCTCTTAGGATTTACTCTCTTAACAGCTTTCATAGATAATCTACAGCAGCGTTACTTATATTTATCATGTTGTATACTACACCCCTACTGCTAATTTATCTTATAACTGGAAATGTGTACCCTTTGTCTGCCTTCATCCAGTCCCCACTTCCCCGACCATTTGCCTCTGGTAACCACAAATCTGATCTCTTTTTCTATGAGTGGTTTGTTTGGTTTTGAAGTATAATTGATCTACAACACTATGTTAGTTCCTGTTATATAACTTACTGATTAGATATTTCTATACATTTCAAAATGATCACCACGATAAGTCTAGTTATCATCTGTCACTATACAAAGATATTATATAGTTATTGACTATATTCCCCACATTGTACATTTTATACCCATGACTCATTTATTTTGCAACTGGGAGTTTGTGCCTCTTAATCTCCCTCACCTATTTTTCTCCCCCACAACCCCCCCGCACTCTTCCCTCTGGCAACTACCTGTTTGTTCTCTGAATCTATGACTCTGTTTCTGTTTTGTTAGGTTTGTTCATTTGTTTTGTTTTTTAGATTCCATGTAAAAGTGAAATTATACTGTACCTGTCTTTCCCTGTCTGACTTATTTCACTTAGCATAATACCCTCTAGGTCCATTCATATTGTCACAAATGGCAAGATTTTTTTCTTTTTTTTTATGGCTGAGTAATAGTCCATTGTGTGTGTGTGTGTGTATGTGTATGGATACATATATATATATACACTCCACTGTGTATATATATACATACAATGTAATATTATTATATTACATTATTATATTATTTACTACATCATTATATTACATTATCACATTATTACATATTTGTATAATATATGTAATATTCCGTCATGTATATAATATATATCACATTATATTATTACATATATGTGTACATATATACACAATGGAATATGTATATATAATATATATATAAATATATCTCACATCTTTATCTATTTATCTGTTGATGAGCACTTAGGTTGCTTCCATATCTTGGCTATTGTAAATAATGCTGCAGTGAACAACATAGTGGTACATTTGTCTTTTCTAATTAGTGTTTTTGTTTTCTTTGGATAGATACCCAGGAGTGGAATTGCTAGATAGTATGGTAGTTCTATTTTTAATTTTTGAGGAATATCCTTACTGTTTTCCATAGTGGCTGTACCAGTTTACATTACCACCAGCAGTGCAGGCGGTTCCCTTTTCTCCACATCCTTGTCTTTTTGATAATCCAGCCTCTCCGCAGCATGTGGGATCTTCCCGGACCAGGGCACGAACTCATGTCCCCTGCATCGACAGGCGGACTCTCAACCACTGCACCACCAGGGAAGCCCCCTCTGCCCATTCTTAATTGGGTTATTTGGATATTTTGATGTTGAGTTGTATGAGTTCTTTATTTTTGGACATTAGCCCCTCATTGGATATAGCATTTTCAAGAATGAATCTTAGCTACTTGGTGTTCTCTGTAGGAATTCACTCCCACTAGTGTTTCTATTTTTTATATTCCAAGTTCTTCATATCCTGCCCCGAATTCAGTAGCCATCTGGACTTGCCTTCATTTTTTGTTTGTGCAAAACCTGAACGTGGTTGTTTTTGCATGGCCCATGAGTCTATCTCCTTTGATTCCATTATTTCACAAAAATCTCAGCAGAGCAAAGAAAACACTTTGAAGTCCTCCCCAAAGATGTTCTTCATCATCTTACAAAGGGCTTAAAGAAAGAGAGAATCAGAAAAAATCACTTCATTCTGAAGATGGTTCTCAATATTGTTAATAAAATGGACATCGTATACAATTAAAAAAAAATAAAGGCTCTTGGAACAAGACAGACATGGTATAGAATCCTGGGTCGTCATTTACTATTTGTGCCATCATCTAGCGTAAGTTTTTTGATATCTTTGACCCTCAGTTTTGTCATTTGTGAAAAGACAATAACAATGCCTATCTGGTGAGACAGAGAATTAAGCTACCTAGTGTATTTAAAATAGCTGGTATAGTGCCGGTAGACAGTAGGTGCTCAACAAATATAAACACTTTTTTTTTCTCTCTGTCCCTACATCAGAAACCCAGTTTAATTTGGCAGTATGTAAGAGAGACAGTAAGGGAGGCGGGGAGGAGGGATAAAGAAAAACAACGTATTCAAACAAGGTAGAATCATACATGTGGGCAGCCACAGAGCTTGGCTTTTAGTAGTGTTATTTGGGCAGTGGAATTGTCACATGTACCCAGAGCCAGGTTAAAAGATGGGTCAGCCAGGCAGTTGCCCAGTGCTATGATCCATTAGGGATATAAAATCACAACTGAAATAAATTGGAAATGTAGTGCACATTTGACTCCTTTCATAACTGGCAAGCTGTAAAGATGATTGATCCCTTGAATTGCAATTCAAAAATCCCTTTGGGTCAGAATCAACCTATCTTGAAATGTGTATTTTTGTAGCCTGCTTCTGTAAGTAGGGGACCTGGTGCAATAACCCTGAGACTGAGGTCTGTCGTTCCTGTCAGCCGAAAGGGTAAAACTGACTACAAAACATGATATGTGCTGTTTGCTGAGAACCAGTGATTTACAACTAAAGTTTAGACAATGTAAGATGTTTCCAAAGACGTTGTCTTGTTCTGAAACCTCACAAAAGTAAAACGGTTGATAGAACAGGAACCACAGAAAAATGGGAAATGTTTTGTTGGCATGAAAGTGTGAGGGCGGCAGGGAATTTAAATACTAGGAAAAAAAGACTTGTAACTATATCCATTAAATCACTTATCTCTTGTGAAAGCTGGTGATTAGTGCAATCCAATGACAGTACAGATATGAGTGATAATCCCAGCTAGGTTAAAGTGTTGTATCACTTTCAAAGTGTACAATAATTTTTTCATTTGGAACACAGAGAAAAATACATGTTGAACAAATATTTTAAGGATATTGGTTAGAAGGAGTGATACCAGCATATCTTTTTTTTTAAGTTTTTAAAATATTAATTAATTATTTATTTTTAAAAATTTATTTTATTTATTTTTTGGCTGCATTGGGTCTTCATTGCTGCTCACGGGCTTTCTCTAGTTGCGGTGAGCAGGGGCTACTCTTCATTGCAGTGCGCAGGCTTCTCATTGTAGTAGCTTCTCTTGTTGCAGAGCATGGGCTGTAGGCACGTAGGCTTCAGTAGTTGCAGCACGTGGGCTTAGTAGTTGTGGCATGTGGGCTCCAGAGAAGCAGGCTCAGTAATTGTGACTCACAGGCTTAGTTGCTCTGCGGCATGTGGGATCTTCCTGGACCAGGGATTGAACCCATGTCCCCTGCATTGGCAGGCGGATTCTCAACCACTGCACCAACAGGGACGCCCGATACCTGCATATCTTAATCATACGCTGCCCATTTTACTAACTGGTATCATAGACCATAAATATTCACTCTACTTCTCATTCAAAGAAACTCACTCAGGAAACAGATACAATTACATTTACATACCTAAATGCTCACATATACCTAATCACATACTAACATATAAATATAATTAATAAATAAATCAAGAAGAAGATAAAGAAAACGAGCGAAATTATAAGGGCTCATAATAACAAAGGGAAATACAATTTAAAATTTCATAATTAAATAGAGGTAAGGAACAACTTTGAAAAAGAACAGTTGTAAGAACTACACTACCCAATTTCAAGACTTATAAAGCTTCAGTACTCAAGACTGTTTGATATTGGCATAAAAATAGACAGAAGGATCGATGGACAGATTATATGTTCAGAAAGAGACCTACATATATGTCAGTGAACAAAGATACAAAGGCAATTCAGTGAGGAAAACAGAATTTTTAACAAACTGTGCTGGAACAATTGGATATCCAAGGACCAAACAAAAAACAAAACCCCAAAACAAAAAAAACAAAAACCACCACCAACAAACCAACAAACTTTGAGCCATACCTCATCCCATATATAAAAACTAAGTCAAAATGGATCATTGATCTAATTCTAAAACCACAAATTACAATACTTCTAGAGGAAAACAGGAGAAAATCTTTGTGAGCTTGAAATAGGCAAACATTTCTTGGATCCAACACCAAAAACAAGATCTAAAAAAAAAGAAAAGAAAAGATAAATTCAACTTAATCAAAATTAAGAATTTCTGCTCTTTGAAAGACACTGTTAAGAAAATGAAAAGACAAGCCAGAGGCTGAGAGAAAATGTTTGCAAATTACTTACCTTACAAAGAACTTATATTTTAAATAAAGAACTCTCAAAATCCAATAAGAAGAAAACAATGTAATTGCTTCAATGGGCAAAAAGAAAAGCAGAGAGATTTGAAGGATATAAAGGACCCTAAGCACCACTGCTCTTTTGTAAATTAAGAGGTCCTCGTGAGAAGGAAGGGGACAGTCTCTAAAAGCTAAGAGGTAGGGAATTCCCTGGCAGTCCAGTGGTTGGGACTCCCTGCTTCCACTGCAGAGGGCATGGGTTCGAACCCTGGTCAGGGCACTAAGATCCCTCCCACATGCCACGCGGTGAGGCCAAAAAGTAAATAAATAAATAAATAAATAAAAATAAAAGCTAAGAGGCAAAGAAATGGGGACCTCAGTCCTACAACTGCAAAGAAGTGAATTCTACCAACAACTGAATGAGTTTGGAAGTGGGTTCTTCTCCAGTGCCTCCAGATGAGAGTTCAGCTGTCTAAACCACTTAATTCCCATCAAATGAGACCTTGAAATGAGAACACAGTTGAGTCATGCTGGACTTCCAACCAGAAAATTGTGAGCTAATAAATTTGTGTTGCTCAAGCAGCTAACGACAATGAAGATGAAGAGGGGGTGGAGAAGGGGGAGGGGGAGGAGGGGAAGAAGAGGAAATGACTTGAACAGACATATCACCAAAGATGTATGGGTTGAAAATAAGCATATTAAAAGATGCTCAACATCATTAGTATTAGGGAAATACAAATTAAAACTTTAATGAGATACTACTACACCCTTAGTTGGATGTCTAAAATTAAAAAGACAGATCCCATCAAGTGTTGGCAAGGATGTGGAATAAATGGAACTCTCTTAAGCTGCTTGTGAGAATGTAAAATGTTATAACTACCTTGGAAAAAGTCTGGCAGTTTCTTAAAATATTAAACACTACCAATCAAATGACTCAGCCATCCCACTCCTAGGTATTTATCCAAGAGATACGAAAGTTTATGTCCAAACAAAGGCTTCTCATAAATGTTCATTGCAGCTTTGTTTGTAGTAGACAAGAGCTGGAAACAATTCAAATGTTCATCAACAGATCTATGGATAAACAAATTGTGGTATAGCTATACAAATAGAATACTACTCAGAGAAAGAGATGAAAAGAAATGAACTACTAAGATGCACAAAACATGGAAGAATTTCAAAATAATTACGCTTAGTGGAAGATAGCAACCCTCACCCCTGAAAAAGTACATAGTGTTATTTCCATTTATGAAAACTTCTAGAAAACGAAAATCCATCTCTCCTGACAGAAAGCAGATCAGTAATTGCCTGGGTCACACGTTTGCAGTATAAACCGGGGGAGACACTTGACCAAAATTATCAAAGGTAGTGGATCATAACCTTCCAGCCTAGCACTGGCATGCGATTAACTTCAGGCAGGAGGTGTAGAGGAATGAGAGGCTCCTGACCCAGGTTCCCATTGGTGCTCAGCTTGGAATTGATTAATTCAGTGTTGTCATCATTTGTCCATTTCAATCCAAGGACTGCCTCTCTGGAACTGACTGCCAAGAAAATGAATGTCTTAACTTCGAATCTACCATTGCAGACAAGCTGTTTTCTTATTAGTTTATATATCTCAGGGCAAGACCTTCACATGTGGGAGGGTGACTGTTGTTTTGTGCACTGAGATTTAAATCCTTTTGTTGGAGCAAAATATGCAAAAATGAAAGAATAGGATGAAAAGGACAAAAAGAAAGATGAAAGACATAAAGAACATTTGGAAAGAAAATTACAGGATGGTGGAAGGCTACATGTAAGGCCATAAATATATCATTTACTTGTAATTATTAAATAACGTATTATAAATGTTAAGATATTTATTCATTCAAATGGGCAAATTAATTAAATCTGTTGCAAAAGTCTTAAATGCATTGATTTTCAGTCATTTATTATTAGATGAATAGGCCAAACTGCAAATAGACTTTCTAATCATTTAATAGGAATAATAAGTGGATTAAACATGCTTTATTATGTGCAAATTTGTAGTGGTATTTTTAACATAATAATATTAAGTCACTTTTATAAATGCTTTACTTGGTTTTCCAAATTTTAATTTACATTAATACTTTCATTATTGTGTTGGAGTTTGGGTTATGCTTAGCCCAATTATTTTTCTCATAGATGGTGTGGATTATGTTAGGGAAAAGTCTATGCATGCTTTGAATACATTTATTCTTAAAAATGTATTGTGTGTGTGTATTGTGTTGTCCAATGTAGTAGCCACTAGCCAATGTCGCTATTTACATTTAAATTAATAAAAATTAAACAAAATTTAAAATTCAGTTCCTCAGTCACAGTAGCCGTACTTTACGTGCTCAGTAGCCGCATGTAGCTGATGGCTACCACACTGGGGAGCACAGGTATAAAACCGCCTTTCCAGAAAGTTCTACTGGACGATGCTGTCTCTGAAGAGTCCATATTGGGCTAAGCATCAAGGCAATGTTCATGAATAACTGGTTAATTTACCTAAGGTCCACCTCAAAACTAGTCTTCTACCTACTCTTTGATTTATCTTTTATTTTACAGAATCTGAGGCTTATCAAAACTCTGTTACCCAAATTCTGTGCCATTTTCAAGCCGTTAGAATATTTTTGATCACTGTTTATACCAGTGCATGTGAATGCATTCAGAGAGATTCTATGAAGGAGGCTGCCCTTGCTTTTCTTGAGTTTCTGAATTCTATCATTAGCCTCATCATCTCTGCAATTATCCATATCTGGTTATCAACATGTTATTTCTACACTCTTCTTCCTCCTCCACCCGGCACCCTGTGAATTAGAAGATTCTTAAAGTGATCTTTATTTTAGTATGGTTCTTTTTTTTTTTTGCGCTACGCGGGCCTCTCACTGTTGTGGCCTCTCCCGTTGCGGAGCACAGGCTCCAGACGCGCAGGCTCAGCGGCCATGGCTCACGCGCCCAGCCGCTCCGCGGCATGTGGGATCTTCCCGGACGGGGGCACGAACCCGTGTCCCCTGCATCGGCAGGCGGACTCTCAATCACTGTGCCACCAGGGAAGCCCAAGCAGCTGGTTCTTAACAGCCCTGGGTTTATGGCAGTGGCGACAGGATCTCTTTCCATGGTTCCATCGTCGTAATTATATTCCTTATGGATCACAAGTTTGGAGATAAAGCGATGTTACATTTGTAATGTCTACAGGGTAGCATTTTAAGGTATGTTGGGAAACATCGAAAGGTAACATGTGTAGCCGACGCATTTACTGTCATTAGTTAACCAAGCAGCCCTGGTGCCTCTTTCAGCTCCCTGACCCACATTTCATCCACGCTCTGCTGTTTTTCTCCTGCAGGGTTATTTCCTGAGTAAAGCCCAGAGCTTATGAGTCCCCCAACAGAGAGCTCTGTTCTGACCTCCCTAAACAGGCAGTTTTACCTGCTGGGCTAGTGCTTTTCTGCTTCCTAGTCAATCTGTTAAGATTTTAGCAGGAGATTCTTGGATACCTTTTCACAAAACATATGGGAGATTGTAATTACTTTGGCCTGGTACATTTTTAGAACTGAGAGAGCAAGGAAGAGGTGCAAATCTTCTGTTCATAAATAACCAAATCTGTGGGCACTTTAAAAGGCATTCTAGGCAGCAGGAGAATTTATGTGCCACATTTCACCCTTGGCACACTTTACAAATGAATTGTTCAAAGAGAAATTATATTAGGACAAATAGAAATGCCGACCAAGACCAGATGTGGATTTTTAGTTAATATTTATGCAACACCCAAAGGGAAGATAGCATTGCACAATAAACTAAAAATGTCTTAGGCAAATAAGGAAATCTTTACCCCAAGGAACTGGCACTGCAAAGGTATGAATTGTACAACAAAGGGCTGGAAATGCAGAACAAATGCAGGGTAGGTCGGGGCAACTATAAAAAATAATTCACTGAGGAAGTGGTGAGGTAGCAGATGTGTGGAACCTACTTGGGGAAAATAAAGGCTTAGCACTGTTTTGGACAGTCTGGTGTCTAAGGTAGAAAACTCAACTCAGTCAGCCTAATTTCCTTCATCTGTGGAGATAAACAGTAGCTTTAAATAGAATATATATGTGTGTGTATATATTTTTTAATTTTTAAAATACATATATATATATATATATATATATATATATATTTCAAAACCCAGGCAGGAGTCTCACAATGGGTAAGTATACCTTAATAAATTAAATAGCAATGTCCTCAGGTTTGAAATAATCTGCAAGGAGAGTGATGACATCTTTACATCTTTAATCTGATCTCCCCCCCAAAGTTGTTCAAGGAAGGTCAAAAATGCAGGCATTGGCTGCTTCTCAGCCCTTGGAGAGCAGTGTGAAAGAGACTAAGGCTTAATGCCCTGGAAGAATATTGAGACCCACGTTAAATTATAGTAGGAAAATTTGTTAAAAGCAGCTGGATTTCTCAAACACAGCTGGATTTTCAGCCTTCCATTCATCAGGGATGGCAAGACGTGCCACTTTGTGGCATTTCTCAGTCTCCTGTGCTTCTAATTTAGAGGAGTTGGGGGGTGGGGGGGGAAGAGAAAAGGAGGAGGTGAGGGAGGAGTGTAGCAAATATTTCTTTAAATCTGTTGGCTCCTTGAGAAAGAAGACAGCTCTGGAAAATGCTTACAAGCTTTCAGCAGACTGAACCCACGTGTCTCTCATGCTTTCTTGCCTCTGATCCCTTCCTCTTAATTACTAAGGGGAGCCGCCTGTGACTTCACACCACTTCCACTTTCCTGAAGAGTCAATGTGTTCTTAAGAAGTTTTAACCAACTTCCTCCCTCGCTCCTTTGTTAATACTTTACTATCTTTAACATTGACAGTTCATCCGTTTACCCTATTCTCTCATGATGAAAGTTCGTGGATTTTCAGTGGTTCTACAGTTTCTGCTGAGCACATTTACTTGTTCATTAACTGTGAACTTTTTTTTCTTTTACCTGTCCAGATGTTTATAGGTGCTGGGCATTACATGGAAAACAAGACTGATAAGGTGCCTGGCCTCTTGGGACCACAATTCTGGTGGCGATTCCAGATACTAATGTGTACTATGAAGAAAATAATGCAGCCTGATGGGATAGCGATTGCTGGGGGAGAGGCTACTTCTAAAGTGTGGGCTGGAAAAGCCTTCCTGTGATGACCTTTGAACTAAGACTTGAATGCTGAGAAGGAGCTGGAGAAGTTCTGGCTAGAAGGCATTCCACGTGGGGGAGAAGAAAAGTGTAGATTCCGGAGGAGCAGGACGTCTCTGTGGCTGGAGCACAGGAGCAGAGTGAGACGGGCGAGAGTCATTGGGCCAGACGAAGGGCTGGCTAGCTGTGGTAAGGATTCGAGTTTTATTTTATGTATAACAGGAAATCATTGAACAGTTTCTTTTAGCAGGGAGATCATAGGGTTTCAAAAGAATCTTCCGTCTAATACCTGACGTTATGACTGGCTAGGGGTGAGAATTGCAGGAGTAGAAGTAAGGAGAGCACTTAGAAAGCTTCTGCATTTGTCCGTGTAGGGAACATGGGTAGCTTGGATTAGGACTGGAGCAGTGTGGATGTGATGGGATTATGTTTTGGGGGTAAACATCTAGGTGCTAGTTGACAACCTAAAGGATAAGAGGAAGTTGGAGAGAATAATAATAATAGTAGTAGTAGTAATAACAGCTACCATTTCTATTGCATTTAGGACGCTTCTAGGTGCTTTACACATGTTAACTACTTTCATCTTCGTAATAATAGTGCCCATAGATAGGTATTATTATCATCACTGTTTTATAGGTGAGAAAACTGAGGCACAAAGAGGTTAGGTGACTGACCAAAGGTCACCCAGATGGTAAGCAGCAGAGTAGGGACACAAACTCAAGCATCTGATTCTAGAGGAGCGTGCCCTTCTTCCAGTGTCCTAGGATCAAGTATCAACATGTAAGTGCAGTGGAGGGACACAGAGGACCTTGATGGGCCAATTGATATGATTTTAAAAACTTTTTGACAGTGAGCAGAGGTTATGGGGTTAAAAAAAAAAGGCAAAAGATCAGTCCCTGCCTTTAAAGATACAGTCCCCTGTTATGTGCGTTTACTTATGTTTTTTCCCAGGGCACAAAAATGGGCCCTTCGTGCATGGCATAACAGGTATAATAAATATTCATCATTTAAAGGTGTTGCTTTGTTTTGCAGACACCCAAACCACGGTATTTGCTTTTCAGGCCACTGCCAGACATCCGGGGGGCTCAATTTCTTGCCGCCGTTTTGGAGAGCTTGCTGGTTAGGTGCTGCCTTTGGAGCTATGGCCGAGGTATGGGGGGGAAGGGGGGGAGTCAGCCCTCTACATGTCTGTTTTCCATGCATTGTGGCTGCCATGCAGCAGGGGGCGCTGCAGTAGTGTTCATCGCGGTCCCGGGAGCCACTCGTCCAGCCAGAAAGGGGCCAAGCCGGGAGGAGATGTGGCAGGCAGCCCACGGTCCTCTTTGGTCTTGCAACTTTAGTACCCAGAGCTCGTTCTACACAGACCATTCTTCTACACCATATTTCATCATGTTGGACGCCTTCCATCCAGTCCTGCATCCGGGCGGAAAGGAAAGGGCATTAGCTTCCCGCCTTCCTAGGTGTAAGGGTAGCGCTGTACTCGGTTGTTCAGGCGTCTCTTCTCCGTGTTCTTGGGGTCAGCCTGACAGTTCCCTTGAAACCACGAAAAGCTCCCGCTGCTGCGGGGTATGAATGTGTGTGCGCTAGTCTTTCTTTCCTCTTCGGGGGTCCTTTCTTTTTAACCTGACTGCGGGAATATTTCCCTCCCCACACGTCTCTCCATTGACATTCGGAACAACGGTCGGCTCGGAGCTGAAATTTCTCCCTCCTAAGACACCCCTCAAGCTCTCCAACGACCCCCCTGCCCCCCGCACCGTTTCGGTTCACGCACAGTGAGGGTGTGTGACAGGTCGCGTGTGTGTTTGTGGCAACCAAGTCCGCAGCACTCGCCAAACCTGTTCTTCCTCTCCCGGTGCCCAGAAGTCTCTCCAGCTGACCGGACCTACGCCTGGCAGCCCTTGGCACACGATCCAGTCGGTGCTAGGCGCCGCCAGGCAAGAGCGGGGCGAGCGACTGCGTCCTCCTCGGTCTCGTTCCTCCTCTAGCTGCCCCGCCCAGGGCGTACTCCAGCTACCTCTTTGGGCTGTCTTCCAGCCGTCGCCCCTGGATTCCCTGGGCTTCCCAGAGTGAAATCGAAGGTGAAAGAAACAAGGGGAGGGCGGGAGGTGGGGAGGAGGAGCCTCCGGCCTGGGGGGAGTGTGGGAGGAGCCTTCAGCCCAGGGGGTAGCGTGGGCGGAACTTTAGGGGCGGATCTGGGTGGAGAAAGGGGCCGGGCAAACCCGGTGGAGGGTTGGCCACGCAGGCGCGGGGGGCTGCTCCGAGAACCCCACGCGGGAGCTTCTGGAGTCTCCAGCCACCGCTTCTCACTTCATTGGAGAAGGGACTGGGGCCGGGAGGGGAGCTAATAAAGAGTGAATGAGCTGCAGCCGCTGTGGCGGCCGGAGACGGGCCGAGCGGCACCGGAGCGGTGCGACCGGGAGGCGGCGAGGGGAGGCGGTTCGCCTTGTCCCTCCCACCCGCCCTTCTCTCTCTCTCTCTTCCTCCAGCTGGTCTCAGAGCCCGGCTCGGTCCGGTCCCTCTGTCCCCACCCCGCACTCTTCCACCTCCTCCGAGTCCCACTCCGCACCTAGGGCGCCCTGCACTGCCATGGGTTAGGGTGGGGGTGCGAGCCGCGCGAAGGACTAGCCCTGTGCATCCGCCGGGGGGCGCGGAGCCCGAACGCCGCTCGCTGCTCGTCGGCGCAGGTCATGGGGAGCGCGGTGTGAGCCCGCACCCAGGGAGGACGCAGGAGCTGCGGAGACGGGCGCCAGGAGGAGGAGGAGAACGGTGGATTGGAAGGACCCGAGGGAGGAAGGGAGGGTGGGGAAACGAGGGAAAAGTGAAGCTGGGAGGAGAAAGCGGCGGAAGGTGGGGATTGATGCTTCTGTTTTTTGTTGCCGCTGTTGCCCTCGCGCTGGTAGCCGAGCCGGAGGGAAGGCGGTGGAGAGATGATTGCAGAGTTGGTGAGCAGCGCTCTAGGGCTCGCTTTGTATCTCAACACCCTGAGTGCGGATTTCTGCTACGATGACAGGTAAGGGGGTGAGAGGAAGGGGTGGCGGGCTGCTTGGGGACTCCGCGGTAGCTCTGAAGCTTCCTGCTTTAAGGTTCGAAGTGCGTCTTGGGGGGACTGGTCCAGCACCTGAAGGTTTAGGAGACGCGTAAACATCAACACCTAAAGCAAACGCCGGGGACGCGGGCGCACTGGGCGGGCTGAGGGAGTTTGGGTTCCTAGTTTGCAGCAGGTTCCTCTCCTTTCCTTCTAGGCTGTTGGCAGACGCTTAAGTTTCTTAGCGGAAATCACAGCAATTTGGGAAACTCTTTAATGAACGTATTAAAAAATAATCTTAGGTATTCCATGGTGCAAGAAAAGCACATTGAGCGATTTTACGTCTGAACTGGAAGGAAGCTGCTCCCCGTCCCCTAATAGATCTTCCTTGTAATGTTTCCTTCTATTGATGGGACACTTTTATTTCCCGAGGTTAAAACACACGTTTGACAGTTGCCAAAATAGTGGAGAAATCGCATTCTATTTCAACTTTCCCTTTTGACACATGGTGTACTTTACTTTGAGCCAGGATAATGCTGCTGTTCATCTCTTCCGCTCCCCCGCCTCCCTCACCGATCGATGGAGTAGCACTTTATAAAAGCCTGGGTTTTCGTTTCTGTTTGGGAGTTTTACTTTAGACGTTAGCGATTCTTTTGTGCTAATTGGGGAAGAAGACGCCCCTAGAGACTGAAGTTGTCTTCTGCGTTTGGGTTAGTTTGGGTGGCTAATGAGACCTGAACTGTGTTGTCAAAGAAACTGCATCGATTTCTGGGAAATGTCACAGTTGTGCTCGTGTCTCTACCTACTTTTTACACGTTGTTAGTGTTTAGAAACTGATGAAAAGCTCTAATAGCCATTAGGGAAAATTGCAATTTGTGCCTTTCCGGTGACTTAATCTGATTACAATTAAAACAGATGCATAATTAAAATATATTAGGGAGAACAGCACGCCTGGCTAAACTTATTAACCGTCCTGGGGTGTTTCATGCTCCATTGAAGTTAAACCATCCAAAAAGTGAGCACAGATTTACTTTGACAGCTTTTCAGCAGCCTCTCTGGGTTATGGAAAGTGAATGGATCCTCAGGGCCAGGGCGAGGCAGTGAGTGAACTTAAGTGAAGTGGTTGATAGTGAGGGGAGAGGAAGGCAGAATTTTCTCTCGGTGGTGCTTAGCCACATTCTGTATCCTCTTGTGTGCCCACTCTCCAGCTAAAAGCATGTTCATGGATGTATGCCTTCAGTCAGCGAATCTTGGTTCACACCCACATGTCTGTTATGAAATCCCCTGATAATAGGTACAAGAGCATCCAGCAAACGCTTCTTAATGCATTTTATGTAGTGTCTATCAGAGACTAGTTGATAGGAAGCCACTGTTACACATAAACTTTTCCTCAACTTTCAAGCAGTGTACACATTTCAGCAGTTTTGCTACGTGCTTCGAGAAGTAAATGGTCTGTGTGTAAGAGTGAGGTGAGCTGCTTCTGTACCCTCCAATTTTGTGTTACTCTGTATCTGCTATTTCTAGAATATTGGCAGGAAAAGCTCTTGCTTCCAAAGTTGGGTGACTTTTCACTGAAGCGAGCTCAGGGAAGAATACTGGCGCTGTTGGGGACAGTTTGAAGAGTAAGCATTTAAACCAATAATTTAGGACTTATATAAAAAAGTAACTTACCGTCATACTGTAACTATTGTAGAACACTGTGCTAAATCAAGCAAATAGCATGGTGTGGCTATTCTTTATTGCTGTCCAGTTCTTTAAAAAGTACATGTCAGAAGAAACTATCCTAATAAAGATTAAGGCTGGAACTAAACTACATTTGCATGTACATTTCTCTGTAGACTTAACGCTTATTTTGTGTTCTTTAATCATCAGAAGTGTTAGTGTTGTAACTCGGCAGAATGGTGTGAGTGTGATGATAAATTAGTTGTGCTTTGATAGTTGGCAATTGTTATAAGTTCTTTACCCGCTATAGATTGAATGGAGCGTCAAAATTCCTGAGTTATACCTAGCTGCATAGATGAATTTAACGTGATGATTTGCCCGTATCATCTAATTGATGGCATGCACAATGTGTGACATATAGACAATATATACCATTATGATGTTGAAGACCTGTAAATATACATTATACTTAGTTACAATTTGAAAAGTGTATTTTACTCTAATTTTCTTGGTAGCTGAACTGCATATGCAATCACGTACTCTCGAGAGTATGATATCTTACAAGTGCTACACTTGGTTTTTATGAATCCTAGAAATTATGAAATATGTATTAATAGGAGCATGGCACATATTTGGTGTCTGCATACCATGTTCAGGTGATTCAGTGCCAAGGTTTCTGTCTCACTGCTCTAACTCGCCTGTGTGAGAAGCAGGGAAAAAAGCTGGGGAGTCAAGTGGAAACTGTAGGATGATGATAATGTGTCTATTTCCACCACTCCATTTCATACTACAAAGACTCAAGTGTAAAACTTTGTTTAAACTACATCTGTGGCTTCTGCCGCAACACTGCCCACTCCCCTTCACCCCCACCCCCCCACCCCCGCCCACCCTAGGAACTTTTGTGAAATATGGTTCTGCAAGGAGAGGGCAGTGCTGGGAGTGAAAGGGCAGTTCAAGGAAGGGAGGTGGCTCTTACGCTCGACTTGCTTAACTAAAGCAAGACTGCATTTTAGCTGAAGAACCTGGCATTTACTGTAGGAGGGCTTTCTATTGCTTCAGCTTAAACATTATTGCTGTGGTACTTCTCCAAGTTATCATTTCTTTTAAATGTAGTGCTCAGGTTTACTTTATAAACTATATATGTAATTATATTCAGTGTTTGATGTAGCTTGGTTGAGATTAAGTGGTAATCTGAAACCTTCTTCTAGCAAAATCAATTTCCCTGTGGTAAAATTGAATATTTTACAAGTGTTTCTGTGCTAAATGTAAGACTATGGCTCTGATGTGATGAAACAAACAGTAGAAGAGTAGGATTCATCATATCTGATGAAAAAGCATATACAGTTTCAGCTTCTTCCCCTCTCCCCTTCCCTTCAATCTAGTAAAGACTGTACTGAATCTTAAATTGTGGTTAGAGTAAAATTGGAATTATAAATATGCAGTCTTTGCCAAAGTTGAAGTCATGCTGCGTGTGACTTTGTGAAGGACTGTCTCCCTTTCTGGAGAAATTTGATGTTAGGTCAGTGGGAAAAACTTGCTGACCCCGAATTCTCTGCTCTCTTCCATATTTGTTGAGGATAACATTGCATCACTTTCCCTGCATCCTCTTTAGAAGTCCTGCTATGTTTTGCATAAAGATAGCACTAAAAGAAGAGTCAGTTTACTTCAAAGCAGCAAAAGTAAACTATAACTGCTGTTTCGTAGTGTGATTTCATTTGGCACATATCGTCTAATTGACGGCATGCCCTTTGTGATAGATAAGTAAGGACATAATGCACCGAATACATCTTTTTAGTCTCATGTGAGTAAAATAATGCATTAGTTTAAAAAAAAAAAAAAGGCAATTTGAGTTTTTGAAAGTGGGAAATGCGTTTGTGGCTGCTTTGAAATTTTTTTTCCTTATTGCCCATTCTGCAACTGTTAAACTCACCCATGATCATTAACATTACCTTTAGGTGCCTTAGTTATTGGTGTGCAGTAATTTTGTGAAACTTGGAGAAGCAACTCCACAGCAGGAATTTCTACTCTTGAAATCAAACCTATTCCAAACTTTCAGTAGCACATCCCTAGCTTAGTTATTCATTTAGGGGTAAATGTAAATCTCAGTTTTGTAGAAACACTTCTTAAGGGTGTTTTTTTTCCCTTAATGTTATAAAGAGTTTGGTTAACAGTATTTAGAATGAAGGAATAGAGGATTTAAGGTGTATTGACAAGCTTTTTAGAAAAACCTTTTTTTATTTTTCCCTGAATATATTCAACTGTACTTTCTACTTGGTCTTTTAGTGTTATTATCAGTTTGGTTTTTGACCTGGTATAAGAATAGCTTGTGAAATGATCAGTCCCTCTCAGTCCCTCTAACGTCTCTCTGAAAAGTTCTCTCTAATAAACTTGTCTTGGACCAATCTAGGTTTGTTATCTTAAAATTATAGTGTGTTCAACCACTGAAGGCATGTCTGGTATTTAGTAAAAGCATGTTTAGAAAGAATTACTATAAAATCAAAGTAAATAAGGGAGAAGTTTGCTTTGCGTCCAAGGTTGTCTCTTCAGGTCTTTATTGGAAGAAGGTAATGTGTACAAGAGTGTTATTTTACTCTCATTTCCTTCCCAGTTGATAATGTACTAAAAGAAAGGCCAGTGGGTACAGTTCATAGTTTATGAAATATTTTATGTGACATTTTATTTTCTAGCTAAGTTTTGATTGTTTAATCAAATCTATGTGGATAAGGTTCATTTTGCTGTTTGAATAAGTACATCTCTTAACAGTAAATTAAAATTAAAATTCGGTGAAGCAGGTATGGACCTCTTTTCCTTACCTCCATCGAACTTGTCACATGGGGATTATCCTAGCAAATGACCCAGATACAAGCACTGAACGGACATGTGCAAATGCCATAGGGGAAATTGCTTGCCAGCCATCTGTCTCTTAGTTTTTCTCATTTATAAATACACTGTATTTGGGAGAGGGGCTGCATTTATTTGCACATTATTAGTTTACATCATCTCGTCATCTGCACTTAGTTTTTCAGAGCTAACGTGTCCCTACAGTAACACTGAATTCCCTGCTGCTATAATTCTGAAATAGCTACAACCTTTTGGATTCCAACATGAGTTAAGAGCAGTTTGTCTTCCTAATCTCTTTGTTGCTGTTCAGTGCGCTAAAAGCACTTGTTTAAAATGCCCTTGATGGTGCAGCTGTTTATCATAGGCGAAGGGTATGTTTCCTCTAAAACAGGCACCTTCATAATATTAGGAAAGGACAAAGTTTACCCTTAAGGCGCTCCAATAAATCTGTGGCTGACAAACCTACTTTCTTATAACTTCATTGTTCTCACCCAACACGCTTTCAACACAGTAACATTCATCACTTAAATTTTTTGGTCCTCTCTTGGAAGCTAGGTCTTACATGAGCTTTGGGTCCTTCCTTTAATGGCTTCACAAAAGTGACAAGTGTGGCAGCCTTGATGGAAAGGACAAGTGGGTTGCTGAATGTAACGACCTTCCCTCTACGAATAGCTATCCTCATTAAGAGCCTAGCTGAAAAAAGTGGAGAGGCCTATCACCAGGAACTACATCCTATTTTTCATGGGATGAAAAAGGCATAATATTTTGAAGCATTACAGGTGTAATTATGTACAACGCTAGATGATTTCTTTGAAGATTTGATTTGTATGTGTTTTTGAGGAATAAAGGACTACATTCATTAATTCACTAATTATGAACACCACTAGACATGGGCTTCCCTTACATATGGTGCATAATACAAACAGCAGCTCTTCCCCGTTGTCAGTAAGCGTCCCTGTCTGTCCTTTCCTACCTGTACT
The DNA here is from genome assembly GCF_003031525.2 of Neophocaena asiaeorientalis asiaeorientalis. Taxonomy (NCBI): domain Eukaryota; kingdom Metazoa; phylum Chordata; class Mammalia; order Artiodactyla; family Phocoenidae; genus Neophocaena; species Neophocaena asiaeorientalis. Next base: position 2,372,392 of record NW_020185339.1, on the reverse strand, counting down.
TTACCAGGTACTATATAGTGTTTGAATCTGGGAATCTGATGATCGACATAAAAAATGCTGATAGCTTGTCCTTTAGCAGAATTTCACTTGCATCGACTCATGTTTATTTTGATTGATACTCATATTTTTAAACTTTTATTGGGATTCTGTTGGCTTCTTTCCCAGAGCATCTCTGCTGAGGATCCATGGTTGGTGGTTTGAATTGGACTTTTTCTTGATCTGGTGCTCATTGGCACTTCATTCATATCTGTGGAAGCTTTAGAATCCCTTTCCCAAATGGCTCCTTCCTAATTGTTCAGGTCAGTTGTTTTCCTTGGAGGTCTGCAGGGGCTGAACTCTTTGAGTTAACTAGATTTGCCTTGACTGGTCATAGGGATTGAAGACTTTTGCCTCAGAGATTATTTTGGTTGTATTTTCTAGGCAGTTAATTCCATCAAGATGCAGCACTATCAAATTTCTATTGATCTCTTTTCCTCCACTCTGACAGTTTAGTTTTTCAGTTACATTTGTCAGTTTCTCTGGTACTCAAGGTTTCTTAGAATAAAAGTTATAGATGTCCGTTTCAGTCTTTTAGAAACTTTTGGGAATTACAATTTTGGGTTCAACCGTGAGCTTTTTTCTTTACAGGTAAGCAGGAAAGAATTGAGTAAGCCTATCTATTCAGGAGAAATTTGAAGAAGGCGGGAACACTGAAATGATTTGTTTTCAAGATTCTACATTAAAAGTTTCTGTTGTGTTTTTAAAGTAATTTATTTTATTTAAGGGCACTTCATAAGATACATTTAATTTGAGTAACTAGAAATGATTGTTTTAAAGATGAGATGGAGAGAGATTTTGACTTGCTGATGTCTAAACAATTAATTTGGAAAAGAGATTAGAATTCAAAACTCTAACTCCACCTTTAGATTCCATGTTATCATGGAAATAAGTGAAATTATATGTACATTTACTTATTCCAAGGCTATAAGCATGCCGCATTGCTTGAGGGCAGTGCTACTGTATCTGTTTTAAAAGTACCTTAGTACATGGCAGAGGAGATGCTGTTTGCTTAGGATAAACTGGTGTAAGCTTTTGTTTCTTGATTTCTTTGCTGGGGCATTTTGTGATATCAGGGTGAGGCAGGGTCTGAAGCGTGGCACAGCATATAGTTATTGTCAAGGAGACTGACTAAATTACATGATTTGTCAAGTGAAACACACATCAGTGCCCTTGGAATAGCAGCTATGTGGTAGGTACTGTGTCCAAGTAAAATGTGTCTTTCCCTTTGTCTTTGATGACTACTCTTTATTTCTGTGGAATTTATTATAATAAATGTGTGATTATTCCTCAGGAGCATCAAGTTAAAAAAAAAAGTACAAGTTCACTATAGTCTTATGATTATGGTTTAACTAGGAAACAATTGTATATTGTCATTACAGAGCCATTTGGGGAAAAAAGGGGGTAAGGCTGGCAGCTGTGTTGTTCCCCTGGGGACCATTCTCATTGTTTTATAAACTGTATTTTGTGTGCCTCTGCTCTCCTATCTTCAGGTTTTTAAAGGTATTATAAATACTAAGCCTGCTGCTTTGGGTTATAAAAGATGTCTTAAGGTAGAATACTTGGGTCAGAATAGTTTGTCAGGTGTACTTTTAGAATAGGATGTTTCTCTCCTCCTCCAAATGATTAACTACAGGACTGCTCTCCCAAAGAAACTGAAAAGAGCTCATTTTGACAAAGCAAGCTTCTAATGGCAAATTTTCCAACTACAAATTTGCGGAAGAAAAGTTCTCCGATGATGAAGAAGTTTAATCAGGCAAAAAGACAATTTTATTTGCAAAAATAGGCCCTTTAGTGGGAGACAGTTACTTCTAACTGATGTGAAAAACTAGTATACCTGAAAGCATTTGGTAAACCTTATTTAAAATAGGAAGGATTTTCTCGTTATTCTATTGAAAGAAAAAAAAATGGAGCTGAGTTGTGTCACTGAATTTATATTAAAGAAATAAGGTTTTACAATTTAACGCACTCTTATAGGGATATGTAGTGACTTAACCAAAGAAAATGAATTTGAGATTTGAACAAAAATCTATTATAAAGACACCAGAGTCCAGCCTGAAATTACCAACTGTAGTTTGCCACAGATATCTAGTCTTCTATTTAAAATATCCTATTTAAATGATCTCTTTTGGTTTCCTCCACCTCTATATTTTTAAGAGTCTTTGTATTTTTTCTTTTAGAAACAGTGGTGTTTTTGGCTTTCGTTCCATGTTGAACAATGAAATTTCACTGTTTTAAAACCTCTTGTATGTCATTAACATAAAGTAAACCATTTCTGTGAGAGAGTATTTAGCAGCTACTTTTAAATTCAGGCCTGATATGATACTGAGGATGCCTGTGGTAGGCCAGGGGACTTTAGACCTGGTCCTCTCTCATAACCCCGCACCTCCAACACCCTACCTTCATCCTTTGATATGGATGATTACCTTTTAGAAAATCTTTTAAAATGCAGTTCAAATTCTCAGTTTCTTTGAACCAGATGGATATTTTGGTACCTCTCCTAAAAGGACATTTTTGAGCTGGGCCTCTTGTTGGATCTCTTTCCATCTATGTATATGTATATATATTTCTAGACCAGCACTTCCCAAACTTCAATCTACCTGCACATCACCCGGGCTTGTTAAAATGCAGATTCTGCCTGGAGTGGGTCTAAGAGTCTGCATTTCTGTCATTCCCAGGTGTGATAGATGGGCTGGTTCATGCAATGTACACATTAGTTCAGTGTGTTTTACAGATATTCGGAAAAGACTGCCTAAATTCCTGTATTAAAAAAGATTTAGGATAATCTTTTATATCTCAAAAGCGTATGAGTTTAGCCATTTTATTTAATCTCTCTGTTTTGTTTTGTATTTGTTCAATCATACATCTTTAAATTGATCTTAAGAGTTTAAGATATTGTGTACATTTTGAAAAGGTAGAGAGCCTGCTAAAATCTAGGAGATGATCTCTATTGAAATATCTGTCACCAACTTGTATTACAATATCATCTTCTTTGTAGTTACTATGGAGACAGATGTTGGATTCTGAGTTTTACAAATAAACTGATAGGCGGTTGCCTTAGGCTTATGACTTGAATAGATGCTGATGCCTAAACTGAGTCTATAGTCAGTGCCTTGATGAGTTTGTACTTTTGTTGAACAATCCCTTGTAAGGAAACTTGGCTTACAATGAATGAAGATTATAGACGTCAGGCAGGTGGCAAAATATAGGCATTAGGCAGCTGAGAGTCGGAAAGATAAAGATTTATTAATGATATTCAGGCACTGGGCGATGCTACTGGGTAAAGGTATGTCAACATAGTATTAGAAATGCTTGGGCCCCTTTGATTTTTTTAACCTGGTACTCTATACCTCAGCCTTTGGGCACTTTGGTGGATTTCTGAATAGGTGAATACCATATATATGTGAAGTTTTACATTCCTACTCAGTAGAAACGTTTTTAAAGAACTTATTCTAAAATAAGTTATAATTATTTCTTTCTTTTTAAAACACTGCACTCTGTACTACAGGCAGTATTGTGAAAGAACACTGGGCTAAGATAAAAGAGGAGAGGTCTTTAGTCTCGGAAATAACACTTTATTAACTAGTACTTGAGCTACTAAGCCTCTAAAACTTGGTCTTGTAATTGGTCAGGAAGTGCAAATGATGATAACAACTGCCAACCACAGAGTGAGGACCAAATGGAACAGTCTGGTGACTGTTTTCTTTGTGTTTAAAAAGCTGCATGATGTTACAATCAGATGTAGACGGTGTTGGACCAGAGGATGAATGACTGAGTTATCCCCATACATTAGCATCTCACTGTCTTCTCCCCCGAGAACAGAGCTGTGTTCTACTCCACGTACTGGCTCACTTTTTCGCTCGGAGTCAGTGGTTGAGCTCCTGTTGTCTCAGCTTCTATTGCCTCTGCCCCATCTCTGCTTCTCATCTCTGCCCACCCTTTTGGTCAGCTGTCCCTGGTCTCACCGTAGAAGCAGGTTTTGCTCTCCTGTATTTCTTTTCTGCTGCTTTCCCTTTGTTTCTGGTCTCTGTGCTTATTTTGAATAGATATTCTGGCCAATCTGAGCACTTCTTTCCTTCTGTAGGGTAAAAGGACCAATTGCAGTGCATCGGGTGCGAATAATCTTTGGTACTCTGGTTCTGCTTGGCAGGGTGTATTGTTACTGGGTACTCATGAGCTCTCTCTTCAGTGAAACCCCTTTTCTTTTGGGAGTGTGTTCAGATTTAGAGCAGTTCTGGCAGTCCAGTGATTAGGAAAGATAGACGTCAGATAAGCTGAAGTTTTTTTGCATTGAAGTGTTTGTGTTAATCAGTGGTGTGCTGAGAACCAGTAACAAGTGTGCTTAGCACATGTACTAGATGGTGACATCTAATATCTAAACCTGGTGATACATTTTTGTAACTAATTAGAAAATGTATTTTTTCTTTTAGACCTTTCCCAGCAACAAGGTGTCAAAAAGTAAAAAGACCACAAGAGTTTTGGAACCAGATAAATTAGGGATCTAATTCCAGAACTGTTACTTGCTAATTGTGTAATTTTGATTGTGTTACTAAAACTCTTCTAGCCTCTGTTCCTGTTCTATAGAATGAGGATAGTAATACCTAGAGTTCTTGGGAGAATTTAATAAGTTTTATAAAATGCCTGGTACAGTGGTGTCTGGGATACTTATTAAGTATTTCTCTTGATCAAGAAATTATTCATCAATTTTATAGCTGATATTTTAAAATCATTATATAATAACATCTAAAAATATTGTAGAGCACTTAGGGAATTTTCTTTAAAGCCAATATTCAAAATTTAAACTTATTTCCAATAATATTTAACTGGGTATTGCAGATAGATTTAGTGTCACTGAAAGGTTCGGTGAAGTATTTTAAATAATTACTAATTTTAAATTTTAATTTTCATCTTGGGTTATAGGTTTGAAGAAATGATGTTGAAATTTAACCATTATATATACACATATGCATGCATACACACACACAAATTTTGCCAATAAAATGTTTGTGGTAAATACTTGATTAACTGTATAACTGACTCACTTTGCTGTATACCTGAAACTAGCACAACACTGTAAGTCAACTACACTCCAATAAAATTAAAACATAAAAAAAATTAATTGAACAACCAATTTAAAAAAAAGTACATGCGAAAACCAGAACTCAGATATCTCCCATCTTCTTCACTTCAAGTGACTTTCTTCTTTAGATTAGATAATACTTACTGTGTGTAGGAGGGTAGGCAAAATTATGATTTCTTAGTATCTTATAAGAATTGTTTCACTCTCTGATATGTAGCTTAGATTTTTAAGGAAAATCATTGTTTAAGGACATATCTAAGTATTGTTATTCCTTATTAATATTAATAAGAAAAATCTTAATGAAAATATGGAGTTGTTTTCGGTTATGTTGCAAAAGATAATGTTGAATAGAGAGTTAGCCCAAATCCCAGGAATACTTTTTATATATCTTTTGTTTTACAGTGAGTAAATTGGATAGAAAAGCTCTGTTCTTTGAAGCCTTTTCTGGGAAGCTTTTTACTCTCTAACTTGCTCTCTTACCAGGACCTACGACTCACATTAGTTTATTTACAGGTAGTTCTGCATTTAAGAATATTGATCTCTTTCTTGATTAAAACAGACCTTTTACATGTTTACTTACCATTTGACACTAACATTTCTGGCTTTCTCCCCCACTCCCCCCCACAAAAAAAAGAAAATACTTTCCCCCTCAAAGTCCAAGTAAGCTTAACATGTTGAAGGTTTACTGTATTGATAACATGGTTTCCTCTTTAAAGTCAGAGTGAGGCTCTAATGATCCTCCAGGGTCCTTCCAGCTTAAAGCAGGTCACAGTTATAGGGTTTAGGGTTTGGGCTCATTTGCCTATGAAATATATATGAAATTGGCCATTTGGAGGCAATTGATAATGTTTTCAGTAAAACACTGGGCATTTTGCTACACATACCAGATCAACGAGGGATCTAATGTTTTCCAGTGAAAATGAAAATGAGGCATTAATACAACAAACCATATCAACCAAACGTGTTTTTACCTCAGCCATGATCATCATTTTATTCCTCATGTGTTACCTTCTTATTGGTTGGAATCTTTATTACTCTGTTCCTATTGATAGCTAAATTGTAACAGCAAGTGGCAAGCTCCTGAAAAGGAGAGCACTTTTGGTTCTTGTTGGATAGCAGCCTAGTTTTCTCTAGTGCACATCTGTTCCTTGAACATTTTTAGAATGTTCAGGTGAAAATTCCCCCAGTGTTTTAATAAACCAGATTCTGTTACTGATGGGTTTAAAAAAATAATCTGTCATACTGTTTTAATTTATTAAAGGAAAACGACAAATGGTTTCTGTACTATGGCTCTCAATTCTCTGGGATTAATTTAAATGAGTACAAGAAACCAATAATTCAGGACCTTATTAAACATGCCTCAGCAGTTGACTTTTAAGACTAAAAAGAGACCAACAGCTGGATTTCTCCAGGGTGAGGAGTTGGATGGAAAGAGGAGGGGTTATCTACTATGAAGGAGAAGGTTAAGTTTGGCATCCCTATAAATGAATTTTGGTGAAACAGAGGAGTTGACTTGAAGAGTATTTTGCCCCTTTCTTGTTTATGATACAGTGCTTTCCTTTTTATGGTATAGAGGAGGGATCATTATAGAGAAATTGGGATGACCTTTCTTCGTGTGGGGAAAACAGAGGCACTGCAGTGGAAGATGGGTCATTTTGATTGGTACCTCTGTGGATTGGAACCAGAGCAGCAACTGATAGACAGCTTCTTGAGGTTAAATCAAGACAGTTTGTTAGAATGGAAATCCTCTGAATTCAGCTGTATTTGTGGAAAGTAGGTCTTTGGTGTTTCAGAAAATTCTGTGGTAGATTTTGATTACATGCTGAATTTGGGGTGTGTGCTATAAAATAGCAGTTTGTTTGTATTTTTTTTTAAAGGCAGTTATCATAATAAATACCCAGATGTTCATCTTTGTGTACTTAGAATTTGCATTCTGAGAATTTGTGAATTTGGGGAGAGCTAAAATCTGAAGCCTGAGAGAATTAGCAAATTTAACGTTAAATTGGACACTTTATTCATATACGTAAACCTTGTAGATTTAAGGTAGACCATATATGATATTTAAAAGTTAATATTGTTTTCAATACTAAGAATAATCTTAAGTTTAGATTTTCACTTTGATTTCTTTTTATGTCATCATTATTTATGAAAACTGGTTGAAAATGAAGATCAGAGATTTCCTGTAAAACCTAAGATGTGACAAGAACGTTATTTACTTTAAAGTTTTCTCTAAACCGGAATAAAAACTTAAACGCGAACCAGAACTTAGCCAGAATGTTTTTTCTTGGAGCATCACTGGGAATCTCTATAAAAATAGAGTAAATGCTTTGCATGCAGCTTACCTACTGCATTTGAAGAAAATCTCTTGTGTATGTCTTCAGGCTATTTGTGTGTTCAGAAAGAGTTTACCAGAATCAACTGAAATTGGTAGAAAGTGGCCAAAGTAACACTGTAGCTATAACTTTATTGAAAACCAGAATGGTATTCTCTGTCATAATCTTGAGTAAATGGAAGCTAATGAGTGATTTCTTTTGTGAAATATTATCAGTTTTCCTTCACTTAAAGGAGATTAATTTTATTTTAAGGATTTCTTTTCCCAAGAAAAATCATATCAGTTCCTGCTAACTTCTATCAGCATTGATTTTAGAAAAAAGGAGATGAATAGAAATTAAGAAAGCAGCAAAACTGGTAAAGAGATAATTTCCTTATACACATACCAACCAAAAGATTTAAGGATACTTAGTAATAACATTGTAAATTGTTTTGTGCATTCTGGTCACTTACCTCAGAGACCAGAAACAGCTGTTGTTACTAGACGTGATGGAGAGAAAGAAAAAGTAAGGGTATGTTTACCATTTAAGTAACCTGATTTCTGCAAATTACAGTATAAAAATATGATAATTCTATTCAAAGTTTGGGAGAAAGATTTGTTGTGGTTTATTTTAAATTCAGGAAATCCACTCAAATAGACATTCGTCTTTGATTTAAAAGTGTTAAGTCATTCTTATCTAGAAGTGTGTTATCTCCCAAGAAAGCATCCGTGTGGGATGCTTTCAGCTCCTGTCATTCCTGTGTTCCTTTAGCAAGCATTTGTAAATGCTTAGCTGTGTCAGGAACCATGTTTAATATGGGGGGCACTGACCCTGAAGAAGATGTAGTCCATAATCTCAAGGATCTTAGAGTCTGGTGGGGAGACCAAGGAAACAGACAGTTTCCCTAACAGGGAGACACGCTTATGATTGTGAGTACGTAAGAGGGGCACTTGACCCAGACTGGGAGGGAGGATGAGGGAGGCACTTGTGAGAACTGATTCCTGAAGAACAAATAAGAAATAGCTTAATAAAATGAGAGAGAGGGAGGATTATTTGGGGGAAAAAATGTGTGGGAAGAGAAAGGCATGGTGTCCAAAGAGCAGGGCCTAAAGCTAGAGTAGAGGGAAAAGAGATGAATTGGCAAGGTAGGCAGGAGCCAGATCGCTGGGGGTCTCGTGTTCCCTGATGAAATTTGGAGGACTGTCTGAAGAAGGGTGAAATCCAAAGCAGAGAGACCAGAAAGGGGTCCATTATAGGATTATATTGGAGGATTTGTATTCCTGTTCGCGATGAGGGCTAAAATAAGGTAGAAACAGAGGTGAAAATAATTGGGGTGAAATAGAAAGGAAAAGAAGAAAAGTTGATGTCACTTGGTAACAAGCTGAATGTGGAGGGTTGTAGGAGAGGGACTTTTCTCAGGTTTCTGTCTGGAGCAAGTGGGTGAAAAAGGAAGCAGACATGTAGATCAGTTTGGGGTGAAAGATGGTGGAGGGATGTGCTTATTTTCCTCAGTGAGTAAGAAGAAGCAGTGATATGTCACAGCATGGAGATGCTGTGGGTGCTTTGGAGTTTGGCGTGCCTGTATTGCTGCTTTGAATTGCTAAGACATTGTCATCCGCCCTTTACTTTTGCTAGCATGTTTTATTTTGATAATAAGGTTTTAAGTGCCCAAAGCCCAGTTCGGAAAAGGGAGAACCTCTTGCTTGTCTGAACCTAAGAGCCCTGATGAGGCCTGAAGACTTCATTTCTTTCTCCATCTCTTGGTCTGGCCATCTTGGTGGGCATTGTGGCCAGTGGCAACCTAAGATCTCTTCCCTAGCTCTCCCAGAATGCTCCAGAGGGGAATCTTAGTTATCCTGACTTAAGTTACAAGCTCATCCATGAAATGTACTTCTGGTCTGGCATCGGAGTGAAGAGGAAGCAGGTTTGCCTAGCCCATGCCATATGCAGTATAGGAAAGAGGACCTTGATTAGAAGGAAGGAAAAGGGATTCTGCGAAGAGGGGGAGACCACAGATGTCCATGGAAACCATGATGTCCGCTTCCAGTCTGTTAATACCCTTAACCATTTGAGTAGTACTCTTTGGTGCCAACTTGATCATAAATGCAATCTCAGAAGTCACGTGGCCTTACTTAGTTATGAGGTGGTCACACATATGAGGTAGAACGTTGATTCATACGTGTGTGTGTGTGTGTATTCTGGACTATCATCTAAATTGGGAGTAGGCGCTACAGCCTGTGGGCCAGTGTACCCTGTAGCCTGTTTTTTAAACAGCCACACCCATTTGTGGACTTGTCTCTGACTGCTTTCTCTCTACAATGACAGAGTTGAGTAGTTCCAACAGGGACCTTGGGGCTCGCAAAGCCTGAAATATTTACTGTCTGGCCCTTAACCAAAAAGTTTGCCACCTCTGATCTAAATGGAAACACATACCTTTAAAACTCTTCCAGCAATGATCTTACTGGTCCCTGAGAGCAGGGGACGATCTTACTGGTCCCTGGGCCCTCTCAGGGGTTCCGTGACATTTGATGGGAAACACAGGTCTAAGATACACTTGTTAGGAGTTAAAACTCAAGGTCAGTCTTACAGATGTAAAATGTTACTGACTTCCCTTTCTCTTGGATGACACTATAGTGAGTCCTCACCGGTGATTTTTGGTAGAACTTGGCAAACTGCGGCCTGTTCGTCTAGGACAGCAGTAAGTGACTAGATGGCATGGATGCCACATGTCTGCAGTCGTTTATGGGTTTTGTCCTAACTCATCCCTGGATCCTGAGTGAGTTCGTGAGCAGTGGGTTTTCAGGCAACAATATGTCTTTGTGAGCTGGTGCCCCAGCCCCTGTGCAGCCTGGCAGTCCCATTGGGCCTCAAGGAAGCACCCACTGCTTTCATCTCAGAGCGGCCGCCTAGGGAGCGCTGCCGGAGCTGTTTGTGAACCTGGCTCCCCTGCCTCTGGAGCCCCAAGCCTGCCGTTTCCCAGCAGTTGTTGCCCAGCTGTCTGCTGCTTTGTTACATTGTTTCAGGCTTTGCTTCAACCTGCTCTTCAAAAGCAGCTGTTTGGTATTCTTCTGGTATCTAGTTCTCATGGGGTCGGCCCACTGGTACTGATTTTCTGTGATTGAGGTTTTGGCACCTACAAAGTGTCTGCGTCACTGCTTGGTTGTTGACAGCCTCGTCTTAATGCTTTTTCATTCTCTGGGCTCCCCAAGGGGCACCCTTGATAAAATGTGTTCAGTAATGTGCTGGCCTTTTTCTTATTGGCAGGGAAAAAGGCCGTATGTTTCTGCTTTGAACTGGATTGCCATCTTACACGTTCTTTTAGAGTCTCCAGTTGTCAAATGGTTGCAGTTTGGACGTGGTTGTCCTCAGATAGAAAAATCGGTGTCAGGACCAGGGTTTCCTACTGCAGGATTACATCTGATTCTTAAACTTTTCAGGAGTCTTGTTAACTCGTGAGGCTAGAAGTGTAAGGTTTACAAAGCAGTCGTACATGGCTTTTCAAAATTTGTACCTCGAAGGTTGGTTTGCAAATTTAAAATAATAGATTAATCCTTACTGAGTGGAAAATGCTGCCTTTGGTGTTATTTTCAATAGTTAATTTGAAGAATAACTAATTATGTTTGCATGTGAAATGAACTTGGGAAGCCTGATAAGTAAGTAGAATACATTTTAGCCAGTAGCCACCTGTTCTGCTTAAAAACAACACCAAATAACCTGTTCATTTGATTTTCAATAAGGGCCTATTAAAAATTCTTAATTCCTAAGCCAGGTAGTAAACAGTTTCTGTGAAAGCAGATGTCTAGGTAGAATGGTTTTGACCTGGAGCTAGTGAAATCAATTAAAAAACATTAAGCTAGAAGAGACACATTAAATCAACCATATATTGTAATACTTGTTTAAAGGGTATCACAATATTCTGAGTTTGGGGAAAGTTCAATCCTAATGTTAAATTTTATGAGTAGATATGTAATATATATGCGTCTATACGCAATTCTCTGCTTGCCATAAGCCAAAGAAGAAACAATCAATTTACAAATAGCACAGAGGCAGTAAATTTGTTGGCAGGAGTTCTAGGCCTGTTGTAATTCTGTAGTTTTTTCAATATGCAAGTGGTGAATTGATGTTGCTCTGAGCCAAGTATATGGTGATATGTGAACGTGTCCGAGCACTTACATTATGTAAGGCTTGGAGGTATTTAGATATCAGCGAAATACTTTATGGGAGTAATAGAAAAATGTGTACTGTTGAAATCATATCCATAAAATCAGTGTTTATATTGAAGTTACCCTCCCAGCTCACATTTCAGATTTAAGGGTTTGGCTTGGTGCTGTGCGATCAGTTGAGACACAGCCCCCAGCTGGCAGGGGTTCATGTCTGAATCTAGACATCTTATTGGCTCTGCTCTAATCACATTGATCATTTTGAGCTACATCAAGGAGGACGTGGCTTCCAACACGGGTACCGTGTTTTCTTCCACAAAGTTCAAAGTACATTACAGTCTCCCCTTTAGTTGTTCCTCTTTTGATCCGGCTGTCGTAGCTTGGGTTCTTTCTTCTTTTGCTTGGATTCTTGCTTTTGCCAGCATGCTTCTTTCTTTTCTAGGCAGCCCAGTATTTCCATCTCAAGTCATTTCCAGCTCGCCTATTGTGTACTTAACTCAAGATCTGAATGGATCGTGATCATTATGAACATAATACCTGAGTAATGCATTAAAAAGAGAAATATTTAGAAGTATATTTAATTCTCCAGGGGAATAAGAAATTGAGAAAATGAGCTAAGTATTTCTGTTAATAAAGGGAAGAAAAATCAAGTATGATGGATCATTGACTAGTGGGAGTCCTTGAGTTTATTCCTCAATTTTTTACTCTCTGGCAGTGTTACAGGGGGCAGGTCAGTGACTTGTCTGAACCTGGGCTTGCTCATTTATGAAGAGGACAGTAATTCCTGATCTCATCGGGTTGTTATGAGCATGAAATCCAGTTCAGCTTCATACACTTTAATTTTCTGTCTAATCCGTCAGGTGCTCTGTTAGTGGAATGGCATGCAAATGGCGAATCATATGGATTCATGGAGGAAATGCCAGGTTTTTAGAATGATGGAAACTTCAAAACTGTTACCGCAGAGTCTTGCATGTGTCTTCAGCATGGATAATGGTAGATGAAAAACATCAAGCTGCCCAGGTTGATGATCAGGAGGGAGTAGGCAGGAGGAAGTAGTGTGACTTAATGTGGGGTTCAAAGATGGACTTATTAGTAGTCTGAAGATGGAAGCTAGGGTCAGGGCCATGGTGCTCTAGCTGTTAGCTTCAGATCTTCTGGGGCCATGAGTTCTTCTGAGAAGAAAGTAGGCTCTGATTTTGAGGGTTATGTGGAGAGTGGCATCATACTGGCAGTAAAGTTTTAGAGAATGGTAAAGCTATGTGGGATATAAATAGTATTTTGAAAAACTCCATAAAGATATTTAGGCATGAAGTAGATTATTATATCTTTTATTTTTTTTAATTTTTAAAAATTTTTGGCCGTGTTGGGTTTTCGTTTTTGCGCATGGGCTTTCTCTAGTTGCGGTGAGTGGGGGCTACTCTTCCTTGCAGTGTGCAGTCTTCTTATTGCAGTGGCTTCTCGTGGAGCATGGGCTCTACGTGCGTGGGCTTCAGTAGTTGTGGCAGGCGGGTTCAGTAGTGGTGGCTCACAGGCTGTAGAGCGCAGGCTCAGTAGTTGTGGCACATGGGCTTAATTGCTCCACGGCACGTGGGATTTTCATGGACCAGGATTGGACCCACGTCCCCTGCATTGGCAGGTGGATTCTTAAATGCTGCAGCACCAGGGAAGTCCCTATTATATCTTCTTAAAAATTAAATTATGTGCAAAATATCATAGTAAGTTCTTTACATATTTCATTGCGGTTCATCCTCTCGATCCAATAAGGCAGTTACTATAAACATGGAAACAGGCTCTGTGAGGTTAAGTAATTTGCCTGAGGTCGTTGGCCATTAAATGATGAGTCATCTCTGAAGCTCAGGCTCCTGACCCCCTCTGTGAAAGCGTCGGAATACACGAGAGTTCGGGAGATCTGAAATTGAATCCTGTTTTTTCCCACTAACTGTGTTAGATTGCACAATTTACTCAGAGAAGTTCTTACTTTTTATTACCCCATCTTGTTATTGCAGGGTACACAGAGATGCATTTGAGTGAATTCTGCTTCCAAAGCAGCTTTTTTGTGTGTGTCGTGGATCCCTTTGTCCATCTGTTGAAACCTATGGACTTCTTCCTAAAAAACTGTATTACCTGCATAAAATAAAACATATAGAAGCCCCCAAATTGGAATATATTTATCAAAATACTAAAATACCAAGTTATCGTATAGCGAAATATATCCTTCTTTATTAATCTATTTAATAACAAAACCAGGTGGTAGATCCATTAACTGCCATAATATCGAAGTGGTGATGAGGGTAAATGATCTTTTGAGAAATTTGCAACAATTGTACTGGGATAGAAAAGCATCTGTGATTCCTACTGGTGATGAAATCACTGCCATGGTTAGTTGCCTTTATTCAGAATTAAAGTTTAATTAAAGTTTAATTTAAAAATTAATTAAGTTTCTTTACGACTAGTGAAAGCTAAGATGTACTTTTTTTTCCGTCCAAGTTCATGGACTCCTTAAATTCTCTTTGTGCATTCCAAGATGAGAACAGGATAAGAAGACACTTATTAAGGTCCTGTGAGGAAACATTGCAGAAAAGAAGGATCATCAGCAGTATTGAGAGCTCTAAGATTTCTTGGGCTTTCACCTCTCTAAACCTGGAAGAGTTTGGCTGGAGTCAGTAGCTTGAAGCCTGGGAAGGGACATGGAAATTCATAATCAGAATCCATCATCAACTTCCATTAAAAACCCCTAAGCTTGGATATGGGGAGGGGGAAGGGTGAGCTGTGACAAAGTGAGAGAGAGGCATGGACATATATACACTACCAAACGTAAGGTAGATAGCTAGTGGGAAGCAGCCGCATAGCACAGGGATATCAACTCGGTGCTTTGTGACCGCCTGGAGGGGTGGGATAGGGAGGGTGGGAGGGAGGGAGACTCAAGAGGGAAGAGATATGGGAACATATGTATAACTGATTCACTTTGTTATAAAGCAGAAACTGACACACCACTGTAAAGCAATTATACCCCAATAAAGATGTTAAAAAAAACCCAAAAAACCTAAACTTGTAGTTATCCAATACGGGATCATATAGGCTAACAAAATGTTGAGATTTTGTTTTGTCTTGGGTTTTGATCAATAATTATATAAACTCAGGGGTCTTAGCACTGAGTAGCTTATGTTTGTCGGAAAATCTGATTGTTAGCTTTGATTTTTGGTTAATAAAATTGAAAGCTGCATTGTGAAAAGACAAGAGTTAGGTGTAGAAACTATTTGAAAGCCAGGCCTTGGGTTGAGTGCAGGTGGATATACTTAAAGGGGCCTGTGGAGAAAGTACTGGAAACTGCTGATTTGGATAACCTCTAATACCTCTTTTTAACTCTGATTCTTTCACCCAAATATCCTTGATATTTATGGCGTATTGAAATAAGTCTAGTTTTCCGTGGATTCTGATGAAAGACGTGAGAAAAATGAAAACAGATGGAGAACCTGAAAAGTAACTCTTGGTTGATTGACAGTTAATGTGGAGAATGCTTTAGAAAGGAAATGAAATGTTGTCTCCAGCAGATGGAAGTGTGTAAATTTTTCTTTCACTTTAGAGCTAGAATCACTGTGAGTGGTATTGTTTCAGAATCAGAAAAATAGAAAGAAAAATGGTATGGTTATCATCACAGATAGGGGGAACAGAAAGGGTTCACATTGTTACTAAAGGCTCATGCCCAAAAGAAAAGCCTCCCCTCAGAGATGTGGGTCTTACCCCTTCTTCCTCTTTCTCCTCCAACATCCTTTGTCCTCAGGGAGCACGCATTACCTTTATCATCTTCCATTTTCCCTCCTCCCTCCCTGTCCTTTCATACCCTCTTTCTCTTTCCTCTCCCCATTTCCTCTCGCTGCTTCTCCCTTTCCCACACACCTTCCTCTCTCCTCCATACTTTCCCCACCCCTACCCTTCACCAAAGTCAAGTGATGCTGAACTTGGGCTCAAGAAGAGCCACTTCGCTGAGTTGATGGCACTGTGAGAGCTTCTTTTTGAGTATTACCTCATTCAACTCCAGACAGAGAAGTATCTCCAAGTCATGCTTGGTGATTCATGACCGGGCATCTGATTAACAAAGTGATACTTGAGCTGAGCTTTGGGAAAGGCAAATGGCCGTCTCGGGGGTGCTGTGAACTGACTAGCTTGCCTGAAGCCCTAAGACTGTCTCACACATTGAGAAGACCGCAGGTTGTTCAGAACGACCAGTACCAAGGGCATATTTGGGAGACTGGCCAGGGATGGAAATACAGAAGTAGGTAGAAATCAGTTTGTGATGGGCCCTAACGAGCTCAACTGAAAGCTGGGGGCGGGGGGCCCTTGAAGGAGAGAGAGATGATCAGACTTGCATATTAAGAGAGAATCCTCTGACAGAAGCAGGATGGATTGGAGGAAAACACCACCGAAGGTAGAGAGAACAGGTTGGAAGCTTTTGCACTAAATCAGGGGAAAAAAATTGAGAACTGTGACTAAAGCTCAGGGAATGAAATAAAGAGGCAAATTCAAGGGAGGGAAGAGGACTCTAGAACTTGCTGGCTGGATGTGAGAATGGGTAGGAAAGAATGAAAGAATTTGTGGAAGTTTCTGAAAACTGTCTGGATACTCAGAGTGTTCTCTGTGTGAAGAGACTTAGGAGGAAAGCAGTTTTGAAGGGAGAGTTCATTTTTGGACATGTTGAATTTGAGGCTCTGCTGACATAGAATCTGTAGTAGGCAGCAAACCATAGTAGGGTATTAACTACTTTAAGTTAGTGTATTGTGCCTTTGACATGAGCCAGCCAGGGTTCTAAGCACTTTACGTGGATTATCTCATTTATTCCTTATAATAGCTCTGTGAGATATAGGAACGATCATTGTGAGGAAAATGAGGCATAGCAAAGTTAAGTGATTTTACATATTTAGAAAGTGATAGAATATTGTGTGATTCCATTCATGTGAAATGCCCAGAAAAGGCAAATGTCTATAGAAAAGAGAAAGTAGATTAGTGGCTTCTTGGGAGTGGGAATGAGATTAATGCAAATAAACATCAGAGATCTTAATAAGATTGTGAAAATATTCTAAAACTGATTTATCGTGATGGCTGCCCCACTCAGTAAGTTTGCTAAAAATCATTGAATTGTACACTTGAACTAGGTGAATTTTATGATATAAAGTAAAACTCAATAAAGTTGTAAAAGAAAGTGCTTGGAGTTGGGATCATTATAAATATTTTATTTTAGCTGTTGTTTTCACTGGACTGTAAGAGAAAAGCGCTCTTAGAGGTATAAGGCATGTCAGAGTGCTTCAGAAACGGCGCCCTGAAAATTGTGCCTGGACTTTAAAAAAAAAAAAAAGATGATTTTGTCTTTTTTTTTTTTTTAATGCCAGTCCTTCAGCTGTTTGCTTGTTTAGGATCTGTGAAGCATTTTCCTGTTGCCTCTTGTGACTTGCTGTTTCTGGTCTTCTTTGGGATAATGTGCAAGATGGCTAAGCTGACTTCTGCCTCCCCCAGATTCGCCTGTACTTGCTCCCTTCCTTCTATATTCAAGATCTGTGTTAGGTACTAGGAATTAAAAAAAAAAAAAAAACAGAAAAAGAAAAAGATAATTAAAATATTCTCATAACTGGCATTCTAAAATTAAATATTAAAAATGACTCCGTGGGACTCTGAGTCTTCCCTTAGAGAAAGCAGGAAAGATCTCTACAGGATTGCTCCTCTGTTTATTGGTCTTGGTTTGTTTCTTGTCTCATGGGACTTGAACATAAGTAGGACACAACCTTGTTTAGAAAGTTCACATTCTGTTACCATCAATGCAAAGGGTGCCTCGTGAATGTATTAGTGAAGATACCTCTAAAAGATAATGACAGCAAAAGCAATTACTTCCTCCTCTCCCCCTTGCCACTCCCTCCCATATCCGATCACATTATTATCATTTAGTTTTATTTTTGTCATTATGAAATAGTGAAAATTAAATTATCCAATATTATGTAAAATTGAATAGAAGAGAGGTACTAGGTGTTTTGGTTCTTTTGCTTTATTTCTTTTGGAAAACTCGGTGTGTAAATCATTTTTCTTTTTGTTGTTGTTGGTCAAATGAATCCAGTTTTGAATGCAATAGACTTTTCTGGTAAATCTTTGGCAAATCTGGTACATCTTTGGGCAAAATGTCAACTTTTCATTATATTTTATTACACAGGATGTAAGTATTGTGTTCTAAGGAACAAGCTTTTACTTCTAATCATCTATTCGTATTTGCGCCATAAGAGAATGGCACAAATTGCTGGTGGTAGAATTAAAAATGATAATGGTGCTATTATCAGAATTAGTGGACGCTTGTCAAGTTTTAATGGTGCATTCATATTTGGATGCTTTGGAATATGTGGTAAATTGTTTCTGCGAGTGCCGGTTACCTGTGGGGACAGACATATGTCAGGTGCCTGGATTTATCATTGAATCAAGTAGAGTGGTCTTTAAGGCTGTGCACCACAGTACCCTGTGTTGCATCATTCATTACGTAGAAAATGAGGAGGTTTATATGTAAGACCAAAACTTAGTTATTGAAATGCCCATGAGCCTTTTCTGCTTCTCCTATACAAGCATTGTTCTTTACACAATCTGTTGAGAAATTAACATATTCGTATTTAAAGCATCACAGATGTAAGGGTGGAAGATGAGAGGGTGATTTAGAATGCTGGGGTGTTTGTATTCATGAGGAATTTATCACCCCTACCCTGGTATGCCTGGAAGTTGAGGACCTTAAAGCAATTCAGTGATAAAATTCTTCACCACCTTGTGAACCTGCTCCCAAGGCAAATTTATTATCTGCTGATTTTATTCCTAAGAGTAATAGGTGAAGGGTAATTTTATATTGTGTACTTTAAGAGACTTATCTTAGGCACCTAAATTGAGCAAATAAAAATCGGCTCTTTAAAAAATTAGAAACAATTGGAAAATCCAAAGCAGGAAATGAAAAACACAAAACACTTTGAAATCTTCAAGGGACCTCTTTTAATTATCCAGAGGGCATTCATTCGGTAAATTGTTTAGCACTGACAATATATCAGGCATTTTGTACATTTCTGAAGTTGTAAATTGGCAGCCTAGTTTTTTGGTTATTCTGAATTGTGTTACAAAAAAATAAAAAGCAAAGGAAAACAGAACAAAACAAAAAAACAGTAGGTAGCCAACATCTAAAAATTAGGACACTTTACTCCCCTGTTCATATTTACACCTTTCTTAATTAAAAAAAAAAATTAAAAAATATTTGACAACCGTGGGCTCATATTCCTGCATGGAACCAATTATCAGGAGCAAAAGAGTGGCTGCCCCCTCATTACCAGTTTTATAGATGAGACAATTTAAGGAACACTGATAGGCAGCATCCCCAAGGACACAAAATGGGTTGTTGTGGAGTTAGATTTCAAACTTCATCTAATCCAGTTAAAAACCAAAAAAGCTCCTCTACTCTTTCATGTTGCAGAGTATTGTGGAAGTTGCAAAGCAAAGCAAGATAGAAACTAATATTCCCTACATGTGGCAGTGCTTTAAATCTATGAAATCTGAGCTTCCCTAGTATATCCCAACAATAAACCTGTAAATCCAGGCCGATGTTTTAATTCCCAGGTTTCAGAACGGGGAACTCTGGAGGCTCAGGGCGTAATTTACTTATGGTCACACATCTGCTAAATGACCGTGTTGGATTAGAACCCTGGTCCCCTGGCCTCTGGTGCTGGAGCTCTTGGTACACAATGAAGGTCAAGAGTTGGCCAACAGTTTGAATATAAAGCCTGAACTCAGAAAATGTGTAATTCTTAAGTGTAGTATGAACCATATGGCAGTGCCATTTTGTCTATCAAGAATGGTCAAAGATCAGCAGTTTCACGTGGTTTAGTGAGTACTTCTAAAGAGATCCACCTATTTATTGTGATTCTTTTTGTTTCATTTTGACTGCGTTCAGTCTTTGTTGCTGTGCGCGGGCTTTCTCTAGTTGTGGCGAGCGGGGGCTACACTTCGTTGCAGTGAGTGGGTTTCTCATTGCGGTGGCTTCTCTTGTTGTGGAGCACCGGCTCCAGGCGCATGTTTACCATACTGTCTTGATTACTGTAGCTTTGTAGTATAATCTTAAGTCAGGAAGCCTGATTCCTCCAGCTCCGTTTTTCGTTCTCAAGATTGCTTTGGCTATTCGGGGTCTTTTGTGTTTCCACACAAATTGTGAAATTTTTTGTTCTAGTTCTGTGAAAAATGCCAGTGGTAGTTTGATAGGGATTGCATTGAATCTGTAGGTTGGCAGGTGGATTCTTAACCACTGCACCATGAGGGAAGTCCCTACCATGATTTTTGATATGTTTTCCTTTATGTTTATAGAGATTTAACCTTTCATAGGAAAATGGAAATAGGAAGTTTGGGGCAAGTTTATTAAGATCCAGTTCGAAGTTGTGGATTCAAATAAGCATACAGACTTAGGATTTAGACCTGCAAATACCACATTCATACCCGTTCTCAATTCTGGAGAGTTTAATCCTGTTGATTAGGAAGCATCACTTTTCTATTTTGGCATATATATTCAGAATATTGAGTGCTTACTACATTTGGAGTGATATGGAGCTTACTACATTTCTGTGGCTTTTTGATGATTATATTTGAAATAAGCCTGAATCATAAGATACACTAACAAGATAAATAAAGACTGCAAATGAATAAAATATTCATTTAAAAAGGTTTTACAACCATCTCTCTATTTTGCAGATAGTAGACATTCAGGAAATATATTTAAAGAATGAATGAAAATATCATGTAATACAGGTACAATTAACACTGGGTGAATGCTTTTTCCCTTCTTTATACCTAAATTACTCATGTAGTAGTTTTCTTTGGGTCTGATAGAACATGATTCTGTCTCTTTTAATTATGATGTCATAATGTAGGAGAAAGAGCACAGCTTTGGTGTCAGGTAACCTCGGGTACGTGTTCTGGTGCCATTGGTTTTCTAACTGTGTGACCACAGCAACTTATGCTTTCTCTTAGATTCTCATTTAACTGCATCATGGAAATAAAAACATCTGAATGTTAAGAAAGTTTGAGCTGAAGTGTGTAAGTTTCCCAGCAAATGGTACATGCTAGATAAATGGTAGTTTTTATTATTTTTTTTGTGGTTTGTTGAAAAGATTTTTATGATGAAATTTCTACAATTAAAGTGATTTGAATTTTGAAGTACAATGGTTAGTTTACCTGATCCCTAAAATTGCATATTTTCGCTCTTTTTTCTTGTTTTTTTTTTGGCAATAGCTTTATTGAAATTTAATTCACATATCATACAATTCACCCATTTAAATTGTACAAGTCAGTGTTTTTCCCATTTCTGTATTTTTAATAAAAATTGTATATATTTTAGATGTATAATATGATGCCTTGATATATACATACGTAGTGAAATGATTACTATAGTCAAGCCCACTAATGTATCTCCTCACATATTACCATTTTTGTGTGTGATGAGTGCACTTGAAATCTACTCTCATCGTTTTTCCAGTGTTCAATACAGTAGTAAGTATAGTCATCATGCCTGTACATTTGATATCTACACTTATGTGTTCTATGTAACTGCAACTTTGTACCCTTTGACCAATAAATCCCCATTCTCCCCACTACCGCAGTCCCTGGTAACCGCTAATATACTTTCTGTGTCTGTGGTTGGATTTTTTTCTTATTTTTGGATTCCACATAAAAGCAAGATCGTACAGTATTTGTCTTTCTCTGTCTAGCTTATTTCACTTAGCATATATTCTCAAGGTCCATCCATGCTGTCACAAAAGGCAGGGTTTCCTTCTTTCTCATGGCTGAATAATATTTCATTTTATACAGATACATATTTTTTTCTCTATCCATTCATCTGTTGAAGGGCATTTGGGTTGTTTCCGTATCTTGGTTACTGTGAATAATGCTACAGTGAACATGGGAGTGCAGATATCTCTCTGAGATCCTGATTTTATTTTCCTTGGATATATACCCAGAAGAGAGTTCTTAATATATTCCCAGATCTGTGCAACCCTCACCACAATGATTAGAACATTTTAATCACTTCAAAAAGAAACTCCAGGGGCTTCCCTGGTGGCGCAGTGGTTGAGAGTCCACCTGCCGATGCAGGGGACACTTTCAGCGGGGAGGGGGCCCCGTAACAAAAAAAAAAAAAAAAAAAAAAAAAGGTAAATAAAAAGAAACTCCATATCCTTTAGCTATAACCCCCTATGCCCTTATCCCCCCTGTCCTATGCAACCATTAATCTTTTTATATAGATTTGCCAGTTCTAGACTAGTCATATAAATAGAATTATATAATATGTAATCTTTTGTGACTGACTTCTTTCACTTAGCAAAATGTTTTCAAGGTTTAACATGTAGCATACACCAGTACTTCATTCCTTTTTTATGGCCAACTAATATTTCACTGTGGATTCCATTGTATGGATACACCAGATTTGTTTAGCCATGCAGCAGTTGATGGACATTTGGATGGTTTCCACCTTTTGGTGATCGTGAATAGTGCTGCTATGAACATTCCTTTACAAGTTTTTGTTTGAGTACCTATTTTCAGTTCTTTTGGGTATATTCTTAGGAGTGGAGTTGCTGGTAATGTGATAACTCTATGGTTAACCAGTTAAGGAGCTGCCAGACTATTTTCCTAAGTGGCTGCTCTATTTTACATTCCCACTAGCAGTCTGTGAGTGTTCCATTTTCTTCACACCTCATCAGTACTTGTTATTATCTGTCTTTGTCGTTCTTGTCCTTGCCGTGAATGTGAAATGGTTTATCCTGTTGTGCGTTTGACTTACATTTTCTTGATGACTAGTGCTGTTGAGCATCTTTTTATATGTCTCCTTGTCATTTGATTATGACTTGTGAAGAGAGCAAAAACCTACTTTTTGTCTTGTCTTGTCCACCTCCTAATGGCTGAGGTGAGGGTTGGAGGGGGAGGATTTGTTTGGATCTAGAAAGCTCAGCAGAAGATAATTTAATAAATGTTTCTTATCTCTGCTGTGTTTTAGCTGTAAGTAGATCAGGAAAGGAAAGCAAGAATAAAACTAATTGCTCATCAAGAGAGGAGTTAAATATAAGTGGTTCCGATACGCATTTAAATTAGATTACATTTAATGAGAGGTTTTCTAAATGGAGTTAATTTGAAAGGACACACAAGTCATGGGGTTTAATCTGTGTACCTTCTAGCAAAATAGGTAGAATCCCTCCTCTCCCCTCCAGTTTCCGGTAAGTAAAAGTTACTCTCCAGAAGAGCATTTTATTTCCTTGTTTCCCATGCTTTCTGTGAGTGGCAGTGCTGCGTGGGTTCACTAGTGTATGCCACCCAGTGAGAGAAGAAACTCATGCTTGTTTAGTTTTCATCTGGACCAGAAAACATGGGCATTTTGACAAAGGAGCAGAGAAGTTTTTTTAAAAAAAAAAAAAAAAAAAAGATTTCTGCTTACTTCAGTCTTCATAATAGCTTCAATTATGTTTTTTATTTTCTGTTTTTATTTTCTGAATTCCACAAATTCTCTTTTGGAACTTTGAGTATTAACATTTAAAGAATTGAGAAATGACTTCTTTACGATAGTTTCCTACTGAATAGAAGCTATGTCTACAATTATGCAATGAACCATTGTCTGAAAAAGACTCTGCATCCAACAGTTGACTATGAGGTAATTTCTAAAAATTGTGAAGAGGACAATTGACTGATTTTAGCAAACTCCTCGGAAAAAAAATTCCAAGTTAATTTTGGTGAGAGTGACAGAAATAGAGATTAAAATATGCAAGCTATTTAAAGATATATTGAAAAGCCATTGCCTTGCTCTGACTAAATTTCTGAGATTTCTGTGATGATATGTGTGACCATTTATGTAGGATGTAATGTTTTTTTCAAAGTGCTTTCCCATCCTCTATAGTGTTTGACTCCTAATGAGAACTGTGTGGTGTAAATAGGCCAAGCAGTTTTTGTTTTTCTTTTAACATCTTTATTGGAGTATAATTGCTTTACAATGGTGTATTAGTTTCTGCTTTATAACAAAGTGAATCAGCTATACATATACATATATCCCCGTATCTCTCCCCTTTTGCGTCTCCCTCCCACCCTCCCTATCGCACCCCTCTAGGTGGACACAAAGCATGGAGCTGATCTCCTTGTGCCATGCGGCTGCTTCCCACTAGCTACCTATTTTACATTTAGGCCAAGCAGTTTTATCCTCACTTTGGAGATGAAGAAATTGAGGTCTCAAGATGGTAATGACCTACCCAAATCTGTCTTATGGTTAAAGCAAGGATTAGAATCTGGGTCCTCTGACATCATCAGTGCTTTTTCTCACACATTCTGTGGCTGTTTTCACTTTTGCTGGATTGCTGCTGGAAGAACTACAAGGTTTTTTCCTTTGTGTATTTTGCAAATTGGTCATCAGCTCTCCCAACTCCTGCCATTATAAAGACTCTCGTAATGAATTATGCATCAGCTTTTGACTTAAGAAAGAAAAATCAAAGGACTTGGATTTAAGTAGTATTCTCACATGGAAACATACTACTTCTTAAATGTTTTTCTTTTCCCCTAAAATTGTTTGTGAAAGAATGATTTAAATACTAATGTGAAACATATAATGTTGCCACCTCAAGAGGATGTGATTTACTAAGCTGTGGAATAGAGATAGTTTCAAGAAAAATTAACTTCAGTGGCATTAAAAAAGTCTATGCTAGTTCTTTCACCCTGATTTTATCGTGTCAATAAAATCCATCCTAAGAAACAAAGCACATTTTGGCAAGCACCCCTCACTTTCTGCCTCTTGTTATAATCGTTTGAATGTAACATGTTCCATCTAGCTCATCTGTAAGACTAGGTTTTTCATGTCCGGTGTTCGTTCATTTCATCTTCATAGTACCTACCACAGAGCCTGATACATCGTAGGCATTCATTAATTACAGGCTGCGTGAGTGAATTAGGATTTATAGCCATAGAATTGGAGAGAAATATATAAATATAGCAATTATGACACCTCAAGTCTTATAATTTGGTGCAAGAGTGGGTTTGAAGCTGAGAGTTAACTGGTACAGTTAACTTACTCAGAAGCGGGATCCTGCTTGTGAGGGGAAAGCTTGTGGCCTGGAGGTTTCCATTTGTTTCAATTTAGGAACTCGCACTGCAGTTTTCTGCTCCCTGTTAGCTGTGGTTGTGCAAGGCCTTCTGGGAGATAAAATCTAATATGGCCTTTTGTGCCTTACCAAACCAAAGCACAGGCTGGAGTACATTACAAAGCATCCTAGGACTTTTGAAAACACACCTAGCCTGCTCAGTGCACTGAAAGGCAGAGTATAGGCTTTCTTGCCAAGTAACCATTTGAGTGCCAGCCTTTGTCACTTACAGCCCGAGATATTTCAGTTAATTTCTCTGCGGTCTGATTTCCTCATCAGTAAAATGAAGACACAAAGAGCTTCTGGATTTGTTATAAGAATCAATTATTCTTATAATTTGTTAGGAGAATTAGTGATAATAAAGGTTAATTGCCCTGGGGAAGGAAAATCTTGTCCAGTTTCCTTCTCATGTAGCTCAGTTTTGAGCATTGAGACATGCAAGGTAGACTAGAAATTCAGAAACAATCATTTATTAATGTTGGAGTCATATGAAAGTGCCATGGTGTGCATTAAGAATCTATCATTACCTTAATGAGGAGTGAAGGGAGATTGGCTGTTTAGTGAGAGCCTCTCATCTGGCAGTCTTAAATAGGAAGGACATAACAATTATGTTACTTGTTAGAGTTGAAGGAGATAAAATTGTTGGATGGAGACTTGGAAAGAGACTGATAATCAATTGTCAGGCTTATATTCCATCATAAATCTTTTAGAGGTAGAACTGGTATGACTCTCTGAGAACATACGGCTATTATTGAGTGACATTATCTCATATTTTGTTTCTTGTAGATAGCAGTATCCATTTATACTTACCTAGGAAAAATATTGAGTGACTTCATGACCTTTGATGGTATTATGCTTGTACAATAAACATCTCTCTGCTCTTGGTGTTGAGGAGATGATACCTGTGAACCACAGGGAATCAGGAAAGGCAAAGGTCATTTTAAGCTAATGAATTTTTGAGAGCTCTTGCTATTAATTATCAAAAATTTCAGAATGTTCTTTTCTAGTGTAGGAGAGCAGGAAGGGAAATTATAAACTAGATTTAGAGCAAGAAGCCTTTTTCTTTATTTAAAAAAAGTGTTAATAAAATGTCTTTTTAAAAAAACCATCAGTAGAAAATATTTTTGGAATACATCCAGATTTAGAAATGGAGTTAGGGGGAATTATTTTTTCAAAAGATCTTGCTAATCTGTGTGTTCAAAGTAAGTTTTCTTTTTACCAGTCACTTTTCTAGACTTTTTAATTTTCTGTCAGCTTCCTAATAGCTGGAGGTGTTTTCATTGTGTGAATTTATTTGTTCTGAATATTAAATTTTCCTTTGATCAGGTTGCTTTAGAAAACTGAAATTATGATTTATGGATTTCATTTTTTTGATGAGTAGTTCACACGATTTGTCAAGAAAAATAGTTCTGGGTCTCTTTGCCCTTAACTGGAAGTGGTCCCCAATTGTTTGTAGTGCCCACAGATTGAGATTAAAAACACAGGGAAAGCCATAGATGACTGAATAGTATGTGTGAAGCCTACCTCCCAGATGATGATAATGAGATGGTAATGACAGTGCGGTTCTTTTTCCTAGCAAAAAAACATTGAGTTTTTCACATGTGCCAGGTATTGGCCCAGGCACTTTACGTAGACTTCCTAATGACCCTGGCGGGAAGGTTCTGTTGTTACCTGTATTTTACAGGTAAAGAAACTGAGGCCACCAGATGTAATGTAATTTGCCCAAGGTCACATAGCTAGAAAGTTGCAAAGGCAGGATTTGGGCTCAGATAGTCTACTTTTAACCAATTATACCATACAACCTTTGAATTGCCCTGTATCCTTAGGAAAGTCCCTTTTCTTGACTGATACACAGTTGAGTGACCTGTTAAATAAGGAAAGTCTGATGTTTTCTTTGTTTGCCCTCTAATTCTGATCTTTTATGTTGGTTTTCTTAAAACAATTTAAAAAAAGCACTTGTAACATTTATTTTCTTTTTTCCCAGTCATAATGCTCATTATAAAAAACAAACAAAAAATAGAGGAGTTAAACTGTAATTCTACTACCTCAAGCCTAGCATCATTCTTAACCCTCTGTTATATTTGCTTCTAATCCTTTTTATATATGTATTGATTTATCTCTTGCACTAAGATTAAACTACACTACTTATTCAGAGCCATTTGCATTCTGTCTGTTGGGCCTTTGAATTTTCCAATTTGATTCTCTTTTATTGGTGTGAACGAATCTTCTCCAGAAATGACTGTCTCATTCTCAACACAGGGGATACACAACTTAAAAAAAAATCTAGTTTTAATTCAAGACTTTACCCAGGAATCTGAGGGGTGGGGGAAAAGATCACTCCATAACACAGCTCCACTTGAAAGCACACCAGTGACAGGATAGTCCAACAAGTTAAAAAAAGGAAAAGGAAAAAGAGAGAAAGGGAGGGAGAGAGGGAGAGTGGGAGAGAAAAAACGAAGTGGCAGAACAGAATATTAAATTACCATACAAGTTATAGCTGTTAAGCACTTTTATGTTTGTTATTTTGGTGTCTCCTTTTAACACTTGAGGTCGAGTTTTGAGAACCTAAATTAGGAATGTAAAATACCTCACATAGTGGCAGAGCCACAACTAAGGATGTGGTCTTCGTTTTCTTTTGATTCCTGCTGGTACTGAGAAGTCTCCAGCATTTGGAACACACACATCAGAATAACTGGAAATACCAGGCCCTCTTGTCCCCTCGCAGCCACCATTATCACTTAGCTAACTGGACTGCCTGCTTCTGGGCTGGCCCGCTGGTTTTGAGAACTTTGGTAATAGAGATGGAGGTCCTGCTCAGTTTCCTATTTTGTGTACCCCTGGAGCCTGTTAAACAGTAGGAACATTATTACTTAAAACTGGTTTTGAGATTATTTGACTTTCTTAATTTTTCTAACAAGTTTGTTTTTATTAAAGTAATCCTTCTAATTTGAAAAGTCAAAGACACTGTAAGACTTTTAATAAAAAACAGACCCTGCCTCATCCACTCCCTGTCTTAGAGTTGTGTTTCCCCCAATCAGCTACTTTCATCTGTTCGAGTTCTTCTCCTGGATGATTATCTGTGCTGGAAAAATAAGAGGGTGGCCCCAGGGCCACTTCTCAGTTATGTGCCCTAGGAAAGAAGTGGTGGTGGGTACCCAGCCCACAGCTCTGTCCACTTAAACAGCATTGTTTCAGCAGCGACAGATTTTCGGGTCTCCAGTAAATGCTCTCAACTATTGCACGTTCTCTTCAACTCATGTCCACTACAGAGATTAACAATCTTAGCCTATTGATTGTACGGCTTTATATATATCGCATAAATATTCTTCAGTGAAACCATTAGTTTAAGAGTGAACTGGTTAAGTAATCTCAGAATCAGAGACAACGGGATGAGAAAAATTTAGGGGAGACATCCTGAAAAGGAAGCTGTGACCATACCTCAGTGCCCTTTACATTATTGGAGCCACCCTATCCTGTAGAATTCTAATGGGCACACTTGCAAAGTGAGATCTGCTTGGAAACAGTGAAATAAAATTTTCTAGGGAGGTAAAAAAATGGAGAAGTGCGGTATACAGATATCTGTATTGCCTTTCCAAGTATATAAGTTGTTCTGATTAATGTGTTTGCACATGGAAAGCTATTGCATTCAGAGGAGCTCTGCAGCTATTTCTAGTAGCTTGTGGAGAAGCAGACATCTTCAATAAGGTAATTATTTTAAGTGCATCCGTAGCTGTGTAATGCGCACATATGTTTGTAATTACAGTTGGCGAATTTAGAATCAATTCCCAGAGTTATCAGTGTTTATATATTCAACACATGAAAAAACAATCTATTGAATATTGGCTGCTACCTTTACAAATGTGCATTGTTTCAGAGCTTGCAAAGCACAGTACTTGATAGTTGTCCCCACTTAAATTTGCTGTGTAATATGTAGCACAGAAGATTGTGTCGGGCAACCTAACAGGCTTATCGCTGAACTGAGCGAATGTGACTTTGTAGGTTGCCAACTTGGGGCTCCAGAGTGTCTGGCCGTGTGGTGGTAAGGCTTGGCATGTAGGAGTTCAGGGTTTTTCCTCATCTTTTTAAGAAAGAAAATTATATGTTAGTGAGTACAGTAATATTTTCAGTAAGGAGAAATAACATGCTGTCAGGATACAATTTGTGAGAAGTATTTAGTAGGTCATATACAAATTTTAGAACAGTGGGGATATGGGGCTAAAAATTTATAGCTGTGCTCTTAAAACTGTAGGTATCAGAAGTCTCTATTTAAATACTTGGTATATGTATTAATTTGTTTACTTATCAATTTGTTGAAAGTTTCAGGCTTGAACTATAACTAATAGGCTTTATTTTTGGCCAAGTCAAGAAAAAGAACAAATGTGGGATTTGGCAAAAGTAATATCTTAGCTACACAGTTTAGTTATGCATGTGTACTGCAATTAGACTGCTGTGTATTCAGGAACTAGTAAACCAAGTTAAGTGTTTAGCTGGCAAGGTTCTATTTTATGAGGAATAGTGTGTGTAATAAATGACTAAATGGCTCAGCTTTAGTTCTTGGATCATGCTAATATATGCAGAAACAACATAGAGCCAATTCCTGATTAATAGGAAGTTTAATTTGCAAGTCATGGGGGCTTTCTCTTTTTCTTCGTTGTTCATTGCCTCGCCCCCTTCCCCTCTTATTTTCATGTCAACTGGGAGGTAATGCTTAGAAATGTTGGGGTGGGAGAGCAATGGAAATTTATTTGGTAGCAATTGTGGCTGGTATTTTTGAAAGCTAAGAATTGTTAAAATGTTTTGCTGGTGTTAAATTTCAGGATTTATTTTTTTATGTATTTGAAAAATTATTCAGCCCTCTTTACCAAAGTCAATTTCAAGTTGACACTGGCTGTGTAATACTGGTTCTGGAAGTTTAAAAATCTCTATCATGGGGGCTTCCCTGGTGGCACAGTGGTTGAGAGTCCGCCTGCCGATGCAGGGGACAAGGGTTCGTGCCCCGGTCCGGGAAGATCCCACATGCTGCGGAGCGGCTGGGCCCGTGAGCCATGGCCGCTGAGCCTGCGCGTCCAGAGCCTGTGCTCCGCAGTGGGAGAGGCCACAACAGTGAGAGACCCACGTACCGCAAAAAAAAAAAAATCTCTATCATGCTTTACTATAGACTTTTATACAGATTTTTGTCAGAGTAAATGTCTCATTGGGGCTTTTAAAAAAATTTATTCTGGCTACTGTTGTATTGAAGTGAGCTATAACCTCTTTGCATTTTGGTTCTCTTGATCTTAAAGTCTCAGTGAACAATTGAACGTGGTAGTTACTCACAGATAGATGAGCACTAATTTAGGTTTTCAGCTGTGTGGAAGCATGGCTTATCTGTATTTTTGTAGGTCACACAATTAAGTAATTTTATAGTTCTAATTCAGAATATTCCAGCACCTACCTAAAACACTGTTAGCTGGAGCTTAGGATATGCTAAAATATAGATTCCTCTTGGTTGCCATCCAAAAAAGGTTAATTGCCCTAAGAGGACCTTGTAAGGGAATTTCAAAGCATGGATACTAATACCAGAATCATGATAGTGGGCTGTATTTACATAATTATAGCAATTAAAGGCTTTGACTAATATATTAAAAAAAAATCTTTAAAAATTTTTTTTTTTTTTTGGAAAATCACTTTTAAGATAGAATTTATAGTAATGGTCCCTTGTATTAAGGAGCTTTGATCACACTGTTAGTGGGAATGTGAATGGGAACAATGTATTTTCTTTCTTTTTTTTAAAAAAATGTATTTATTTTATTTATTTTATTTTTGGCTGCGTTGGGTCCCCGTCGCTGCATGTGGGGTCTCCCCAGCCGCGGTGAGAGGGGGCCACTCTCCGCTGCTGCGCCCGGGCCTCCCATTGCGGTGGCCTCTCCGGCTGCAGAGCACGAGCTTCAGGCGCGCGGGCTCCAGAGCGCAGGCTCAGTAGTTGCGGCGCACGGGGCCCAGCTGCTCCGTGGCACGTGGGATCTTCCCAGACCAGGGCTCAAACCCATGTCCCCTGCATTGGCAGGCGGACTCCCAACCACTGTGCCACCAGGGAAGCCCTCCAAACTTTTAGCATCTGTTTAGTTGCTTCACAATACTTTCCACTGGTGAAGCACTTTCCCTATTCATTATGTTTACATAAATGCAGTTAAGAAAGCAAGTTGAATAATAGAAATGCAGTTAAGAAAGAGTGAATATTGGAAAATATCATTTATTTTAAGTCTGCTGAATTATAAATAGTGAATTCATTGCTGTAAGGTGACAGTAGCATATATGTTTAAGGATAACAAAAATCATCACAGATTTTAGTGCTATTTGAGTTCAATAAACATGTATTGACAGCAGTTTCACTTCTGGGTGTATATCCGAAAACAAAAACAAAAACAAGAACACTAATTTGAAAAGATACATGCACCCTAATGTTCATAGCAGCATTATTTACAATTGCTAAGCTATGGAAGCAGCCTAAATGTCCATCAACGGATGGATAAAGAAGATGTGGTATATATATCTATACACACACACACACACACACACACACACACACACACACTGGAATACTACGCAGCCATAAAAAAGAATGAAAATTTGCCATTTGCAGCAACATGAATTGACTTGGAGGGCTTTATGCTAAGTGAAATAAGTCACACAGAGAAAGACACTTTCAGATTTTTCACCATTAGTGTATAGAAATGCCAGAGATTTCTGTGCATTAATTTTGTACCCCGTTACTTTTCCAAATTCATTGATTAGCTCTCGTAGTTTTCTGGTAGCATCTTTAGGATTCTCTATGTATAGTATCATGTCATAACTTTGTACCGGCAATGCTTCTTGTTTCAAACTGATTTTCTCTGGCTCTTCTGAACACTTTCTGAGGAATCATTGACTTCTTCGATTTCTGAGGAGGAAGGACTCTCTACTGTCACAGTCACAGGAAATTCTGATGGGCCTTTAAGATCTTGGCCATGTGATCTGCTCCCTGCCATGTCAGATTACATCTTGTGAAGTTTACTCTCTTAAGAGTGATAGAGTTCTTTACACCTTGACAAATAACTGTCTCACCCAGCCGCGGCTGGAAGAAGCTCTGGATACAGCTCAGGGGCAGAGGGTGCTCAGGAGCAGCACCCAGTCCACCCAGCAGAGGCAGTCGGCTTTAAGTCCAGCAGGCCCTCCCACGGGGACGCGCGCAAGGTGGGCAGAGGCACTGAGTCCTGCAGCGCGCACAGGTCCTCACAGCGCGGGAAGAAGTCGGCCGCGGTGTCGCAGCGCAGCTTCACCGAGTGATCACGGCCCAAGCGTGGCCTCTGGGACGCTGGCTATGGACACGATGCCCGCACCCGCCTGGGGGCCCTGGCTCGCCTCCCGGCCCCTCGGGCGCCCACTGCCCCGCGGCTTCGGCCCCTCAGCGTGCACAGGACCCGCGTCGCAGCCAGACGACGCAGGGCCTTGGGCCCCAGCTAGGCCATCCCCTCCCTGCCGCGCTCCCGCGCCGCCTCTCGCGGCACATCACCGGCCCTTGGCGCCAGCCTCCGAGTTTTTCTTTTCCTTAATTGAAGTAAAGTTAACATACAATATTGTATTAGTTTCAGGTGTACAATATAGTTATTCAACATTTAAATACAAAATGATCACCACAATAAGTCCAGTAACCCTCTGTCACCATACAAAGTTATTACACTATTATTGACAATATTCCTTATGTTGTATCTTACATCCCCATGATGTACGTATTTTATAAATGGATGTTTGTACCTGTTAATCCCCTTCACCTATCTTGCCTCCCACTCCCTCCTCTCCCTTCTGGCAACCACCAGTTTGCTCTCTGTATCTATGAGTCTTTTTGTTTTGTCTGTTTGTTTGGGTTTTTTAGGTTCTACATATAAGTGAGATCATATGGTATTTGTCTTTCTCTGACTTATTTCACTTAGGATAATACCCTCTAGGTCCATCCATGTTGTCAAAAATGGCATGATTTCATTCTTTTTTATGGCTGACTAATGTTCGTGTGTGTGTGTGTGTGTGTAAAACATCTTTATTCATTCATCTATAGATGGACACTTAGGTTGTTTCCATATCTTGGCTATTGTAAATAATGCTGTGATGAATATAGGGGTGAATATATCTTTTTGAATTAGTGTTTTTGTGTTTTTCGGGTAAATACCCAGAAGTGGAATTGCTGGATCATATGGTAGTTTTATTTTTATTGTGGCTGCACCAATTTTCACTCTCACCAACAGTGCACAGGGGAAGGTAGAAGTAGTTTTGAGGGAAGTTTTTTCAGAGATTATGATTTTGGGTGTCACCCTGATGGCAGTGATGAAGCTGGAAGGCAGGGCAATTGGAGTGAAGAGAAATAAGGAACGTGGTGACATTAAGAATATTTTGTCGGGGCTTCCCTGGTGGCACAGTGATTGAGAGTCTGCCTGCCGGTGCGGGGGACACGGGTTCGAGCCCTTGTCTGGGGGTATCTCGCGTGCCACGGAGCGGCTGGGCCCGTGGGCCACAGCTGCTGGGCCTGCGTGTCTGGAGCCTGTGCTCCGCAGCGGGAGGGGCCGCGATGGCGGGAGGCCTGCGCACCGCGATGGGGAGTGACCCCCGCTCGCCGCAGCTGGAGGGAGCCCTCGCATGGAGGCGGGGACCCAACACAGCCAAAAATAAAATAAAAATAAATTTATAAAAAAAAAAAGGATATTTTGTCTATCTTCTTTGTGGGGCATACAATGCAAAAGTCATTTTATATCTAACCTTGTGTAGTTCTTTATAGATTATAAATTGAAGGTGAGATTATATCCCAGTAAATATCCCAAGTTTGCATAGTTGTGGAACCGGTCTTTGAAATGTGTGTTCCTTCAATTACATAACACGGTATACAATGGCAAAGTTTAGCCCACGAATACTGATTTAGGGCCCATGTTAGACGTAAGTTGCTTCTTTTTCATCATTACTGTCAATACCTTAAATCTTTATTGAAGAACTAGTGTGCGAATTCATTCATCTCTTCAACATCAGCTGTGTGCCTCTGACGTGTCTGGCCTTGGGCAAGTCACACCAGGGTGTGTGGGTTAATCCCTAGGCCTTGATAATAAGGAGCTCAGATGAACAATTATCTAATTGCCATGCTTTGTAATATTATGATGAAGTTATGCAGGGGTTGATATGTAAGTTTTCTATTGCTGCATAAACAATTACTGTAAGTCTTAGCAGTCTCAGCTGTGTTCTCTGCTCAGTCTAACAAGGATAAAGCATAAGAATCAACTGGATTTTTATCTGGAGGCTCTGGGGAAGATCTGCTTCCAAGCTCATTCTGGTAGTTGACGGAGTCCAGTTTCTTGTGGTTGTGGGTCTGAGGTTCCCATTTCCTTGCTGGCTGTCAGCTGGGGGCAGCGCTCTTCAAAGCCAGCAATGGCGTGTTTAGTCCTGTTTCAAATCTCTCTGATATCCTGTGTCACCAGCTAGAGACACTCATTGCTTCTGAAGGAAGGGCTCATGTGATTATATCAGTCCCACCCATATAATCACCCTTTTGCCTTGATCACAGCAGTGACACCAGGGGGCAGAGATTGTGAGGGTCATCTTAATATTCTGCCTGCCACCCTTGTTACTGGAAACAGAAGAGGAACACCAAAATCCAATGAGAGAGGGTTAAGAATGGCTGTATGGGGTTGACGATTGCTGAGCCAGAGGAACATGTACTTGGGTTAAAAGTCTAGGTCTCTGTTTATTGGCTTTGTCATTATTATCCCACCAATATTTACTGAAGGCCTGTGTTAGGAGAAAGTCACTGTCAGAGACTCGTTTTCCTCAGTCATAAAATGAGAAGAGTTATATTTACCTTGAAGGGTTCTTGTGAGAATTAGAGGTAATATAAATAAAGTACCTGACAAAGAGGGGTGCTCATAAGTGGAGCTATCAAGAGAGTATATTGGAAAGAGTCTGAGATTTGTTGCAGGTGGCAAGGAAATATTGACATAAGTTAATTCACACATTCTGTCCTTCATTCAACAGTTATTTATTGAATCCTAAACAGCAGGCTGGAACTAGGAGGAAGTGAGGGAGATATTTGCCTCAAGCACAAAATTTTAGGGGCAAGGGGTAGTGCCAAAAACTCAGTAATAAGGTAAATTATATGCTGACGTAATATTTTAAAAATCAAATTAATGCCGAATCAAAATAATGAACCAAATATCCAAATAAAGACAGAATCAGTAACCGCTTGTGCTGAGCCATATTTCAGTCTGAGGCAAAAGGAGAAGTCAGCAGTGTAATACTGTTACTGAACCAAACTTAGGTCTGCTCGCCCATGTGCAGTAAGGCCAGTCTACTGACACCAGGTTGTGAAGGAAAGAGCAGCGTTTATTTTAAGGCACCAAACAAGGAGTCTAGGCAGCTGATGCTCAAATATCCTGAACTCCTGCATGTGTTTCAGGGAAGCATTTTTAAAGACAAGGTGAGGGAGGGGTGTCACAGGGTGTGTGATCATCTCGTGCACAGTTCTCTGCTTGGCTGATGGTGGGGTAATAGCGTGGTGTCATAGGGGTTAACATTATCAATTCTTGGGCTCTAGCAGGTCTGTGGGCTACGTGCTCATGGTCATCATGTAGTTAACTTCTTCCATTCGGTAGGAGTTTCAGTATCTGTAAAACAACTCAGGAATATGTATCAGATACTGTTATCTATGTACTTCAGGGAGGAACTAAAGATTCTGTGATTGCCATACGGAGGATTTACTATTTTAATTGTTACCACTTCTCCTGGCCCAACTGCTACTTTTGTTACTACCTGTTCATATCCTTTCAATCATTAATTCTTGAACCAGGCTTTTGTGACTCAGGGAAGGCCTGGGCAACTAGCTTTTCTGCAAAAAGAGACAGACAGAGGACATAGAGGGGGGTCTGTCCTGGGAGGGTCCCATAGGGTCCTGCTCAGTTACGATATTGATCCTGTGTTTATTTAAACCTTTTTTTTTTTTGCATTAACTTGATTTTAAAAATATTGTATTAATTCCTTTATCTTGATTACTGAGTTTTAAGTTTTGCACCTGAGATGAAAGCCTTTCTCACCTAACCCTAGCCCAGGCCCTGCTCACTCAGTATAAGTCTTTTCTTTTCCATTGAGGTACCTCGGAAGTGAGTGATAGAACATAAATGGTGAATAAATGGTACTGAAAATTTAATCAAAGTTAAACTTCACTTTAAATATTATTTTGACTACATTTAAATATTATTTTAGGTTAGCATTCTGGCATTCTCAATATTCTTCCATTTCCTCACTTATTAAAATAATTATCAACAGTTGTCAAGGTGCTTAACTTATTTTTTGACAAACATGTCCTATGTATACAAACAGAATTTCTTTTGTCCTGGAGTTGCTTTAAACATCTTCCAGTATCAATAAAGTACCGTGAGAATGTTCATATAATAAAAAGCCTGCTAGTTTTGACTTTTTAAATTCATCTTTGATTTCAGTGGCTTTATAGTCATCAATGTTTTCAGCTGTTGCATTCTATTATGCATGCTTTCCAGTAATATAAATGGTGAGGGCAACTGCAGCATAATATCAGAATAATTTTTTTTATTACAAACCTTTACCCCACTGTGCTTTTCTTCCTTGGCCTTGTCTGAAGAGGCTAACATTTTCTATGGTCCGGGCATTATTCCCATGATGGATATTTAGTCCCATGATTGCTCTATTACTGCTAGCATTTTAACATTTCTGAGAAGTACAAACCAAGATTGCCACTTGCTGTTTTGAATGTATTCCAAACAATAGACTTTACCTAAGAATAGACAGTTGGAAAAGGAAAATATTGGTTGCTTTCAGCTAATCCAAGATGAAATGAAGTCTTTAACTTTAAGGAACGTTCCAGCTACACAGCCTTTAAGATCTAGTAGGGAGATTTATTAATCTCCCTTTTACCTTACAGATGAACAAATGCTCCACTTTTATACACTAATGTATCCATGATTTGAGACATTCTTAAATCATATGAAATGTAAGCAACTAAAGATTAGTTAGAATTTATGACCATTAAAAGAAAATGTCCAAGGGGAGGTAATATTGATTGATCCATTTAGAAATTGTGCTGAAGGGTGATAAGCTTTGAATGACTAATGCCGCGAGTCTTTTCCCTAATAAAATTTTGACTAGAGTTATAAAATTATGGTATTGTTTAATCTCCATCCTTTTGAGAAACTTAAAATCACATTGATGTAACGATAAAGTTGAATGACGGTAAATATAACACTAATTTAGCCAAATAATTTCTTCCTATGTTATGTCCAACTGAACAGTCTAACGTGTGTTTTTTTTTTAAATGTCAGGTCTGAAATGACACCACAGGGAGAGTCAAGTTAATAATTAAAATTGTTATGTGCAACTCTGTTTAGAAATGAATTTGAACCTACACTCAAAGCATCCACACTGGGAGACTAGACAGTTCTGTTTACTGCTTTAGAGCAACCACTCTGTGGGAAACTTTTAAAAATAGCCATATGATTAATATATTTATTTAAAATGGCAGGCAGCTCTGCCTGCCCCAGGAAGGGAACAGGAAGTAGATGCCACTGTACGGAACATAATAGGCTTGCCTCTAGGCTTTGTTTATATACATCTTGCAAATAGTTCAGGAAATAAAAATGGTTAAATAGTCAGACGTTAAAGATTAAAAAAACACAGAACTTTCCATCTACGGATTTGATTGATTGTGAAGAAATTTGAGGTTGATTTAAATCTGTGATGCTCAAGCTTCCTGAGAGTAAGCCACAAGCACCCTATTGAGCTTTTCTGTATGCATTTTAAAGAGGGAATATATTACTCTAAATACCAGCGCCCAAAGGAAGACTATTCCCTGATGTCCTTCAAAGGATCACATTCAAAAGAAAGCATTTTAGGCAATGATGTGGAATAATAAATATATGTTGGGAGAAGGGAAGAAAGCGCATTGGTGTGGAAAGCAAGCTTTCAATTCTCAACTTTCCTAATGGTAATTTACAGGAGACATTGAGTTGCTCTGGTATTTTTCTTTTTGCCTCTCTTAGAAGTTTCTAAGAGTTCCAAGTTAAATAAAATACTGTAAGTCATTTGATCTAACATAATTAAGTACTTTTTTTTTTCTTTTCTATCCATTTGCAAGTTTGCAAAGGACAAATGGCAAAAATGATTGTGTTCCCTTGAATTAGTACGCCAGGGACGAGCCTATATTATCTTCAGTGGATAAAGAGGAGTGTCTTCTTTATTCATAAAACTACATCTTTCCCCAGGGTGAGTTGTTGGCCTGGATGTCATGGAGGAACTGATTTTTATCCTATGGTTTTAGCTGCTTTATCAGACTTTCTACCTTTCAGTTAGTTTACGAGAGTATTTCTTGTGATTTTGATTAAGAAGCGTGATCTGTTGCCTTTTAAATTTTGTGATCACTTGCTGAATACAGAGACATTTGCATTCCAAATCAACACACTAAGAATTGTTAATAGTTACTTATGTTCTCTCTTAAATAGATATAAGCAACGGGTTGGCTCTTGTGTTCATTTTAGTTTCATAGTATTTTTCAAGTTTTAATGTTGTATGATGAGTTTTATTTAAGACTTGGGAACATTTTCCTCTGACTCACTTGGAATAAATTGTCTTTTGATCTAGTAGGAAAATGTAAGAGTTGAATATGTTCTCATTCATATGGAGTGAGAATTCCAGGTCACTCACCACCAAATATTTAAACATTTTGAGACTATTGTGGCAGAGCAGAACCAACTATTATTGTTAGTTATTTTAATGTCAGTGATAGCTGTTTTGATCAGTGATGAAAACAATTAGTAAAATGATCCTTAGTAAGTCTTCACTTTAGTTAATTAAAAATGATACATAGAAAGTTAATAAATGCTTGTTGTGTGAATGACTGTAGCAGTGATTGTAAAAATCATACTGGCCAGTGTCTTAAACAGTGTCAGTTACGTGTTGAACACTTAAATAAGACACATCTCTGCTCTGTAAGAGCTCAGATTCTCCAGCCTCTTTGTGGGTAGATGTAGCCATATGATTTTGTTCTGGCCAATGGGATGTAAGTAGAAGAGATGTGTGTAACTTTGATAGACCTCATTTTCTTTCCTTTTTCCTGCTGGTTGGAGTATAGGTGTGGTGGTAGGACCAGGATGGGCCAAAAAGCAGATGTTTTGAGTTGAATATAGCAGAGCAGCAGGATAGGATTCTGTCCGGGTCCTGTATTGTCAGGAATCTGCCATTTCTAGCACTGGACCATATATTTATGTAGATGGAATGAAATCCCATCTTGTGTGCGTCACTATTATTTTGGAATTTCTATTTATTTTTGCTGAACTTAAACATAATGAGATAAATTTCTTAATCATTGATCAGGAAGCCATATAGGCTAAGTCAACTGAATAATGGATGAAAGGGCCATCTGTTAGGAAGAGCTGGGGTGTAATTAAGGCAAGTATCCAAGGTTGTCTATCTTTATGTGGATAGGAGAGGCTAGATAGGGATCCAGGAGGAATGACTCAGAAAATCTTAAAGGAAAACAGGGGGTGTACTGGAAAGAGTACAAGAGGTGGCTTTACAAAATGTGTATCATAGAACCAGTATTGTTGCTTGCTGTCCATCGAGCTGTAGTTCCTTAAACTATGAAAATGTGACGGATTGATATAAAGATGAAATGGAACATGTGTGGCAAGTTGCTTTGTAAACCATTTCCTGGCTAATTAGTATACTGAACACATATACGTCATGGGATGACATCATAAGGCAAATTTAAATTGTGCTTCCTACTATCCATTTAAAATGTATTCACGGGACTTCCCTGGTGGTCTAGTGGTTAAGACTTCGCCTTCCAATGCAGGGGGTGCAGGTTCGATCCCCGGTCGGGGAGCTAAGATCCTACGTGCCTCGCGGCCAAAAAACCAAAACATAAAACAGAAGCAGTATTGTAACAAATTCAAAAAAGACTTCAAAAACGGTCCAGATTCAAGAAAAAAAAAATCTTTAAAATGTATTTAAAGGGCTAAGTTTATCCCCTGTTTTTAATCAAAATTCTAGCAAGTCCTCTGACTTTCTGGTACTAGAAAGCCTTATAACCCCTTTGAGCTGCAATGAGAGTCTCATTTGGGAAATAAATCCTCTGCCTTTGGTGGACTTTGCTATGGAAAGGAATCTGCATTCTGGACAGGGGGAGTGTGATGAACATTCATTCATTGCACCTATTAGTTCTAGGCTGAGGATATAGTAAGTAACAAAACAGAGAGGAACCCCTGCTTCTTGGAGCATACTTCTTTCTTCCTTTCTGTTTCTTCTCCTGTCTTCTGTCAAAGACTGTTCTGAAATATAAGAATCATGTAAAGCGTCCACAGGAAAGTTCTTTCTGTGTGTGTTGTGGATTCACACTGGCTTTGCATACTTGAGACCTAGCAGATACTCAGAGCTGAATCATTTTCTTCTGGGTGTGTCTCTGAATCCAGCAGAGCCTTCCCTGCTGGGATCTGCTGACCACAGCTCCCCTGGAGTGTTTTGTGCTTCCCTCTGGCTGACACTTTCCCCTCAGCCTTTGTTTTTTTGATGGTCTGTGTCACAGTCTCTACCGGTGACCCTACCATGTGGACTTCTTAAGAAAATTCAAAACCGCTCCAAGCTGGCTCGTCCTTCTGCCAGACCTGCTGCTGATCCACAGGGAACACTTGCCCATCTTTGACCTCCCTTTGGAGAGGGAAACCATCGGTGCTTCCCAGGTACAGCATTGTCATGCCGCCCCAGGCCGCCTGATATGTCTCAGGTTAGGGACACCACTAAATGGTGACTTCCAACCCTGAGACAACATAACAAGCTTTGAATGTGCCCCTGAGGTTCCTCTTTCTTGAGGTGAAGGAGGCATCACTTTCCCCCTTTTTCTCCTCTCTATTACCCGACACTTTTGTGCCCACTACATCAGGGACGGGTCAGGTACTTCTGTGATGCACACTTTGAAATTTGCATTTTAGTTTGCACCTCCCTGTGTATCTCATATTTATCATCTGGGGCCTCGACCAAAACTTATTTTAATATCCAGTTATACCAGCTTTTCAAAAGTTATTTATTTGTATTCCCTCAAGACGGCTTTCCTAGGGGTAGCTTTGATTGTTTTTTTTTTTTTTTGAATTTCAGTGCATGGTTAAATGACTCAAACTCAGTCCAGATGTGCAGAGAAAATGAGAGCTTTTTTATTGCTCTGTTAACTGATCTGGCCTTCCTTGCTTCCTGGATAGTAGGGAAGGGAACCACTACATAGTCAGGTAGAAGAAACTTAGTCCAATGCAATTAAGTCATATCTTTAGGTAAAATGGGAGGCTCTAGGTTTTGCCTTCCTATCTCTCTTCTAATCTTTAAGAAGTCATTTGGGGGGACTTCCCTGGTGGTCCAGGGCTTAAGAATCCGCCTTCGAATGCAGGGGACTCAGGTTCGATCCCTAGTCGGGGAACTAAGATCCCACATGCCGCAGGGCAACTAAGCCCGCATGCTCTAGAGCCTGTGTGCCACAACTAGAGAGAAGCCCGTGCCACAACTAGGGAAGCCCATGCACCACAATGAAGAGCCTCCAGGCTGCAACAAAAGATCCTGCGTGCTGCAACAAAGATCTCACGTGCCGCAACTAAGACCCAAGGCAGGGAAATAAATAAGTAAATGTTAAAAAAAAAAAAAAGTCATGTGGGTATATGGGAGAGAAAGTGAGACATTGGATAGAGGGAGAGCTGCGGTCCTTAGATCTGTATGGATCTGTATTAGATCAGGAAAAGTGATTGCTAAGATGTAAGTGGTTCTGTCTTTCTATTGAGAGAATCTGGGCAGATCCCTTTGTCTGGATCCTAGTACTGTTCTTCCAGTCTACATATATTTCTTAGCATTTGCATTTCCCTTCCTGGGTCCCATAAAATTCTGGGTCCACTGCATACCATGGGGAGGTCATCACGAGCCTAGTATGGCCAGAGGGGATTGTCATGCCCCCAGATGTTTTGACGCTCCTCCTAAAGCACATCCCTTTCCCACTGACTGTAGGACCACTGTACTTGACTTTCATGAGCTCTTCTGTGCTCTGCATCCTTATGACCAAAATCCTTTAAGTTAGAAGCAGACTTTCATTTACTTCCTTCTGGAGACTTCACCTGTGTCATGTCAGCTTCCTTTATGTCTTCAGCCTCATGACTGAGCCTTAATGACACAAGGCTAAGTAAGCTTAAATGAGACAAAGATGTCTTTCAAAAATATTGTAATATCTAATATTTACATTGTATGCCATCACTACATGGTAGATTGGAACATGAAGCAACTGGATAGTCCAAATGAGAAAAAATTAGTTTAGAAATAGCTGACTTCTAAAGAGGATGACTTTCCACTATATCCTGTACATTCTTCATTCCCTAGATCCAGTCTATTTTTATTACCAGTCGCTCATCATCCATACCCTGACCATGTGACCACCTTGCCTCTAGTATTTACCCATTCTAGTGTATTGTGCTTGCTTCATAGGTAGACAGTTACCTTTCTATGACGATTTTGACTGTCTGTACCTTTTCACCATCTTTATTATGAAATCTGTTTTGCAGCTACAATAGTTGCTATGTGGCATTTGGTTGGTTAATTCTTTCTGAGCCTTGGTTTACCCATTGGTGAATAAGGATAATAATACCTGCTTCATACAGCTATTGTGAGGATGAAATGAAAGAGCAGATATATAGCCTTTAGCACCATGCCAGGTAAGGACTACCAGGCACTCAGTCAGTGGTAGTTTTTATTATTCCTTTTCATTGCTTCCCAACACGAGCCTTCCCTTTCAGCTGGAGTGGTAGTGTTAGTCTCTTAAACATTTCGTGTCCCACTTTGCCTTTAGAATTCATTGCAAGTATTATTTATTTTACTGGTGCCTTTCTGATAGTTTTATTTTCCAATAATCTGCCCTTTCTTTTAACTACCTTAACACTATAGAAAACATAACTCTCATAGCACCACAGAAGATAGGACTCCTTAGTCACAATGCATTGTGACTTATGTATTTCAAGTGTCTATTTTGTATTTTTTCTCATTGTTTCCAATTATTTTCCTGTTTTCCATGGTTTTCCTTAGCTGTTTCAACTAGATAGTATGCTCCTGGAGAGAAAAGTTTTGTTGTCTTTTTGCCCTTTTTTGTAATTAAGCAAGCATGTATTAAGTGCTTGGTAACCAATTGTTCCATAATATTTTTTGGAAATTTTGACTTTGACTACTGTTGACCAGCAATAACTATTAAATGACACGTGGTAGACTTCCATAACCTTCTTTATGGAATATCTATCAAAAGTAGTATTTGTGTGTTTGAGAGAAATATTGGCAAATATTATGACAACCTTCTGAAGTGTGAACTTTTAGTACTCTCATCAAAGGGAATAAGAGTCAAGTACGGTTTCAGTTTGAAATGCTTTTCTTTGCAAATAATAGGAAACCTGGCTCTGGAGACTTTAAACACATAAGGGGTTTATTTTCCCCAAATAACAAGAGATTCGGAGGCCAGTGTTGGGGGCTGGTCCACACTACATACCAGGGCCAGCCTCTCTCCTCTAGCATCCTTGGCATGTTGCCTTAGATCCTCACCATGTCTCTTCATTCTTGCATGGTGGTTGTTACCCTTCTAAGGGTCAGGTCCATATTCTGGGCAGAGAGAAGTGGAGGGAGCAAAGTGTAGGAAAGGGCACATCTGCCAGGTATTTAATTTTTTTTTATTTTATAGAGGCGTCATAAACTTTTATGGAACTTCCATCTGCAAACCTCTACTTACATTTCCTTGCATGGAATTGTGCCACATGGTGACCCTTCACTGGAGGGTGGCTGGGAGCAGGGGGCTGACGCGGCTTGGGGCAGACACCAACAGCACCCCACCCAAATATTAAGCAACAGCTTAAGTAGTTGTCTTCCCAGCTAAAGCCTCTTTTTTTTTTTTTTTTTTTTTCT
>NW_020185339.1:2249496-2328392 GCF_003031525.2 Neophocaena asiaeorientalis asiaeorientalis | reverse complement strand
GACTAAAGTCTTTTTTTTTTTTTTTTTTTTTGCGGTACACGGGCCTCTCACTGTTGTGGCCTGTCCCGTTGCGGAGCACGGGCTCCGGATGCGCAGGCTCAGCGGCCATGGTTCACGGGCCCATCCGCTCCGCGGCATGTGGGGTCCTCCCGGACCGGGTCACGAACCCGTGTGCCCTGCATCGGCAGGCGGACTCTCAACCACTGCGCCACCAGGGAAGCCCCAAAAGCCCCATTTTGAAAGTGCCCTCTACTAGGTATCTCTCAGAAAAAGTAACTTTTTAGGCTAATGAAACTATTAATTTAACTTTCTGAAGGGGCATTTATACTTTTTTTGCGGGGGGGATTCTGATGCTTGTTGACTTTCTTTTTATTGTCCAAGACTGTCTGCAAAAGATATTGCAATCTCAGGTTTGGATTGGAGAAATGCTTAGAATATAAATCCAGTTTTATTTCTGGAAGGAAAGAAAGAAAACCAGTAAGGCATCAGTGAGCATCTTGAAAGACATGACAGGGATTTATTTTCCCTTCTGTTCATGTGTGTGGCCTTTACTTTTTTCATTCCTCAAGCAGAGCTCAGGCAACCCCAAATTAAAGCAGTTCATGCCATGCCGCACATAATGATTAAATCTGATCTGGCTGTTCTGGAGATGGACAGATAACAGTTGTTGCAGAAAAACCTTTTGTAGAATCTGAAAAGACGACTGTCACGAAGAATGCTCTAACTCCCATGTGTTACAAGATAAAGTTAAATTAGATCAGCTGAGGTCCTTTGCAGGTAGCTATCCCTTTAATAGTATTTGATATGTGTCGACTGAACAGAAATTGTGTCCCAAGTGAAGTTTCATTATCCATGGGAGCCTGTTGTAAATACCAGAGTGTGGTGATGTGTGTTTAGCTAATTTCAT
The DNA here is from genome assembly GCF_003031525.2 of Neophocaena asiaeorientalis asiaeorientalis. NCBI lineage: Eukaryota > Metazoa > Chordata > Mammalia > Artiodactyla > Phocoenidae > Neophocaena > Neophocaena asiaeorientalis. The sequence goes on along the minus strand of NW_020185339.1, from coordinate 2,327,485 downwards.
GTCCTTTTGAAGCTGCTCTTCAATAGCTTGAAATGCTTATTACCAGTAAGCATTGTGCATTAGCACACAAGTACCTAGGGAAAACACCACTTGCCCTTTGGTAATGGACAAATAGATAATAGAGGAAGATGGGAATTAATTATCTTTATGCAGATGTCACATCAGCCTGCAAAAGAACAGGATTATTTATGCTTTGGAAAAAATACCATTTTGTTTTCGTGAAGATGCAGAGCAGTCAAGTAGGGGCTCAAGAATAAATTATTTGAGTTGATATGAATTCTGTGGCTTATTCAGAGCATCTAGGAATATAGTGCATACTTTTAAACCTTCCCCCTTTTTAAATTTAAGAAATACTGCAAAATGCTTCAGCCTTCTGAATTAGGAACTGTGGCTGAATGATTTGTTTCTTTTGTCCTGCTCTTTACATGGGCCGTCTGTTTGCTTGTCGGCACTATTCAAGGTGTTGATCCTAAATTGTATTACTTATTGGCCCTGGCTGGAGAGGGCACTACTGTGCTACTGAAAGCATTATGAGTCTTTGTAGAGAGGTCTTGCTTTTACATTAGAGGTTTCTTCTGGTGAAACAAAGAACTTTAATTATAACGTTAGAAAAAGGTATGGGACACTGGAGTTTTGGAAATAACCAGGAATTATGTGTTCATTTTTTTTTAACATCTTTATTGGAGTATAATTGCTTTCCGATGGTGTGTTAAGTTTCTGCTTTATAACAAAGTGGATCAGCTATATGTATACATATATCCCCATATCCCTTCCCACTTGCGTCTCGCTCCCACCCTCCCTATCCCACCCCTCTAGGTGGTCACAAAGCACCAAGCTGATCTCCCTGTGCTATGCAGCTGCTTCCTACTAGCTATCTGTTTTACGTTTGGTAGTGTATATAAGTCCACGCCACTCTCTCACTTCGTCTCAGCTTACCCTTCCCCCTCCCCGTGTCCTCAAGTCCATTCCCTACATCTCTGTTTTTATTCCTGCCCCTAGGTTCTTCAGAACCATTTTTTTTTCTTTAGATTCCATATATGTGTTAGCATACGGTATTTGTTTTTCTCTTTCTGACTTAATTCACTCTGTGTGACAGACTCTAGGTCCATCCACCTCACTACAAATAACTCAATTTCATTTCTTTTTATGGCTGAGTAATATTCCATTGTATATATGTGCCATATCTTCTTTATCCATTCATCTGTTGATGGACACTTAGGTTGCTTCCATGTCCTGGCTGTTGTAAATAGAGCTGCAATGAACATTTTGGTACATGACTCCTTTTGAATTATGGTTTTCTCAGGGCATATGCCCAGTAGTGGGATTGCTGGGTCATATGGTAGTTCTATTTGTAGTTTTTTGAGGACCCTCCATACTGTTCTCCACAGTAACTGTATCAATTTACATTCCCACCAATAGTGCAAGAGGGCTCCCTTTGCTCCACACACTCTCTAGCATTTATAGTTTGTAGATTTTTTGATGTCTTTTACATGTAGCTGTCCAGTTTTCCCAGCACCACTTATTGAAGAGACTGTCTTTTCTCCTTTGTATATTCTTGCCTCGTTTATCAAAAGTAAGGTGACCATATGCATGTGGGTTTATCTCTGGGCTTTTATCTTGTTCCATTGATCTATATTTCTGTTTTTGTGCCAGTACCATACTGTCTTGATTACTGTAGCTTTTTAGTGTAGTCTGAAGCCCAGGAGCCCGATTCCTCCAGCTCCATTTTTCGTTCTCAAGATTGCTTTGGCTATTTGGGGTCTTTTGTGTTTCCATACAAATTGTGAAATTTCTAGTTCTGTGAAAAACGCCATTGGTAGTTTGATAGAAATTGCACTGAATCTGTAGATTGCTTTGGGTAGTACAGTCAACATTTCACAATGTTGATTCTTCCAATCCAAGAACATGGTATATCTCTCCATCTATTTGTATCATCTTTAATTTCTTTCATCAGTGTCTTATAATTTTCTGCATACAGGTCTTTTGTCTCCTTAGGTAGGTTTATTCCTAGATATTTTATTCTTTTTGTTGCAATGGTAAATGGGAGTGTTTTCTTAATTTCTCTTTCAGATTTTTCATCATTAGTGTATAGGAATGCCAGAGATTTCTGTGCATTAATTTTGTATCCTGTTACTTTACCAAATTCATTGATTAGCTCAAGTAGTTTTCTGGTAGAATCTTTAGGATTCTCTATGTATAGTATCGTGTCATCTGCAAACAGTGACAGCTTTACTTCTTGTTTATTGATTTGGATTCCTTTTTCTTCTCTGATTGCTGTGGCTAAAATTTCCAAAACTATGTTGAATAATAGTGTTGAGAGTGGGCAACCTAGTCTTGTTCCCAATCTTAGAGGAAATTGTTTCAGTTTTTCACCATTGAGAACAATGCTGCCTGTGGGTTTGTCATACATGGCCTTTATTATGTTAAGGTAAATTCCCTCTGTGCCTACTTTCTGGAGAGTTTTTATGATAAATCGATACTGAGTTTTGTCAAAAGCTTTTTCTGCATCTATTGAGATGATCATATGGTTTTAGTTTGTTAATATGGTGTATCACATTGGTTGATTTGCGTATATTGAAGAATCCTTGCATTCTTGGGATAAACCCCACTTGATCATGGTGTATGATCCTTTCAATGTGCTGTTGGATTCTGTTTGCTAGTATTTTGTTGAGGATTTTTCCATCTATGTTCATCAGTGATATTGGCCTGTAGTTTTCTTTCTTTGTGACATCTTTGTCTGGTTTTGGTATCAGGGTGATGGTGGCCTCATAGAATGAGTTTGGGAGTATCCCTCTCTCTGCTATATTTTGCAAGAGTTTGAGAAGGATAGGTGTTAGCTCTTATCTAAGTGTCTGATAGAATTTGCCTCTGAATCCATCTGGTCCTGAGCTTTTGTTTGTTGGAAGATTTTTAATCACAGTCTCAACTTCAGTGCTTGTGATTGGTCTGTTTATATTTTCTTTTTCTTCCTGGTTCAGTCTCAAAAGATTGTGCTTTTCTAAGAATTTGTCCGTTCCTTCCAGGTTGTCCCTTTATTGGCATATAGTTGCTTGTAGTAATCTCTCATGATCCTTTGTATTTCTGCAGTGTCAGTTGTTACTTCTCCATTTTCATTTCTACTTCTGTTGATTTTAGTCTTCTCCCTTTCTTTTTTGATGAGTCTGGCTAATGGTTTATCTATTTTGTTTATCTTCTCAAAGAACCAACTTTTAATTTTATTGATCTTTGTTATTGTTTCCTTCATTTCTTTTTTTATTTATTTCTGATCTGATCTTTATGATTTCTTTCCTCTGGTAACTTTAGTGTTTCTTTGTTCTTCTTTCTCTAAATGCTTTAGGTGTAAGGTTAGGTTGTTTATTTGAGATTTTTCTTGTTTCTTGAGGTAGGATTGTATTGCTGTAAACATCCCTCTTAGAACTACTTTTGCTGCATCCTATAGGTTTTGGGTCCTCGTGTTTTCATTGTCATTTGTTTCTAGGTATTTTTTGATATCCTCTTTGATTTCTTCAGTGATCTCTTGGTTACTAAGTAGTGTATTGTTTAGCCTCCATGTGTTTGTATTTCTTACAGATTTTTTCCTGTAATTGATATCTAGTCTCATAGCATTGGTGTCTGCAAAGATACTTGATGTGATTTCAGTTTTCTTAAATTTACCAAGGCTTGGTTTGTGACCCAGTATATGATCTATCCTGGAGAATGTTCCATGAGCACTAGAGAAGAAAGTGTATTGTGTTGTTTTTGGATGGAATTTCCTATAAATAACAATTAAGTCCATCTTGTTTAATGTATCATGTAAAGGTTGTGTTTCCTTATTTATTTTCGTTTTGGATGATCTGTCCATTGGTGAAAGTGGGGTGTTAAAATTCCCTACTGTGATTGTGTTACTGTCGATTTCCCCTTTTACGGCTGTTAGCATTTGCCTTATGTATTGAGGTGCTCCTATGTTGGGTGTATAACTATTTACAATTGTTATATCTTCTTCTTGGATTGATCCCTTGATCATTATGTAGTGTCCTTTGTTTCTTGTAATAGTCTTTATTTTAAAGTCTATTTTTTCTGATACGAGAATTGTTACTCCAGCTTTCTTTTCATTTCCATTTGCATGGAATATCTTTTTCCATCCCGTCGCTTTCAGTCTGTATGTGTCCCTAGGTCTGAAGTGGGTCTCTTGTGGACAATATATATACGGGTCTTGTTTTTGTATCCATTCAGCCAGTCTTTGTCTTTTGGTTGGAGCATTTAATCCATTTACATTTAAGGTAATTATTGATATGTATGTTCCTATTACCATTTTCTTAATTGTTTTGGGTTTGTTATTGTAGGTCTTTCCCTTCTCTGTGTTTCCTGCCTAGAGAAGTTCCTTTAGCATTTGTTGTAAAGGTGTTTTGGTGGTGCTGAATTCTCTTAGCTTTTGCTTGTCTGTTAAGGTTTTAATTTCTCTGTCGAATGAGATCCTTGCTGGGTAGAGAAATCTTGGTTTTATGTTTTTCCCTTTCATCACTTTAAATATGTCCTGCCACTCCCTTCTGGTTTGCAGAGTTTCTGCTGAAAGATAAGCTGTTAACCTTATGGGGATTCCCTTGTATGTTATTTGTTGTTTTTCCCTTGCTGCTTTTAATATTTTTTCTTTGTATTTAAGTTTTATTTTGGAATCAAATATGTTCACATGTGTATATTCCACACCATCCCTGAAACCATTTGTTTGGAGTTGGGTAGGACCCCTGCCCTTGCTGCGAGCCTGCAGGGGAGTTATTGGGTAGTCTCTTTCAGATTTGACAATGGCAGGGCAGCAGAAACATGTCTTAGAACTACAGGGTTTTTCAGTCTCCTCAACTTCTGATATTTCTGACCTTTGCACTCTTGAATAACCAGTGGGCAGCATTGTTTACTTTCCCTCCCTCCCTCCCTCCGTCCCTCTGTCCCTCTTTCCCCTGCCTCCTTCCCTACGTCCCTTTTCCTTTTTTCTTTTGAAGGCCTGCTCTCCTCTTTCCTGTAACCCTTACCATCTGTACTCTTCCCGCAGTAACTGCAGTACGTTTCAGTATTGCACTATGCTCCCTCACTCTCATTGATTCTCACCCTGGCCCTCTGAACTGCATCCCCAGAACTGTTTTTGATAGTTTGATTAATATGTGTCTTGGTGTGTTTCTCCTTGGATTTATCCTGTGTGGGACTCTCTGTGCTTCCTGGACTTGATTGACTATTTCGTTTCCCATATTAGGGAAGTTTTCAACTATAGTCTCTTCAAATATTTTCTCAGTCCCTTTCTTTCTCTCTTCTTCTTCTGGGGCCCCTATAATTCGAATATTGGTGTGTTTAATGTTGTCCCAGAGGTGTCTAAGACTGTCCTCAATTCTTTTCATTCCTTTTTCTTTATTCTGCTCTGTGGTAGATATTTCCACTATTTTATCTTTCAGGTCACTTATCCATTCTTCTGCCTCAGTTATTCTGCTATTGATTCCTTCTAGAGAATTTTTAATTTCATTTATTGTGTGGTTCATCATTGTTTGTTTGCTCTTTAGTTCTTCTAGGTCCTTGTTAAATGTTTCTTGTATTTTCTCCATTCTATTTCCAAGATTTTGGATCATCTTTACTATCATTACTCTGAATTCTTTTTCAGGTAGACTGCTTATTTCCTATCATTTGTTTCATCTGGTGGGTTTTTACTTTGCTCCTTCATCTGCTGTGTGTTTTTCTGTCTTCTCATTTTGCTTATCTTACTGGGTTTGGGATCTCCTTTTTGCAGGCTGCAGGCTCGTAGTTCCCGTTGTTTTTGGTGTCTACCCCAAGTGGCTAAGGTTGGTTCAGTGGATTGTGCAGGTTTCCTGGTAGAGGGGACTGGTGCCTGTGTTCTCGTGGAGAAGGCTGGATCTTTTCTTTCTGGTGGGCAGGACCATGTCCGGTGGTGTGTTTTGGGGTGTCTGTGGCCTTATTATGATTTTAGGCAGCCTCTCTGCTAATGCATGGGGTTGTGTTCTTGTCTTGCTAGTTGTTTGGCATGGAGTGTCCCGCACTGTAGCTTGCTGGTCGTTGAGTGGAGCTGGGTCTTAGCGTTGAGATCGAGATCTCTGGGAGAGCTTTCGCCGTTTGATATTACGTGGAGCTGGGAGGTCTCTGATGGACCAATGTCCTGAACTTGGGTCTCCCACCTCAGAGGCACAGGCCTGACACCTGGCCGGAACACCAAGTCGCTGTCAGTCACATGGCTCAGAAGAAAAGGGAGAAAAAAGAGTGAAAGAAAGAAAAATAATAATAAGATAAAATAAAGTTATTAAAATAAAAAATTATTAAAAATAAAAAACTTAAAACGTAATTAAAAAAAGAAGGAAAGAAAGAAGAGAGCAACCAAACCAAAAAACAAATCCACCAGTGATCACAAGTGCTAAAAACTATACTAAAAAAAAAAAAAGAAAAAAGAAAAAACGGGCAGACACAACCCTAGGACAAATGGGAAAAGCAAAGCTATACAGACAAAATCACACAAATAAGCATACACATACACACTCAAAAAGAGAAAAAGGAAAAAAATTTATGTATCTTTTGGGAAGTCTGAGATCTTCTGCCAGTGTTCAGTAAGTCTTCTGTAGGAGTTGTTCCACATGTAGATGTATTTCTGATGTGTTTATGGGGAGGAAGGTGATCTCCACATCTTACTCCTCCGCCATCTTGAAGGTCTCTGTATGTGCATTTTTAAAATTCTTTTTCCTCATTTGCTCAGTTATTTAGCTTTTTATTCTTATCTGGCATTTTCCTATTGAAACAACTAATACATAATCAACATTTTATCCATCTGGCTAACAAAGTATCTGCTTTGAGATAGGTACATCACATTTCTGTTTCATCTTGAGTGCTAGGGTTCAATTAATGGCAGCATTTAGCATCATGTGTGTTTTTGTCTACAGGGTAGTATTTTACTGAGTTGAACAAATATTTATGGGATGCATCATATTTCAGCACTTATGTGTATAATGGAGATACAAAAAATGACTGTGGCTTCCAGCTTTGGGAAGGGACACACACATGTACATATCAACACACACACACTGTAGGTGGAATTCTAAAGATGGCCCTCCTAGGTTCCCATCCCTTGGCTATTCAGAAAACCGTGAATCCAGGCACTAGTATGAAGGGATTTTGCACATGTAATTAAAGTCCTAAATCAGTTGACCTTAAGATATGGAGATTATCCAGATGGGCCTGACCCCAGAAGGTGAGCCCTTTAAAAGCAGAGAGGGACTTCCCTGGTGGCGCAGTGGTTTAGAATACGCCTGCCAATGCAGGGGACACAGGTTAGGTCCCTGGTCTGGGAAGATGTCACTTGCCGCGGAGCAGCTAAGCCTGTGTGCCACAACTGCTGAGCCTGCACTCTAGAGCCCAAGAGCCACAACTACTGAGCCCGTGTGCCACAACAAGTGAAGCCCGCGCACCTAGAGCCTGTGCTCTGCAACAAGAGAAGCCACTGCAATGAGAAACGTGTGCACCACAGCAAAGAGTAACCCCCACTCGCTGCAACTGGAGAAAAACCCACATGCAGCAACAAAGACCCAATGCCGCCAAAAACAAATTAATTGATTAATTAAAAAAAAAAAAAGAGCATTTTCTCTGGCAGTGGCAAAGGAGGAAGTCAGAGAGATTCAAAGCCTGAGATAGACTTTACTCACCTGGCCATTGCTGGTTTGAAGGTGGAAGAGCCATGTGAAAAGAGGTGGACAGCCTCTAGAGGCTGAGAGCAGTTCCCAGCTGACAGCCAGCAAGGAACTGGTCAGTCTTAGAATAGCCAGGAAACAGAATTTGTCTACCAACCTGAGTGAGCACAGAAGTGAATTCTTGCCTGGAACCTCCAGATAAGAGGCCAGTGTAGCCATCACCTTGGTTTTGGCTTTGTGTGAGACTCTAAGCAGAGAACCTAGCTGAGTCATGCTGAACTGCTGACCTACAGAACTGTGAGCTAATATATTGGCCTCATTATGAGCCTCTGCATTTGTGGTAATTTATGCAACAATAGAAAACTAATACACATACAGTTAGACAGGGTGGTCCTCTCCTCTGTGCTAGGAGATGTTAGAGATACGGAATTAATTTCAGTTTTCAGGACACCAAAAAAAAAAGAATTGGATAACATTATCAGAGTTTTAGATTTACCATCAATATTCTAACTGTACACATGAGAAAATAGAAGTCCAGAGAAGTTATGAGTTTGTCTAAGGTTTTAGAGCTAGCTAGAGGCAGAGCTGGGACAGGCACTCATATCTGGATTCAAGGTTCAATGTTGTTTCCATTATATCTCACTGTGGTGCGTAATGAATTCTAGCTTTAAATTGGAACCAAAGTGCAAAACCAGATAATGGCAATTACTCTGTCATAATGCCAAATGTAAGGAAGGAAAGGAATAGGACAAAAAGATAATTTCAGGAGACCATTGTTATTTTTTTCCCTAAAGATTCCAAAGCATGGAATGAAGTATAGTGTTCATGCTTGTGACTTGTTTGTAAGCCCGCATAAGAACATTGACTCATTCAGTGAAGGAGTGTTCCTTTTCAAACTGAGCCATGGCTGAGCTCTCCCAGTGATTCTGCAGTTATTTGATGTATTTTTTTGCTTTAAACACATTTAGCACTTTCTTTTGGACATTCTCAGTGATGGCAGCTGCTTTACCCTTGAGGGTTTATTTGATATTGTTTCCAAATAGCTTTTGGGTTGGTTCTAATATGACAAATCAGATTTGGTAATCAGTATGAATAATCTTATGAAAATAAATCTGGGTAATATGTAAGAAAATTGGTCTGGGTAATATAAAAAGAAAATACTGCTATCGTGTATTAAGATGGACTTTCCTATCTGTTTCTTAAATCTAACGGACCATAGTTTTAAAGAAAGTTTAAAAGTCGTTTGCAGCAGTGTTCACATGACTGGGGTAAGTACCCAGTTGCTTCTGATAAGTAGTTAAACAGAACATGTGCTTTGGAGAGAGTTGAATCCTGACTTGACAGCTTTCTAGCTGTAGGATCCTGGGAGAGTTAACCTCTTCAGACCCTGATTTTTTAATATGTAAAATGGAGACAAGAGCATTAACTTTATGTCTGTCACATAGGAGCTACTCAATAAATGAATGAAATGAGTGGATTAAATATTAGTTATGTAAAGCTCTTACATATACACCTTATGCATAGTTTGTGCTTAAGCATAGTTTGTTTTGCAAAATGTTATTTTTAGTGAAAGTTAAATTGTATGTTCAGGTTTGATGGCTAAGAGTAGCTTCTTGTTTTACTTGAACCCAAGAAATAGAATTCCTTTCTTTGTTGATTTGGTGCTGAAGCTGTGTAGAGCCTCTTTGGTGGTGGCCTGACGTGTGTCTGCTCATTATGGGAGGTAGACTGGGCTGTTCTCTGTTTTTGTAACCATCTTTTCCCTCTTTTCCAGTGGACCCGTGTTAGTGTGGGATCATTCTGGCTTCTCTTGAGTGTGCCAAACTCTTTTGTTTTTTTTTTAGATTGAACTATATTTAACATGCTACATCGTGTAAGTTTAAGATGTACAACATACTGATTTGGTGTAGTCACAGTGCGATATGATGGCCATTGTAATGTTAGCTAACGCCTCTATCACATCACATCATTATCATTTCTTCTGGTGTTGGGAACAATTAAGATTTGCCAAACTCTTTCAACTTGGACTTGCTTCCACTTTAGACACAAATATTCATTCATTAATATTACACAGTGAGAAAATAACATCTTTGTTGTCCCCCTCAACTTACATTCTAGTGAGACAGACAGATGAAAAACCATTTTTTCTTATCACAATCTACCTGCTCAGCCTTTCTCACCTGAGTCTGAAATGTGGGCACAGCTCCACCTTGTACACCTGGTACTTTTTTTGTGTATGTATAGCTGCCGAATTCCTGACTTTGAGGCCCAGCTTCAGCACAGAGAACTCAGTGTCTCCATTCCTTTCGGCCAGTTCTGATGCTTGTGTGATGTCACCATACACTTATTTGTACTTTTGTTTTCCCTCCCTTTAATCGTATTTGGTTCAAGTTATGAAGTGCCTCCGAAGTTTTATATCATTGAGCTCTAAAAGTTAAAACCATTTTTTGAAACAAAGAATGATGGATGTTAAATACTTCCTGTAATGCTGACCCAATCAGGCAGGCTTCTGTTAGGGACCAGCATGCATGATTGAGATGAAGGAATGAGACAGCCCTTGACATCCTTTCCTCATGTCTTTGAGAGGTGACCTGACCCAGCATGGGGTTTGCCATTTCCTAAAGGACTTAAAAGACCCTCCTGGCAATCATCACCCCATTCTCCCCACCTACCACCCCCAGTGAATAGAGATTATATTAGAAATAATCATGATGTTAATTATTTTATAATAATAGCTGGTATGTATAGAGATTTTATTTTTTTAACCTAAGGCGAACTGCTTTGTATGAATTAGCTCATTTAATTTTCACAACAATCCTGTGAGGTAATTATAGCTATCATCAGCCCTGTGAGGTAATAATAACTGTTATCAATCCTATGACTTTAGATCCCTCATCTTTTGAATGTATGCTTGTTTCTGACACCACACAAAGTGCTTTATCTGTATTATTTTTCTAGTTCCTCACCACAGCCTTCTGAGTTATTATCCCACCAGTGTATAAACTCTATGAGGTCAGTGACTTTGTTTTCTTCTTCTGGGCTAAATTCTAGGACAGCAGCTATTATAGTGCCTGGTGTACTTAGTAAATAGTTATTGAATGAACAAATTTGTAGTTTTTGGGTGAGGAAACTGTTAAAGAGAAGTTAAATAACTTGCCCAAGGTCAAGTGGTGAATCTGGGGTTTGCACCCAGGCAAGTATGACTTCAGAGCTGTGATCTTTACCTGTGTTCTATGAGAGTTATTTTTTTGTTAACAGATTTCTGGGATAATGTTAAATTCTGAGGCACAGTGTTGCATAATTCCAGGTTTCTGAAATAAAAAAAAGTATAATGTTGTTTTGGAAACGGTGCAAAAATTTATTTTGTAACTGTCGTAAATCATCTCTTAATGGAAAAGTTATGGGTTTAGAAGGACTGATCTTCAAGAAATCATGAAAAATGTGTGTATTGCTTATTTACAGGAAAATAGGAATGTATAGGAATATATTAATATGTATGTGAATGTATATGACTATATCAAGATTCTGTGACACACTCAATAATGTTTTTAGTCTGTTTAAAGAAGGAAAAATTTAAAGTATAGTTTTAGCAAATTTGCCAGTGTTTTGCATAAGTAAATATGGATTCTCAAAATTTATTGATTTTAGCACCTACCACTATTCCTAATGCTTTTTTTTTTCCCTTTTAGAAAAAATATCTGGAATTATGAACACTTACATTGTACTGAGTGTGAAATATGTTTTTGATACTTACATATTTAGGTCATCTCCAGGCAAATAGTTTTGTGTTAAAGGTTGAACAGAATTCCAAGGTATTTCAGAAACAGATTGCGCCAATTTCCACTGCTTCTAGAATATTGTGAACATATACTTTATTCTAACCAATATTATTGGCTATTCGTTTTCAGAATTATTGCAGTTTTTACAGGGGAAAAATGACATTCCATTTTAACTTGCAGTCTGTATTTTTTATGAAGTTAAGTATTTTTCCAAATTGTTGTTAACTAAATACACTCCTTCGTAGACTGTCAATTTTTTCATTTATTGGGAGTTCCTTTTTTTTTTAAACTCTAGTTGGTTACCTTAGTTGACATGAGTAAACATCTAGTATGTAGAACGCTAAAGAAACTAAGCACTACAGTAGGGCTTTGCTTTAAATAGGAGCAACGAACTTCATAAATAATAATCTAAGACTTTGGGGAGTAGGTTTAGCAATATATTAAGGTTTATCCCTCTGTCTTCTCTTTATCCCTGTTTGTAGCCGTGCTGTGGGTTAGCACAGCTGGCTCTGAAATCTCCCACATCAGGTGCTACTGTCTTGTTGTCATTAGATACCCAGGTTCCAGGCCCCTGGATCATTTGTTCTTGCTGTCCTTGAGGGCTGCGATAGTGAGGGTTTCTCTCTCCAGGTATTTTCTTCACCTTTCTGAATGAACTCTGTTCTCTTAAGCCGACAAGTTAGAGCCCTATACCTGGTTGGCCCCCTGGCTTTTCTATTCCAGTAGCCCTCAGCTACCAGATAATACAGTTGGTCCTGTAGGCAGCTTATCTTTTCTACTCATTACTCTTGCCCTCCTACCCTCAGGAGCCAAGTAACTCCACAGATTAACTGTGTAGAGTTTTTTTCTTTCTTTTTTTTTTTTTTAACAAAATGTACAAGGAGGAAATCACTTATTGGTGCGGTCTTGATATTGTCATGCCAGTTTGCTCACTGAAAACAGAATAGCTTTTTTTTTTTTTAATGAAGGAAAGAAGGGAATTCCCTGGCAGTCCAGTAGTTAGGACTTCGTGCTTTCACTGCTGTGGACGCGCGTTCGATCCCTGGTTGGGGAACTAAGATCCCACAAGCTGAGTGGAGTGGCCAAAAAAAAAAAAAAAAAAATTAAAAAAAGAATAAAGGAAAGAAGTTTTGTAAAAGCAAAAAGACCAACCATGTGTAAACATTCTTTAAATGATTTCCTCATTTGTGGCTTTACTGAGTGTAGGGTTAAAGTTTAAAAGTAGGGGCTTCCCTGGTGGCGCAGTGGTTGAGAGTCCGCCTGCCGATGCAGGGGACACGGGTTCGTGCCCCGGTCCAGGAAGATCCCACATGCCTCGGAGCGGCTGGGCCCGTGAGCCATGGCTGCTGAGCCTGCGCGTCCAGAGCCTGTGCTCCGAAACGGAGGCCCGCATACCGTAAAACAAACAAACAAACAAACAAAAAAGTTTAAAAGTAAATACGATGTTATTATAACAAGTGTTTACGACTGGTTTTATGTATTGGCCACTGTTTTATATATTGAGTGGCTTAGTAATTTTAACTGGAGGAAACTGACTAGGAAAATAGTCATTCATTTCTGTTTGCTGAATTGAGAAGAATCTATAAAACAGGGAAACTTCAAGGGCTCATTTCTTTTAAAGAAGGTTTGAAAACTTTACACATAACTTCTGAAATTTAGGCCTCTCACGTGAGACAGCCAAAGGCATAATACATTCTCTGTGAGACCCAATTCATTGTGTGTAAAGCTGTTCAAATTTTCAAAGGTCTTCTAAAATGCATTTCTAGTTTTTAGATGCAAAAGTTAATTGATTTCAAATGTCAGCCTGTGTCTTGTGTCGATGCAACTGTTTGGCCCTCCTAGGAAAATATAGGTAAACATAAATTGTACTATATAAATTAGAAAAGCTTGATGGAATTAGAACCATCATTGAGCAGATTCTCTCGGGAGTCTTAGTAGGTCACGTTTTGCCATGCCGGAATCCTACAGTCACATCTGTGAAAGGGACAAATGGAGATGTCACCAGAATGAGGAGATTGAGATTTATGCCTGGAGTCCACCTGTTTTTCCAGGAGATACCCCCAGAGAATGACATCTGCTCGTATTTCCATTATTCTGCCTTTTGTTTATCAGGTAAATGGAGAGATGATTGAGAAACTAAGGCATTTCTTTAACAATAGGAATCAAGAGCAATTGCATTGTTTTAAACGCACTCCTTTCTTAGTGGCTTCTAGAAACAAATATTCTGTTATTGGTTTTCTCACCAGTAGTTTAATTCACTGAGTTCAGAAAACTGTTATAAAACAAAACACAAAAACCCATGGGGCATTGGGCTTAGCAACTTTGTATTATAAGAAATGGACGGCCCTCAGTTAAAACAATAGATACGCTTTGCTAATTTATTTGTAGAACAAAGCTTTGTAAATTAAGTATTTGGATTGTACTAGAGATACTTTTCAAAAGTACTTCAGCTGAGTCAGTTCCTGTAATGCTGTATCATTTTGGAATGTGAAAAGGCACTCCTGAATTGATGTGGCCTGGAAGTTGGATTTTCTTGTATTTGATTTTCTCAAAGTACAGTACAATTGCACTCATCTCCTTGTGAACAGGAATGTTTGAGGATGGGTTAAAGGAGCTATAGAAAGCATCCCAGAAAAAAATGTCATGAGAGACATAATTATTTTCCAAGTACTATCTGTAAGCAGCTTTCACCAGTCAAAGCTTCCTCGAAATAAGAGGTTACAATCAAAGTTCATCTGTATACTTTTGTATTTGGAGTGCCTACCAACATTCCAACTTGCAGTCACTTTGAGGGGAAAATTCTTCAGATTCATCAGTGTTGTCAGCCAACGTAATTTAAATTCTGTTTACAGAGGCGTCCTTAGGCAGGTAAGTTGAGCTGCTCAGTGCCTCTTTTTTTCCTTTGTTCTTTTAAGGTTTGGAGCAGTGGTTGATTATGGTGGGTATCTATTATTTGTGCTTCTCCAGCATCAACATCGGTTTCCCTTTCTCCTCCTTATAGTATCTGGAATTTCATTTGGGAAACCTCTCCTCGTATATTCTGTGTAGTTCAAGAGGGGCTACCTGCACCCCTCCCCTTGCTATGATGGACAAGGGACCCATCCACTGCCCACAGAGACTAATTGATGGCTAAGTAACCAATATTGGTCAAGTGAGACTCAATTCTTGGACTTTCTGTTGCAATTTTTGGAAAGGAGACTTTAACTTTTTTCCCTGGAATTTCTTAGCATGTAGTAAGCAAGATAGTCTGGTGTTGGTGGGAGCTCCCATCATTCCTGAGGGGAAGGCCGAGCTTGAGCTGGAAATACAGACTCCTGATAGCTCAGTCTGAATATCTTATCAGTCATGTGAGCCAATGAATTCTCTCTCTCTTTTTTTTTTTGTAAACCAGTTTGAGTTGGGTTTCTGTCCCTTGTACCCCAAATAGACCTAATTGATTCACTCTTATTAATTTAATGTTGGATCCACCTTCATCCTCAAAACTAACTTGGTGTATGTATTGTCAACTGAAGAAAAATGCACAACCTTTAAGGTGCAAATTGTGTTTTATTCAGTACCTTACTGAAGACTATAGCCTGGGAGATTGCCTCTTAGATAGCTCTGAGGAACTGTTCCAAAGAGGTAAGGGAGAAGGCAGGATATACAGGAGTTTTTGCTGGGAAAAAAACCCCAAAAAGCAAAAAACCAAAACAACATAAAGAACAAAAAAATGTAGTTGAACATCAAAAGATTACTGCTAGTCACAAAAACAGACATCTCAAGTTAATGATTTTATTGCTTTTCTATGTATGCAAGAGTCTGGGCTCATTGAAATTATTCCTTAGATATGCATCTTAACTCTCTAGGGCCAGTATACTGGGTTTCTGTCTTTATTTTTTTTTTTTTTGGTCAGTAATTTTATTTTTCTTAAAAAATAAAAATGTGTTTTTTTATTACAATACAAAAAGTAAATTACTAAAGGTAAAATGGCATAATAGAAAAAACCAAAACTCTTACATCCATGCTCACAAGTGACACAGGTGGCCTTTGTCTAGTTTGGGAGACAGGGTTACAGTAGCTCATAAAATGAGTGGAGGAAGCATTTCCTCTTCTTCTATTCTGAAAAATAAGTTGTGTAAGAGTGGAATTACTTGTTCTTTGAATGTGTGGTAAAGTTATCTCTAAAACTACCTAGTCACAGCTTTATCATTTCCTTATATTTTCTTTGTTTTTTTTGTCTTATTTTTCTAATTTCTTAGGTTGGATGCTTGGTATATTTTCTCTATGTACTAATAAAAGTATGTGAGATTATAAAAAAATTGAACAACCCAGCCCTCCATGTCCCTCCCATCTATAATGATTTACAATTCCAGGACTTTGAGGTATATGACACACTTCCGAGGACAGAGTAGTCCTTGATTAACAAGAGTAGCTGGGTTATTAGTCTGTGTCAAAACGTTAAGGGGAAACCCTGTATTTTCTTTATAAAAGAAGAGGTTGGGTGTGCTTGGGAGCAGTCATCCTGCCAGTAAAGCTGTGGGAGGATTTCACCTTACTGATGTGGCCTTGCTGTTTTTGGCAGGTATTACTGCTTCCAGATTTGGTCACAGCATGGGACAAAGGGATATACAGACCTCCTTCCTGGCTTTGAATAATTAGCTCCAGCGTAGTAGTATCCTGAGCAGTGATGGGATATAAACAAAGCAAGCAGATAAAGAACCTGGAGAGATTTGGCTTTGGGGAATTATTTAGCAATCATCACCAGCTCTGTTGAATGTGGAAAAATTTGTGGATTTTGATAGCATTTTCCTTTGGCCTAACAGCATTTGTTTTTTTTGTTGAAGGGAATCAACCACGTAGCGGAAGTGATAGCCCTACTGCTTGTACACACAGATGGGCAACTACCAATCCAAATATCACACTGTTATAGGAGGATTCATGCAAATGGCTCTAACTTAGCCCTTTGTCTTCAAGGGCTTTTTCCTTCCTGTGAAGAAAGTTTGAATCCTTGTGTTAGCAGTGGTAATAAAAACATTGCTATTTTAGAAGCTTTATTTTACTTAAAACCTTGTGTTTTTTAGTCCAGGTTCTTTTCCTAAAACAAACCCTGATTTCCAGGGATAAAAAGAAAATGCATGACAAACCCCAAATATTCTGTTTTGTCCTGGCTTACAGTATGTAGATGACCTTAACTTTATCTAATATAGGTATGTTCCTGCAAAGTTGAAAATAAGTCGATCCCATTTTCCACATAGTTGAAGAGCTTGCAGTTTCAATAATTTTACTGGGACTCTATTAGGAAGCCAGTGAGAGCCTCCTCTAGTGAAAGTTGGGACATGCTTAGCAGTCGTTGTCTCTGGGTATCCACTGGGGATTGGTTCTAGGACCCCAGATGCTCAAGTCTCTTATATAAAATGATGTAATATTTGCATATAACCTACACACATCTTCCCTTATACTGTATGTTAAATCATCTCTAGATTACTTATAATACCTAATACGATGTAAATGCTACGTCAGTAGTTGCCATTGTGGGGCAAAATCAAGTTTTGCTTTTTTGGAACTTTCTGGAATTTTTTTTTTTTTTTTAATATTTTCAATGCACAGTTGGTTGAATCCACACACGCAGAACCTGCGGATATGGAGGGCTGATTTTATTAGTCTATTATTTGTTGTGATGTACTTTGTTCATTTGGTTCATTGCTTCATTTGTGTAATTGCCTTCTCTGGCAATTTGCTCATGAATACAAATCTCTTTAAAATATTAATATTTGATTAAATGTGCTTGAATGTTTACAGAGTTTTTCATATAAATTGCCTCGCCTTCTTTATAGCAACGTTGAGGGACCAGCGGTTTATTAATGTTTCTGTCAGTCGGTTCACTGAAGAGCAATTTGAGGCTCTACAAAGGTTAGGAAATGTACTCAGTGCTAGGAATCCAACTTGTTCAGTGCTTATTATCATAGTTCCTGCAGGAATAAGGCTGCTCTCCAAACCAAGAAAATATTTATTAATGATTTGTCATTAATAAATGACTCCTTATTCATGGATCCCTCTCTGCTTAATCCTACCAGCACCTCTGCTCTTTGGCATCAGGTCGATAAGTCTTCTATCTTCTGTGAACATCTCAAAATCACATGCAGATGCAATGCAAAATGAACACAAATTAGACATCTTGCAAAGTATTTGGGATTCCATGAACTTAGTAGAAGTGGCTCAGTAAGATCTGAGTTAACACGTAAACCCATAGATAAATGGGGGTATAACAGGATTGGATCAGGCAATTATCACTACGGATATGACAAGAGAGACCCCTCAAAAGAGTATGATTGAAATATCAAAGGATTAGTCAGTAGTCTCTAGAAGATCCAAATTCTTGACTACTTTGGCAGAAATAGTGTTTTCTAAGATTTTACTGTAATGTAAAGTAAGACTTGTATGGTACTGTTGTCACTTTAAAAAATACAAATTTTAATAGTTAAGCAACAAGGATATACTATATAGCACAGGGAATTATAGCCATTATCTTGTAATAAACCATAATGGAATATAATCTACAAAAATACTGAATCAATGTGCTGTACACTTGAAACTAACATAATATTATAAATCAACTATATTTCAATAAAAATACAAATTTTACATGATTTTATATTCCTTACAAAGGAATATAGTAAAATATATTTAATTACTGCACCCAAATCCCATATTTCTGCTTTCACCAGGAAGAAAACCCCATCCAGAATTTTGTGTTTATTCTTCTGCTGTTTTTTCAAAAGTAGTTTTATTATGTATGTGTATATCTCTCTATTTACATTTTTCTGGTTTTGAGCTTTATAAAAATGATATTGAGCTCTATAAAGCCGTTTGTCATTTGCTTTTTAAAAACTCAGTGTAATGTTTAAAAAATTCATCCTTGTTGTGATACGTGACTCTCTTACTGATTTATACTACTGTATAATATTCTGCAATATTACTGACAGTACTAAGATTTGGTATGGATCCGTGGGAATTCATATATTTACAAGTGTGAGTATAAATTGGTATAAAACTTTGAAAAACAACTTAGCATTAACTTATTAAACTATTTGTATAGTTTCCTTCCTAGGTATGGATCCTAGATCTAGAATGATAAATTTGAATTATAAATTAAAGTTATCCATGACGGTGTTAATAAGTGTTATAAGTGTAGTATAGAAGGTTAGATGTGTGACTTATAACTAATATTGTTAATGTGAAAATAAAACTGTGGAATAATTATTTTCTATTCAAACACCAATTTAAACTCAAAGCATATTATCCCTTATAGTAAAAATAGATTTTAACAATAATAAAACACTGAAGATTAAGGTAATTTTGGTTAGTTTAGCATTATTTGATGTAGATACATATCCAGTAGGGCTTGCCATCTGCTAAATATTTACCATGAACTTGACTTGAGAAATGCAAACCGTTGTATAAGATGTCACTGTAGGAGATAGCGTAGCTATAAGGGATGAATCCTGGATTGGGTGTCAAGAATTGGAATCTGTACAAGTGCTTCACCTCTCAAGCTGTACCTGATCTTAACCTCTTAACATCAGTTTCATCATTGGTAAAACAGGCGTGATGATATTAGACTTGCTTCCATGGCTGTATGTCAATTAAATGAAATAGAATATGGGAAAATTCCTTTAGTGATAAAGTACTGTGTAAACCACTTACTAGTATTGTTACCATCACCGTTGTCTGAAGAACCCTGCTTTAGGAAGCAAATCCAGATCACATATTTTGAACATTTATATCAAGAGAATATGTCTCAGTGGCCTGGTGTATATTGAAACAGGCTTCTTTAAAGAATGCCTTGAACCCTGCTTAATACCTAATCTTGCTTTTATTTTGTTACATAAAATGAGCAAGAAGCTGTCTTAAGAATTTAAAGTAACTTTTCCTCCTTCAAATGGATTTTTAAAAACTTATCTTACGGCTTCCCTGGTGGCACAGTGGTTGAGAGTCCGCCTGCCGATGCAGGGGACACGGGTTCGTGCCCCGGTCCGGGAAGATCCCACATGCCGCGGAGCAGCTGGGCCCGTGAGCCATGGCCGCTGAGCCTGCGCGTCTGGAGCCTGTTCTCGGCAACGGGAGAGGCCACAACAGTGAGAGACCCGCGTACCGCAAAACAAACAAACAAACAAAAAACAACTTATATTAAAAGAGAGATAAGGTTCCATTGTAAATTTTGAATAATTCTTGCTCTTTAGGGAAAAAAGTCCCAAGGATTATACAAAAACACTTTTATGTAATGAGAATGTACTCTAATATTGAAATCTTGATCCTATGTGTCAGTAGCTATCTGATGTGATTAGTATATAAGCACTGAGTTCTACTCAAGTACTGGGAAAATTCCAGTACTTGATTGATATATTATGAACTTTGTTAACAATAATTTAAAAATCTTGCTGTGTGAAAAGCTGGAAATATAAAAAGTTAAAAAAATTGACAAAATTTCCAAGCTCTGGTAACAAATAAGAACCATGCCCTTTTATGGATGACAACCCCAAAACTAGTTTGTAAATTCTAAATGACTTATAAATGTCAACTCCAGTTAATGCTTGGGTGAATGAATGCCTGTGGATTAGAAACCTGGGAGTTGATAGATAAAGATAGATAAATAGTTGATAGATAAAGATTTAGATAAATGTGAGGGTGTTTAAACTTTTGGTGCTCCTCTAAGCTAAATGCAAGCAGTATTATTTTAACAGATTTTGGGGTACTTCACTAACCTAATTTTTAGAGAAGTATATCTAAAATAACTACTAGATGGTGAATGGTGATGCCACTGGATTATTTCTTGTGTTTTGTCCTTTCCTAACTCTAATTTCTTCATTATTCAAGTCATTCTATCACTTCTGTCCAAAGCCGGGTCTCAGAATTAGAAAAACAAATTATTAACCAAGTAAATTTGGGACATAACTAATTTATATTTAAAAAAAAAAACCCCAAACCTAGGTTTTCTAGTTATTCTAAAATGTGTAGTCAGCATTTTTGAGGTGTTCTCATTTAGTTGAATCTCTACACAGGTATTTGTAGCATCTTCCTAGCAAGATTTCTGACATCATTTGGCATTATCTTTTCATTTGCAGCCAGTGTAAAAAAATGCACAAATGCATATTCTCAGATTTTCATTCAATAACTATATTTTCATAGCTTTAGGAGAATATTAAATCATCTACTAAAATTATTCCTCACTGGGCTTTAGCTTGCACTGTGCCCCAGGTTTCTTTGGAGAACCTTCAATGGCAAATTGGTAGTTTGAAGTCCAGGATTCACCTGTAAAAGGGACATCTTAGTTTGAGGATACAGTACAGGGAGCAGTAAGGAACATGGGTTTTTGTCTCAGGAAGATGAGTTCAGGTTTTATCCTTGCCACTTAAGCAGCAATGTGATCCTGATCAAGTTTGGTAACTTCTCTGAGTCTCCATTTTCTAACCTCTGACAGAGGGAGTGTAGTTTTCACTGTACTAAATGTTAAAGGAGATGCTGATACAAAGTGCTTACCTGTCCGCCTGGCATGTCATGATGCTCGGTAATGATTCATGAGGCATGCACCTGATCAGGTAGGAGAAATTGCAGAGCAGTGGGGGGTGGGGACAAGTATTGTGTTGGCTGAAATGGAGATGGCTCAACAGGAAGAAACGTTCAGTCCAAGCTGTGGCCACCCCATTCTCAGATTCAAATAAGTATTAACTTGAATCCCTGTCCAGCATAGGTTGGAATTCCCTGTGACCTTACTGTCTGTAGGGATTCATAGAAGGCTCACATTTTCCTAGTTGCTGCCAACTCTAAGTTTCTGCTTTTGCTGTGATCTGGATCGCATTACACATTGTGTCTCCTACTTGTGGTGTCTCTTTCCCACCCCCTGGCAACCCGCTTAGGTGAAGTGTTCTCTTTATTTCCCAGACCCCTGCTGATGTTAGTGCTCTGGACCTAGACTTAAATGAAGGTTTGATGTGAGCAAGGGGGTTTACAGTACAACGCAGCAACAACTTAAAACGGACCCTTAGAAATATCAGTCTTTCAAAGCCCCTCAGTGATTACTGCTCTGGGAAGTGTTCATTCATTGTGTCTTTTGGCTTTTACTCAGGGACTGGCCATCTACCAGATTGCTGGCCGTCTTCTCTCTCCTGGTGACCTCACTCATCCTCATTCTCCCAAATGCTTGTGCAGGGCTACTGCAGAGCTCTTTAAGTATTTTGTCCCAAAGCATCCTGGTCTTCACCACATACATAACACCAGCCTTATTCCCCAAACACTGTCCCGAGGGGAATGCTGTGGCCACTTAACCTCTTTATTTCCTTTGATAAGACTTGAGAGATTGAATATAAGGGACACAGAAGAAAGAGTCAACAGTGAGTACAGAATTTCTAGACTGGGGGATGAGAAGAATAGTATTGCCTGCAATGCAAAGGGATAACTGGTAAAGGAAACTGACATGGTATCTGAATATTCAGGAACTCTTTGCCACGTTGGACATTTTCATCAGGCTAGATTTAGAATACATAATTATCTTTATAAGAAGTAGGCAAAAAATGCAACTTTGGAATGGCAGGTAGCTGCAAAACCTATTTGCTGTTAATTGTGGTTCCTCTAAGAAGGAAATGAAGTGCAGGAACTAAGTCAAAACAGTATAACGAGAGTGATCAGTCACCGGGCAGATGTTTGTCTGCTCTTCCCGGCTTAAATAAGGATCATCACAGGAATTGGCACTGAGTCTACACCATCTTTTTTCTTTGGGGCTTTTATTTGTTGAAAAACAGGAAGCTGGGAGAGACATAGTAACTTGGTTGGGATTCTTCCCAGCAATAGGAGTGTGTAGTCACGGATAAGAATACACGTTTGTCCGGATGTTCCAGGAAGCCTACAGTGTAAAGTATGCAGCCCAAAGGCAGAAGGAGGGGGTCGGAGAACATCTGAGCCCTCCTCAGCCCTGTGATGTAGGAAACTAGTGGAAGGCTGGAGCATTTTCTGCATCAGCACTGAAAGCCCAGACACAGAGAAACTTCTAAGCCTTCATGATCCAAAGCAGCAAGAGGCTTTTAACTCTAAAGCTGTCACAGAGTCCTAGGCCACCAGAACCTGGGCCAGGACCTGAAGCTCTTTTAGCTTGGCTTACAGTGCTAGTCTGCATCCAAAGGAAACCTCACCCCAAAGAATCCCTGTATATGATATTGAGCTCAATGATATTGAGACCCACTGAGTTTGTGAACATTGTACAGTGTTTGCAATTAAAAATCTGAAAAATCTTGTTTGATAATCTCTTTTTTGAGTGCTTTCTTTTGCTAGTTAGATTCTTTCTAACTTTTCTTCCATTCTTTTTTTTGGACAAATACTTTTTGAGCCCCACTGATATGACCAGGATGAGAAAATAGTGAATATGATGACAGGGTACCTGCTTTAGGAAGCTAATAATCTACCTGGAGGAAGGAGAGAACACCTAACATGCTATCTGATACAGACTAAATTTTAATACATATTTATTGAATGAATGATTAAATACCATGATACAGAAAGGTGCTGTGAATATGTGGGCGAAGTGTGGTCTTTCAACAAAGGGTCCTTGAGCATTTATGCCTCTTTACTGTTGTTTCACTGGGGTTTTGTGAGAGAGCAGAGGTAAATAATGTGTTTTCACTTTGCTGTCTTTAACAAACAGCCTCCATTAAAAAAAAAAACCATAACACACACATCTATTTTTCTACCTTCACGTGTTGATGTAAAAACTATGCTAATAATTTTCCTATAACTAAATGAATATTGTACCTGAGACTAAAACCAACAGAAGTACAGGGTGATATATTAATACATTGCTAGAGTCTATATGCAAGTGGTTTTTGTATTTGTTTTCATGAGTGAGATCGGACTGGGGTTTTCTTTTTTTAAGCCGTATGTGTCAGGATTATGCTAGCATCATAAAACAATTTGGGAAGTTTTTATGTTCTCTGAAATGTTTTATATGACATGAGTATGTGTCCCTTGGGTTTGTATGCATTTATCTATGTAACCATCTTGGCTTGGTGCTCCTCAGAAGGTATTTCATTGACAGCTTTTTACTGCTTTTGTGGCTATTGATCTGTTCAGTTTTAGTTTTCTTCTTTAATCATTCATTTTTTTCTTTTTTTCCTGGAGAGTAATTTATGTCGAGTGTTTAAAATTTATTAGGATAAAATGGTGAATAGTGTTTTCTTATACCTTGAGATATCCTTGCCATATTTTTGTCTGTCTCCTTTTTATTGAGTTGTTTTATTATTTTATTTATCTTTAACAGACATGAGCTCTGGGTATAAAACATTTTCTTAATTCTCAAAGGGTGTTCTCAGACCACAGGTATCAGAACCACTGGGATGCTAGTTTAAAGTGGACAGTCCTGAACACTATCCCTTGCAGGTGAGTCTATATACCTTTTTTTTTTTTTTGCGGTACGTGGGCCTCTCACTGTTGTGGCCTCTCCCGTTGCGGAGCACAGGCTCCGGACGCGCAGGCTCAGCGGCCATGGCTCACGGGCCCAGCTGCTCCGCGGCATGTGGGATCTTCCCGGACCGGAGCACGAACCCGTGTCCCCTGCATCGGCAGGTGGACTCTCAACCACTGCGCCACCAGGGAAGCCCGAGTCTATATACTTTTAATAATTTCTCCAAGTGATCTGTAGGTGCAGTAAATTTTGAGAACTACTGATCTAGAGGGTTTTCTTTTTCATACTTTTGCTTCATAATACTTACTCATGGTTGTACTAATCAGTTCTACAATGTTTTTTCTATATTCTAATGAATGTCTGCCTTGATTTTTATGTTAGTTATTTTCTTGTTATATTTCTAATTTCTGTAGTTGAATGCTTATTTACCTTTTTCGACTTTAAAGTGCTTAGAAATGAAAGCTTTTTGTTATAAATTTGCCTCTCACTACTACTTGGCAACAAAGCATAGGTGTTAATTTTATCATTATTTTTAAATGTTTTTTATTTTTATTATTTAATAAAGTAATATTTAATTTGCAGGTTTTAAATTTATACATCTTAAGGTAATTTATAGTTTCAATTCATTGTGATAAAGGAAAGACTTCCGTTTTCAAATGTGCTGATTTTTTTTCTGTTATAATACAGGATTAGTTTTAAAAGTACTCCATAACAATCAAAGGTATACTTTTTATAGCATATAGAACTTAATATATATTTGTTAAAGCAACCTTATCAGTTCTAATATTCAGATTATCTGTATATCCATTTCTTTTGCCTGTGTAAATGGAAAAAAAAAGAGGTCCCTTAATATTTCCTTCCCTCCTATGTTTCTACATTTATTCTCTTTTATTATGTATTTTTAATACTTTAGTTTTTGCTATGTGAAACCTCTCTAATTTGCAAATTTTTCATTCACACCTCTCTAATTTGCAATTTTTTCATTTACATTTACCTACCTTTAGTAGGTAATGCCTACTGCACAGATTTTAGTCATGCTCAAATGCCCTATGTAAACCTTCTTGTCAGTCTTTACATTTGTTCAATAGGATAGATTATACATATGTATGTATCCCCCTTCCTCCTTCTCGTCTTCCTCCGTCTGTACACACGCACCCCTATTTACCCATCTGTGTGTATGTGTATCTTCATTTGTATTTTATCTTTTCATTCTAAGAAATTGTCTTTAAATATAGGAGTATAAGTCACATATATTGCCTTGACTAAATCTGTGTCTTTTTCTCTCATGTAGTTCAATGCTCTTGATGGATTATTTTTTAAGTTATTTGAGAGGAATGCTCATCTTTTTTAGTTTCCATAATACCTACCTTAAGTTTTTAAAGCACAGGAACATATATTTTTGTATTCATTATTAATATAAGAAAAGATACATTGGTATCCTCTTTTAAAACTGGCAATATTTACTCAAACTTACTCTCTTTTACCACTCTTCTCCCTCTATTTCTTTTTGGCATTTTATTATTCTTTTTATGTTTTCATGTATTTATATTTTTTCTTTAAAATTTTTTGTGTCTTTGCATTCTCTTTTTTTAAAAAAATTATTTATTTTATTTATTTTTGGCTGCGTTGGGTCTTCGTTGCTGTGCACGGGCTTTCTCTAGTTGCCGCGAGTGGGGGCTACTCTTTGTTGCAGTGCACGGGCTTCTTATTGTGGAGGCTTCTCGTTGCAGAGCACGGGCTCTAGGCACATGGGCTTCAGTAGTTGCAGCACACAGGCTCAGTAGTTGTGGCTCGTGGGCTCTAGAGCACAGGCTCAGTAGTTGTAGCGCACAGGGCTTAGTTGCTCTGTGGCATGTGGGATCTTCCCAGACCAGGGATCAAACCCGTGTCCCCTGCATTGGCGGGTGGATTCTCAGCCACTGTGCCACCAGGGAAGCCCTGCACTCTCTTTCATGACCACATTTACAATAGCTATTTTTTCATCTCTCTCTTGACTCTGTATGTGTATAAATACCACCTTTGTATACAAATATATAAAGGCCTTTGCATATCTGTCACTTTTTTTTTTTTTTTCTCATCACAAATGAACAACCTGTGTATGCTAATCTTGAGTTACATACAGTATTGCTTCCTTGGCTTCTGGGAAAGTTTGAAGCCAGTCTATTTGTAGTTTAAACATTTTTCTGTCTTGATGCTTTTAGGATTCTTTTTTAAATTCTTACACCTCAAAGATGAACTAGGATATAGCTAGACCTTGGTTAGTTTTCATTAATTTTGCTGGTGTCAGTCATTACCTTGTCCTGAGTCCTCAGCTTTGTATCAGCCTCTGAAAGTTTCTTCCTCCCACATGTTTGATATTTTCTTCCTTTTCCTTGGTCTGTCCCTCCAAGGTTACCGGTAGGTTGGTTTCCGTTCTTTCTGTGCCCTACCCAGCTTTCCCTTCTTCTTCATCTGATTTTTCTTTCTCTTTTCCTTGGGATGGAGGAAGTTTGTTTTCACTGATTGATTCTGTTTATTTCATCCTGTGAGGATTTAAATTCTGGAATTGAATTTTCAGTTTCAATAAACTACTTCCTAAAGAAACCCAACCACCTTTAAATCCTGCTGCTTTCCCAGCCAGTCCTATATAAACTCTCATTCTAGACTCTCAGATCTGGTTCATAGAGACCATGTTTTCTCAGGTGGTATTGAAAATACAAAAGTGAGTTTAAGAATTTGTTACCTGAAGTAATTCTGTTTCAGAAATAAGTTTTTCTTTATGTTTTAAAGTTACTTTGTATATATATTTTTCCTTCTACATTGTCTTTGCAAATGGAGAGGTCTGTTCAGAACCATAGTTTACCTCACTGTCCCGTCCTGTAGGATTTCCGTGAGGCTCCTTCTCTGAGAACTTGTGCTGGGGAGTGAGGGGATAAAAATCAACACTATAGGATGAAGGTTTTAGAAGTTAAAGGAGAAGCAGAGAGGAAGGTGGAGCTCTACGTACTCCAGCAGGGGAATGCTGTGTCTCCTTCTTTCCCTCTGCTGTTTGCTGTGTCTATAGTGTCCGAATACACACTTAGTATCTGTGTTTTTGCTTTGACCTCAGAGCCAGGTTTGAACTATGGCTGTGTCTAACCCCCTTTCTGGTACTTCAGCTCTTTATAGAAGGAAAGACCCTAGGACACTTGTTTGGCTGTGTGAACAGTGGGCCTCCCAGCACAGCTGCTCTGCGTTACACTGAACAGTGCATGCCCCATCTGCCAGGGCCTGTCCACACTTCCAGCTCCCAACTCTGCAACTTAAGATGCATCAGTGGAATTCTGCAAAACCTGCTTTGTGTACTTCCTACAGTACTGGGTGGTTTTCTGGTGGTGTGGCCAGTTTTTTAGGTCTTTAATGTCTTTTTAATTAGGTTCCTTATGCGATATTTCCAGAAGAAATTCTGAAAGTTTCTGGCATCTTGATAGGGGTGCTTCCTTAATTTATAGTGTGGATGCAGGATTTTCTACAGTGGTATATTTATTGGTCATTATGGTTGAGGTTCTGAGAGCCTAAAGTTTTTTTTTTTTTTAACATCTTTATTGGAGTATAATTGCTTTACAATGTTGTGTTAGTTTCTGCTTTATAACAAAGTGAATCAGCTATACGTATACATATATCCCCATATCTCTTCCCTCTTGTGTCTCCCTCCCTCCCACCCTCCCTATCCCACCCCTCTAGGTGGTCACTAAAGTTTTTTGTTTTTGTCTAGATCAGAACCAATTGAGAGAGAGTATGGGAATCAGGTGGGGATCACACTCTGCTTAATTACCGATAAAGCTCTTTGAATGCGGCATAGACTGTGACAATCTGAAGGACTAATACTTTTTCCTTAACAAGGCTTCCACACCCAGCCACAAGCAACATGGGCAATCAGAGACCTATTCTGCCCAGCTGCTGGGTGACCTAGAGAACATACCAAAATATACAGTCTCTGCAGGCAAGTAGATCCCAAAGCAGACCAAGGAAGGACTGACCCACCCATGCCCAGCTCCATCCACAGTTCACCCACCCATCAAGTCTCTCCATTTCTCTAAGGAGGACCAGTTGAGGGGCCACGAGAGTCTGGCAGTGTTACTCCAGTAGCAGCGAGATGTAGCTGTTAAGTAGCTAAGAGCAACTACTGAACAATTATTATGATGACCTAGAAGTTATATACGTTCAAGCCATTGTCTTCCCTAGATATTTCTGGAGGGTAAAAGTGAGAAGTGATGTAAGAATATTTATTTTTCATGGGCTAAGTTTTGTTTTCTTTTAATGCAGTCCTTCCAAAATCTGAAGAACCAAGATGCCTGTGTTCTGACTTTTTATTGAAAATTATCTGTGTTACCCCAAGTATAAAATTCTACTACTAGAGTTTAATTTCGTGTGTGGATGTGAATTCCATTCGCATTTAAGTATCTTTGAGTAATTTATTATCGTACCCTTTATAAAATGCATAGCTGCAAGCCAGGTTGTGACTTTTACTTCAGTTTGCCTGGGAAATAATAAACCTTCCAGTCTGTGAAATTTAGTATCCCATTTAATACATTATGACTGCAGTAAATGGTTGGGCAATTAAATTTCTTCAAGGTATGCATTTGATGAGTTGATTTGCTTCTAGTAGCTCTTGGTCCATTGTTTATAAGGGTATCTGAAAGACTTAGGGTTTCAGATTTTCAGATACCTATTATGTTTCACTCTGTTACAGGATGTTGGAAGAACTGAGTGCTCTGTTTTAGTTCAGCAAGATTTTTCTCTCTGTTTGAGGGTTCAATAACTTTCCTCCATAGAGTATAGCCTACAAAAGAGGATATGTTATTCCTCAAAGCAAGGTAAATAAACACAACCACTGACCTTTAGAATAGCTACCCCTGAGCCTTTCCTTGAGATAAGTTTTTCATTTGTTCAAGAAAGGCCAAGGGGGAGATTGATTTGCCCTGAGCACTTAATCTAAATGGGCCCATCACTCTGCCCTACTTTAGGTGGAACCTTTATGGTTATCTAAAATTGCCTTATTAATTTGTTGTCTTGTTTATTATTTCTCTGCTCTATCAAAACCTAAATTGTCCTGTTCACCAAAGTATTCCTGGCTGGGTGCACAGTAAAAGGTCTGTTGAATGCAAGAAAGTGAATTTGCCTAGAGCTTATCCCGTAGGGCAGAGTTCAGAAATCCATGGCAGGATCTTGCCAGAGGATATCTGTTTGATACATTCAAACATTTTTTTTGTTTTTTTAAATTTTATTTTGTTTTTTCCCCTTTTAATTGAATAAGTTAAACATTTATAAATTTGGTTTTAAATAAACACTTGAGTTTCCGGCTTCCCTTGCAAACTTGAAAGAGCTGGCAAGCCTGACCTCACATCACCACGTGGCATCACCAGGAGGACTGGTAGTGACTGTCACATGTTAGACAGAGCACCTTTCTTTTTTTCTTAAACCTGCTTGGCCACTGAAGGCTTAGGAGTTCAATACCCTTGCTTTCAAACCAGTCCTTAATTTCATTATAAATAAGAACAAATAATGGTTTGGCTTAAATGCAATACTTTTGCATTTGATAACAATACAAATTATATTGACGTGGGTAAGACAAAGATAAATAATTGAGTAGGACAGAGAGGTTATAAATAATGAACAATAGAAAGTGATAAGCACTATTTTAGTGGAACTGCATTACCTGCATTTAATTTGCATGAATTCAAACATCTAGAATGGTTGCAGAATAGAGAGAGGGAGGCTGGAAGGGAAGTAGGTAGTTAAGGAAGAAAGGTAGGTAAGCTTAAAAAGGGGAGTAGCAGTAGATAAGGAAAGAGGAAGAGATGCTGTTGCATGGGTTCCTCTGTACTGCATTCACGTTTGCACCAGAATACCTGTGATTCTCACGTTAGTTTCATTCGCATTGTGTCTCTCCCTCTGCTGCTGTCAATTGGATATCTAAATGTGGATTGTTCTCACTTTGCGGCCCTTAAATGTAAACCTGCTACTGCATTTGGTGTTTAACAAATCAGGAATGGTGTTGAACAATTGGGAATGTGTTTCCAACTGGGGAGAAAAACTGGCTTAGGAATTACTGGTCTTCTTTGTATGGGATTCTTAGTCATTTTGATGAAACTAAATTTTTGCCTTATTTGCTGACCTAACCCATGCAGCTTCTCTGTGTATATTTAAATTGCTGTGGCATACCAGAGGAAAGAGGGCTAACTTCTATGCTGCAGGATCTGGAAATATTTCGTAGAGGAGATAGCGTTTGAGTGGAGACTTGAAAGATGGTGGAAATGGAACTCCATCTGGACTTGTGTTTCCAATATGGTAGCCACTGGCCGAATGTTCCAATTAATTCAAGAAATAAGGAATTCAGTCCTTATTGCACTAGCCACATTTCCAGAGCTCCTTAAATTCTCTTGACTAGTGGCTTATACAGTGCAGAACATTTCCATTATTGCAGAACGTTCTACTGATGGTTCTGCTGTCTAGTGATGGTAGACATAGGAAGTAGTTTACATCATTGCAGGAGGTAGAAAATTTTGACTTCTGTTAAGGTGAACAGTGAATAATTAATTTAGAGTATTTCCTGTCCCCACCCTCCCTACCCTCAAATAAATTGAATTCTTTTTCTCCTGGAATCAAAAGCTAAGCCAAATAATGCTAATTCCCCCAAGAAATTGTGGAATTTTATAAGTATTCAAATTCTCTGCTGGGTCTTTGTTTTCATTAATCATCTGTTGAATTATTCAGCTGTTGAAAGTGTTGCTGGGCTAGGTGAAGATATTTCTTTCCTAGGTGTGAAACAAAGAGGCAGGGTAATTACTGATTACTTTAGAAAATTGTCCTTGTATTTCTTTACTGACATAGGTTTGAAAGAAGGTGGTTTTTTGTTTTGTTTAGTTTTAAATGTAGTTTGGTATTTTGATGTATGTGTAGATTATAGTTTTTCTTCATATCATTTATATGCCACGTGTTTTTATTTGATGCAAAAATTGAGCCCAAGTGAAAATGTTATATGTTGCTTGGTTGTTTCTAGACTCTCTCCCACACGCTTCTCCCCACAGTTATTCCTGAGTTAGTTATATTGGTTGTCACCAGGGACTACCAGCTTCTGTGTCTTTTTGGCAGTTTTAGAGTCTTGTTTCAAATTATATACAGTCCAAAGCTTGGCAATGATCTGTTACTGCTCGACCTAACGTTCTTTTGATTGTATTGCAGTTTGTGATAAAATATCTGTTGATTTGTGATAAATAATGAATATTGTTTGGACTGTTGGAGTTTCCTAGGTAGTGGTTGATGTGCGGAGGACGAAAGAAAACTTTTCTAGCATGTAATTTATCCACAGCAAAATGAGAAGGGGTATTTCTTTAGCCAGAACATTAATGCTTG
Source organism: Neophocaena asiaeorientalis asiaeorientalis (assembly GCF_003031525.2). Taxonomy (NCBI): domain Eukaryota; kingdom Metazoa; phylum Chordata; class Mammalia; order Artiodactyla; family Phocoenidae; genus Neophocaena; species Neophocaena asiaeorientalis. Next base: position 2,296,259 of record NW_020185339.1, on the reverse strand, counting down.
AGCCCTGAAGTGGCCCCTGGAGACCTTTTCTTTTCTTTTTCCATTTTCTTAAAATAGATGTTACCTTTTCTTTTTCCCAGGCAATTTCAGAGATGAGAATTTTAGGGAAGATGTTTCTGTGTCAGAATGAAGAGTAATCCCTTGTTGTGCTGTTATATGTAAATGTATTTTTTAAGTATGAGAATCGCATTTTTTTAGAATTGGTATTGCCCTGCCAATGGTTAGGAAGAATATTTCTTTCATCCAGGATATCTTTACCTTTTTCCTCTATTATTTTACCTAGAAATGAAGAGACATGAAGAGAACAGTTGATATAGTCATCAGTTTATAGATTGAAGGTGGTATTTTATTTATTTATTTTTTAAAAGACCAATTTATTTATTTTTTATACATTTATTTATTTATTTATTTTTGGCTGCGTTGGGTTTTCACCGCTGTGTGCAGGCTTTCTCTAGTTGTGGCGAGCGGGGACTACTCTTCGTTGCAGTGCGCGGGCTTCTCATTACGGTGGCTTCTCTTGTTGCGGAGCACGGGCTCTAGGCGTGCGGGCTCAGTAGTTGTGGCGCACGGGCTTAGTTGCTCCGCAGCATGTGGGGTCTTCCCTGACCAGGGATCGAACTCGTGTCTCCTGCATTGGCAGGTGGATTCTTAGCCACTGCACCACCAGGGAAGTCCCAAAGCTGCTATTTTTAAAATAAGCCGAAGTAACAGTGACCTCAGGGTGATAGAAGTTTATTTTGCTCTCACATAAAAATTCCTATCGAAGGCTGATAGAACTCCTTCCATCCTCAAGACTGGGCTTTTATCTCATTTCTTAGATGGCTGCCATGCCCTCTAGCACTGTGTCTCCACTCAAGGCAGTACTGGGGAAGAGGAAGTGGGTGGCACCACTTTTCCTCCAAAGGCAAGACCTGGAAATTGTCTTTATCCATTCTACTGGGTCCCCTTTGCTAGAAATTGATCACATGGGCACAGCTAGCTACCAGGGAGGTTGAGAAATAGTCTTTGAGTCTTCACGTCCTTGGCCCAAACTGGGTGTTCTGCTGTAAAGCATTAAGGGGAAATATATCAGTAACCGCATGGTGCTTCTGCCACAAACCCTCTACTTGATTTCCATTCAACTTCCAAATAAACTGTGACTATTGCGATTGGTAAGATTGACTCCAAAATGCCATTAATAAATAGGATTTTATTTTAGGGTTGATTTTGCTACTAATGAAAATATTAATTTAACCATAAGGAAAAAAATTAAAGCGGGACTGCCTATTTTTTAGGGCCTGAATCGGATAGTTAGAAACAGGATTCCCATACTCAGGAGCCACAGGTGAGGGCCTAGAAGAGTAAACCTTGTGAGAGGTGCAAATGAAGGGAAACTTAAGAGAGAACTTGAGCTGTGATTATAGCTGATTTTAGGTGTCATGAAGTACATGGAGTTCTAGGTAACTAATAATGGTCACTGAACTCTTTCGCAGTCTCAAAAAGAGAAATATTTTTACTGGAGAATAAAAATGTTCTGCTTGAGGCCAGCCTTAGTCTCTAGTAGCAGTAAAAGCCTGTGATGTGTAATGATGCTCATATTTCTGCCTTTTTTAATAACACTGTGGTAGGGAATGTAAATGTACCAAGTCATATCTAGTAGAAGGAGACAAAACTCAGCCCGTTTTGCTTTTATGCTTGATTGATTTTTCTCTGACACATTTATAATCTTTCAGTTTCTTTAGTCTCAAGTTGAGGGCTTGGCAGATTTTTTTTTGAGAGGATCGTGTTCTTTCGTTTTAAGAGGAAACATAATTTAGGAAAAAACTGGAAATGGGTTGTCTGTATGTGTGTGTTAAACCCTGTTTCTGGTTTTACCAAGAAAATTAAGTATGTGTATGTATAGAGTATCCCATTGAATTGAACCAACTTTTATTGAGTTTCCAGTGATATGTACATAAATATCAATATTAGCTAATGTTTGTTAGGAATGTCTTGGCTTATTCATGTTAGCCTTTCCTATAGTACCTGTTTTATGTTTAGATTTTTTTTTTTAACATATATATGCTAAACATAACAGCACGGAGCAAAGAGAGGAAAGGGCCAGTGTAGGCCTTCCTGATGGTTCTTGGGCGTTACCAGGTGTGGTTGATACAAGTCCCCAGGGAATGCTAGCTTCCTGTTTCCACTCTGGGTGTATCCTAGTTTTCAGGTCACCTGGACATTTTATTTTTGTTTGTTTCCTGCTGGGGATTTAGTTTAGATACTAAAATCTGTGGCACAAAGGTACGTCATGTAAAATAAGCTTTGAAAAGTATACCTAAAACTGTCTGAAAGTAGGAGCCAGCCAGCATGCTTTGATCTCTTGGTTCCCTCTTCCTTTGTGTGACACAGCTCCAGGGGTGCCATATTCATAGTGTGAATGGTGCCCCTTAGGGTTGTGTAACAGGACGTCTTCCATCACAGCCTTGAAATTGCTGTGTTCATTGTAGTATCTTCTAGCTAGAAAGACCTTATCATTTATTGTCTAAGCTAGATTTTGAGAGTGAAAGGGGGCATAATTAATAACTACAGCAGAATAGCAAACATGGACTCAGATTCTTCTAGAAAACCAGGCGCTCACGGTTCTCCTGCTTGTCGCAATCAGTATATACCACTTGGTTGGTTATTAAAATAAGATAAATAAGCTGTTCTGTTGGAAACATTTCTGTTGACATAATAAGGCAGTGAAACAAAGGAATCAAAGTGAAATATCCTAGGAATGCGTTCCTCTTTCCATACTGTGTAATGTCTAAAAGAAATCTTTAGAGGGTGCATTTAGTTTTTTGTTTTGTGGCCATCTTTACAAAGGATGCAGGACGTTCCACTCCTTTATGTGTTTAAGTCCAAGTTTCTCCAGCTGCTGAACTGTTAAATTCATGGTGAATCCTGGTGAGGTTTTCCCAATGAAATGTACTGGAGGCTATTATTTAAAACGTCTTTCTCAAATTCTTTAAATCTGATGTTGACTCGCCCACAAGCTGCCAGTTGCAGACTTATACACTGTCTCATTCCAAATGCTTTTTCTTGGCTTTGCATCTCTTTAGGTACTGGTTCCCCAGCTGAATCTTTCGCTCTTGCAGATTCCTCTCTTCACTGTCTCCAAAATTGTTGATGTTCATACTATTTTCATTGTTTTTCAATAGAAAAGCTTAGCTATTTTCTCTCTTTCCAGATCCTTCCCATTCTCCAAATGGTCCCTCGTATCAGGGTCCCTTTCCTCTGTCTGCTTTCTCTATGGGGTTGTACCATGTTGAGAAAGTGAAGTGAGAATGAGTTATATTAGTGTTCTAGAATCATGTCCCAGATCCATCCTAAAAAGAGTTGTATAGCCTTTTGACTCATTTTTACTTTCAGTAAGTTGGGTATAATATAAAATCACTCCTTCATTCAGTTACAAGGATTAGATTTGGTAATATATGGAAATTACTATATACATTGTAAAATAGTGTATACATCTTCATCATTCTTATTCCCATCCCTTGTTTTTTGGTCACATTTGTTAGTGTCTACTAATTATTTTATGTAGAAGAATCTTACTGCCCCGATGATATTTTACATAGTTTAAAAGCAGAGATGGTATCTTACAATGTTTCATTATCTCTCAGCCATGCCTAGAGAGCTGTGATGGGCACGTTATTAAATAGTGAGCATTCTAGGTCTGTCCAAAGTCTTCTCTCTTCTTCCGCTTCATCTTTCTGAAGTTTGAAATAAGGCTTGCTAAGTATTAAACTGGAGAGTTCCTTTTATTGTGGTTGTCAGTCACTTCAGAATTCTTACACTTCGGGCTTCCCTGGTGGTGCAGTCGTTGAGAGTCCGCCTGCCGATGCAGGGGACACGGGTTCGTGCTCCGGTCCGGGAAGATCCCACACGCCGCGGAGCGGCTGGGCCCGTGAGCCATGGCCGCTGAGCCTGCGCGTCCGGAGCCTGTGCTCCGCAACGGGAGAGGCCACAACAATGTGAGGCCTGCGTACCGCAAAAAAAAAAAGAAAAGAAAAGAAAAGAAAAGAATTCTTACACTTCAAGGCTGAGTAGCTCTCCGGGCAAGCAGTGTGGCTGAGGACATTCCAGACAGAGAACATAGCACTATCAGGCAAAGAATCCTGACATTGTGGCAAAGTGGAAAGTGTAAGGAAGTTGGAAATGGTTGCAGTGCTGCATAATTATGTTGGTAGTGATGGGGGCAAGGTGGGAAAGGTTGGCAAAAACCAGATGCTGGTGGGTTTATGGTAACCTTGCCAAAGGGGAGATGCTGAAGGATTTAGGCAGGGGATGTAAAATATCAAATAGGATCTATTAACTAGATTATTCTAATGTAATCACTCATAGAAGATAGCAAATAAGAATATTTCACATGATAAGCCTTTCAGATGTGACTCACATTTATTATAATGGAGAAACTTAATATTCAGGGCATAGCTGTACATTGTAAAACCTGCCAGGATGAGCTTATGATGAATATCTCTGTTATTCAGAAAGTATATACTAGAAGGGGCTTCCCTGGTGGCGTAGTGGTTGAGAGTCTGCCTGCCGATGCAGGGGACACGGGTTCGTGCTCCGGTCCGGGAAGATCCCACATGCCGTGGAGCGGCTGGGCCCGTGAGCCATGGCCGCTGAGCCTGCGCGTCCGGAGCCTGTGCTCCGCAACGGGAGAGGCCACAACAGTGAGAGGCCTGCGTACTGCAAAAAAAAAAAAAGTATATACTAGCAAGTATAGGTTGTACTGTAATAAAGAATAGTGAAGGTGTGGCAATAGATGGGATCTTTCGGCAATTTCACTTAGCGTAGCAATGAAACAAAATAGCCACATTCTTAGGATGTTACATGCAGTAGTTCGAGCATTAATGGAGGCTCACTGATCACATTTCTCCTCCAGAGTAGGGGTTGTTCCTTCAAAGATGGATGTTTTGTAAGTTCCTTTCTGAACCATTTATCTGTAAATATTTAATTACCGGAAAGGTTATTTTGACTAGTTATCTGCTCTCCGTCTTTTCTGTTTCCCTTTTAGCACATCCACACCCACTGTAAGATCATTAATGAATTGAGCAAAGCCCAATATAAGCATTTGCCAGTATCTGCTTTTTAAACCTTTATTTTAAGTGTTTAATGCAAAACTGCTGCTTACTTGTCTGCTTTGAATAATCTTCGAGTGAAGGAGAATATCTTGCTCATTTTCATTAATCAAATGAGTTTAACTGATCTAACATCTAAGAAAACTAGTCTTCTCTAGCTTCAAAGAGCAATGAAATAACTTTATTTCATTTTTCCCTTTTGTGAAAAATATAGAGTAGATGGCTTTGAGATAAGTTCCCTAAAATATCAGACTCAGTGCTGTTTTTTGACAGCAATCCCTACCTCTTTTATTGAAAGTTCGTATAATACAGATACTATTGAATACATGGTATAAATTCTATGTATTATACTGATACCTTGTGATATGAATATATAAAACGCATAAGTAGCATGTAAGGGAAGTTCGTAAAGTTAATTTGCACATTCTTTCACAGTCAAATGGAATGACGGAGAACGATTAGGAAATGTACTATTAAAAAAGTATCTTAGAAATATAAACCAAAAAAATAGTGTTTTCCCCAAGAGAAACTTGAACTAACATTTTTCAGTTTTGTGATAAGAATGTATCTGTGTGCTCAGAGAATGCATGGGACACGAAATGTACTTACATATTCGAATAAAAACGTTCTATCTCATCTTCCTTTTTTGTTGTTGATTTTTCAACATATCAGAAGTTTTTTTTTTTGTAAGTAGAATTAATGGGCTTTCTGGCTGCAAACAATTGATCTTAAGTTGCTGTCTAGTTGGAGGAGAAGTTTCTTAGGGTTGTCTCTCATTTGTTTTTGTTATAAAAACAACTTTGTGTTTTAGAAAGTAGGGCTAGAATAATGAATGACTAATGAATGTTACATTTTATTTTGAGTTTTTTGAACTTCTGTTCCTTTTTGTGTTATCTTGGAAAATTTTTGCCTTTACAGTTATAAATATTTTCTGACCTTAAGCAACTTGATGGCTGATATAGAGTCTATTCTCATTCGGGACAGCTAAAACTTTCCCCAAGTTGGCTATGAACAAAAGTAGGATTAAAAGAAAAAAAAAAAACCCAACAAATCAAAACAGGGCAGGGGATTATGGTTGATGATCAGATCAAAGTTAACAGTGTTCCAAATGCTGAAAATATCTCTCTCAAACTTTTCCAAATCAAATTTCTGTAGTTATCTTGCAGTAATTTGAAGAAGGAAAGGTTTTTACTGCTTGGAGAATGAAAAAGCCAACAGTCCCATAGTACATTTTGAAAAAGGGGTTCTTTGTCACTTTTGAATAGAGGATGTGTGTGGAGTTTGTTCTTTATTATTTTCTTCAACGGAAAAAAAATTCAACAAGTTGGCAGTTAGCTGCACCGATTTCCTCTTTGTGGTAGAAATACTGGGATGTCGTGGGAGAAAACCGCTGCCCATCTTAACATGGATGCTTAATTGTATTCTCTAATTCTTCTTAGTTACCATTGCAATGTTCTCAGCTGCCTTTTATTTGTTGTTTCTCCTGGACAGAAGTGATTACTAATTATTGCTGCACCGAAGAAGTGGGCCATTTGGTTTTCTTTTCTTTTCTTTCTTTCTTTTTTTTTTCCTTTTATTTTTTAGGAGACAAAGTGAAAGGAGGATTGGAGGTTTTCTGTCCAACTGCTCATCCCCTACATGCCTGGTCTGCTTCCCTAATTTGCATGGGTACCTTGGGCATTGTCCTGTGGGACTGGGGTACCTCGACCTCTTCTTTAGTTTAGTGACCCTTGTCATCTTGCTGTTCATTCGTGGGGCCTGTTTAATGCTAATTAGTCCTTCAGCCAGTTGCTGTTTACAACTGTGTGCTTTAGAAAGCAGGGCCCTCTCCAAAGACCACATTGGTGGTCTTAAACTGAACTACTAGGATTGAAGACCCACCACCCCGGAGAAGAGCCTCTTAACATTTCTATTTATTTTGAAATAAGTAGCAATCACATCATTAACATAAATAAACAAACAGTGAAGAACTGAATTTTTGGCCTCAATGCTTCTTAATGATGGACAGATGCTCCTTAGGAAGCTGCTTTAATCCTTAGTCTTTAACTCTGGGTTCCTAAAAAATAGATGATCTCAGCCTCCACGTTAACACTGCGGACCACGAATATTGGATAAAGGTATGATAAGAGTGCTGAAAAAGAGAGAGCAGGTTCAATGACCTCAGGTTTAGGAAGTATTTACAATATGGTTATCTACTGTTTGATGAAACTGATTGAACAAAAAGAAAAAATTCTGTGGACTTCATGCTTGGTGTGTGTTTGACCTTGGTAAATATAGGCCCCAGAACTTATTACTGGCTTTATTTGAAAGACACTGAATCTGCATTTCAGCTGAGAGTTCTGTGCGCCTTCCTGGTGCTTGGCTAATGGAAGGATCAGGAATGCGTTACGGACCTCTTTGACCAGCACTGCCATTCTCGTCTTATGGACGTGTTGACTGAAGCCAGTGCAGGTCAATGGCCTCTCCTGCCACCACTTTGGGGTGCTGGTTACAAAGCCACATTCTGAAACAGAAACTCTGAGATCAGTGTTTGGCATAGTCACTGAAGCGCACTGTCTCTGAAAAGAGGACAGTGGAAAGAAATCTGTGTCCTGTGGTCACTGATATTCTTTATCCTTTCCTGACGAAGTATGATGTAGATGGCTGTTTAAAGGGTTGGGATTCAAGGCTTGTGTGATACACAGTACCTTTGAGTTACTTCTGAGCAGCCTCTTTATTCCTAATTTTGATAGTGTGACATATTTATTGCAATGAATGAATTAACAAAAAATATTGAATGCCCCTTTATGTACAGAAGTAGTATGTAGGGTTTAGGGCGGGAGGGATGCTTCCACTTCTTCTTTCATGGGTGCAGTAAATCTCATGTTGACAGGCTAGTTGGCTTGATAAGCTTGTTTATGCAATTTCTTTTACAATGAAGATTGGGTAATGCTTAATTGAAGCATTTTTGATTAGAAATGCTTCAATTAAGGGCAAATGAGATTGGGTGCTAAATGGATTTGAGTAACTTCCTGGATTTGGGGGAAACTTAATAGGCCCTAAAGTAAGGCAGGTCATGTATTAAATAAAAGTCCTTACTTGGTTCATGGCATGAGAAGACAAACCTATTGTCTAGTTGTAGGGCAGGTTTTTGGCTTTTAAGTAATATTTTGGTAGCTCTTTCTACAAGAAGTTGGATGTGTGAGTGTGTGTGTGTGTGTGTGTGAGAGAGAGAGAGTGAGTGTGTGCGAGAGAGAGACAGACACACAGAGACAGAGAAAGAGAAGGGAAGAGGGAGAGAGGAACAGACGGACACTGAGTGGTCCTAAGGCCAATTTAAAGATCCTCCCTTGCCTCTTGCCCCTGGGCTTTGTCTCCTTCTCAAATACAAACATGAAGTGGGTGGATGGAGACAGACCTTCTTTTTCGTTGGCTGTGACCTGACACTAGGATATTTGTAGCTCAGAGAGTAGAAGTGTGTCCCATCTGTGGAATTCTTTTTTTTTTTTTTCCCATCTGTGGAATTCTGATTGTGAACTTCCTTTAGTAGGTCACTGATTTTCTTCTCTACCTAAATTCACGTTCTTCTCAGTGAGGGACTGACACTCATGATTTTTAACCTGGCTGGATGAATGGTTATGTTGTTGTGAAAATCTGGGGGAGGAAGGCTCACTACCAAGTTACCATTTCAGGAGGAGTATAATTTACTGTTGTTTTTCCAGCACTTGAAGGATCCTCAAGGAGGTGATTTTTGTACAGGGTACAAACCTCTAGCACAGGCTGGGGAAGAGGACTGAATCAACCTCACGTTGTCCTTCCCATTTCTTGGTTTTCTCAGCTGTTAAAAACTGGGACTGCACCCCATCTACCTGCTATGTCACAGAGTTGAGAGAAGTTGTCACGAGATAATGTTTATAACAGTCCTCTGGAGACTTTAGAATGGAATACACAAGGGTGAGGCTCTGACTACAGCCATTTTTGACATGAATTACCCTCAGCCGACAGGAATATAAAGAGTAGGCCTGCCTGCATGCAGGTCCCTTGTTTTGACCAATTTGCTCTACCATTCCAAAAATATTTTGGAACACATGTACACTATAAATATTTGGAAAATACATTATATACGTATAATACTGTAGTAATGTATCTTGTATATGACAAGCCTATAAAAATGGAAACTAAAATAAAGAGATACAGATAGAAGCCTCAATATATTTCTCCCATACCTAGTTGATTGTCTTGTACCAACTTTCCTCCTTGGGAGTATGAAAACCCCCTTTAAAGGCATCGTTTAGGGCATTGTACCCAGGAGAAGACGGACTGTGTTGTAGAAGGACTGCATATTTAGAAAGTAGAATGAAGTTGACATGGTACGTTATTGGTAAGTATACCCGCTAGGTGGAGTTGGGTGTTCGGTCTGATGTAATTGCTATGCTCCTGAGGCTTGATAAAATCCATGTTTCCTCCTACCCTGTCAGAAATTAATAGAGGGCCACAATTTGTTCATGGGCCCTGGTGTCCTGCTTCACTACCAATGGCCTGGCTGATTTGGTGGACATTAAAAGGAAGCAACACTCTAGCCTTTCTCTCTCTCAAGTATCTTAAGGCCACCTCACTTCTTTCTCCCTCCAGCTGTAGACCAAGGCTGACTTCCTTTTGGATTCTATCTGGAAGTTCGAAAGTGGTTAGGAAATGTGAGGTTAGCGTTTTGTCAGGGTAATTCCATGCTTCATTTATTGGTTTTTGGTCTTTAATCTTCCCAGCAAATATTCAGCTAGAGTTAACAGCATATTAATTTCCTTAGGGGAGAACATCAGCTCTATTGCAGAATTCTGCCCTGGAGCTTTCTGTGTTTTATCGATTTCTCTTCTGCGTGTGTGTGTGTGTGTGTGTTTTGTTCCAGTCACATTAGATTTTTCAGAAAATAACCTAGGTTATAATTTTTATATCTTCTTTATTTTCCATTTCCATTTGGGAATGATAAGAGTGAGTAGTCGAAGGCTCTTAACTGGCACCGAAGGGAAGAAATTTACCCTACCTTCCTTGTGGTTTTTGTTTCTCTTAAACCTACAGCGATGGAGGATTCATCAAGATACAGGTCAATGGGAAAGGACTCAGTTTTACTTTGCAAGCTCTCCTTAGGGCCTGAAGCTGCTGGAGAATTTCTTGAGCACCAAAACATTAGATGGGGAAGATGCAGAGAACAAATTCCATTTTGCTTTGATTTTTGTCAGAATTGGGAAATCTATTGGAAAAGGAATTCCCCTGTCCTGTGCTTAGTCCTGAGCCCTCTTCTTCTTTCTCTTTGTATCAGCTATTTTAATTTTTAATCTAAAAGAAAAAAAAAACTAAAAACAAAACAAAACAGAACAAATCAGAGCATGTTCTTCTGCACTGGGATGTGAGAATGTAACTTTTCTTTTCTTTGTGTCTTGTGGATATTAGTTGGTTTACCAAGTCACTGGCAGTAAAGCTCTTTGCTTTCAAACAGAGCTGGTTCATTTCTGCAGATGTTTGTTCACTCTCTGATAGGTGGAAGGCCCTGGGTAGGAGTTTATGTCTCTATTTCAATTTGAGATTTATGTAAATATTAAAATTCTGAGAGAAGACAAGACTGCTTTTTATTGTATCCTTTCTGATTTTTAGATTTCTTTCCAAGTTTTGGTCACTGCAGAGACAGTCTTTAAGGTGTTTCTGAATTTTTTGCCTGTGGAACAATATAGAAAATTAAGCTGCCCTGATAACCTGACTGTTGTTTGGCTGATAGCTTCTTTTGATTTCCTTGTGTTCTGTTTGCTGAGGTTTCCTTTCTATTAAGAAGCAATAGATCAGATGGTTCTATATGTTTCTATCTCTATGTGTGCAGAGTGTTAGGAAAAAAAAAAATAAGCATCTAAACGTCTACTTTCCTTCTTCAAAGGAATTATAATCTAGTTGAGAAATTACGATATATACACCTGGAAAGGTAATTATCTCCCCCTCCCCAATTTTAATTACAGTATAAGGCAATAATGGAAAGATGTCACAAGGTGTAGTACACTAGATATTGCCCAATAAATTGTAGTGGTTCTCACAGTTCAGAAGTGAGGATTATTTTATTTCTTTCATTGCCGTCATTTTATTCATGTTGACACTGAGATCAGTGGTACTGAATTAATTTCCTTCAGTTTGTACTTTGAGAGTCATTTTCACCAGCTGGTATTTCTGATAGGGAAACAGATTTTGGTTACATTTTTGGGGAAAAAATGAGCCTCTGTCATTATTTTGAAGTAGTGCCGATGATGAGTGTTGAAATGTGGACTTTGCTGACTCTCATTTACCGGGGATTCCTTGATTAGAATATTGCTCGCTACATCTCTTCTTTTTGTCTCCAGCAGTGACTTATTCCATCACATTTGAATAAGATGTCTCAGGCCCCTTAGAACTCTTCCTGAGAGATTTCCTGTGTCTCTGTGAGGACCTTGGAGAGGGAACAACACCAACTCCAAGGGATCCTGTAGATTTTTTTCTTTCTAAGAACATTTTTACTCTTCAGTTATGCTGTAGTTGATTTATGTCTATAGCATTTAAAAATGAATTCCTCGTGCAGTTTTCTTATCCCAAGCTGGAGAAAATGGAAAGTGCTTCACTTTTTTTTATTTGTCTTTATTGTGCTGTAGAAAACTGTATAACAGTAGAGTTTGTGTTTAGCTCTGATGCTGTTCTGTTTGCCCAGTGACCTTCATCTGGCTGTTTCTTTCTAACACATGTTATGTCTTGGTTGGATGGTGGGTTTGTACATTTTAATGATTATACCCAATGAAGACCGGTAAAAATGTGTTTCCTTTTCATATTTTCACTATCTACCAGGCGAAGCAGTTTTTATCATTTTCTGTATTCCTGTGTTTTTTTCCTCCCAGAGTTAATTTTAGATGGTCTGAGTTGGATGGGACGGCTGACGGGTATTATTCATGAAATGTCATTGGACTTACTTTCTGCACTGAATTTCCACTTTATGTGTAATACCTTTTTTGCTATTTAACTGTTTCTGAATTGGAAAGGAGATACTATTAAGGAATTGTTTATAATGATGTTTAGACTTTCACTCTAAAAGGGTTCGAATAATACAGAATCCATCTATAAATGTAAATGAATTTATATTTTTCCCTGTAGTGTTAGGATTTGCTAAACCTTCCGAGACTGCTCTTTGCTAGATTTGCTTCTTAAGGTCTTTATCTTTTACTTTTATCTTTGAGCTAATTTATTTTATCATATCGGTACAGGTATGTGTGTATATAATTCTCTTAGCTGATTAAAAACAGGCATTGAACATTACATGTCCTTAGAGGAACAGTGGGCTGAACTTGTCTTTCCTCGCTCCCTTCTGATTAAGTGTGTTTCCTTTTTTAAGAGAGTTAAATGTGCTTTCCCAAAATGGCATTTTGGTGTGAGATAGGAATAGACTAGCCAGTGTCCCAGTAGTGTTCCAGTGATTTCTATACAAAAAGTCTGTCATGGGTTTCCTTAAAAAAAAAAAAAAAAAAGCCAGGTCTTCTTTTTTTTTTAATCTTAAAAAAAAAAAAAAAAAAGTCAGGTCTGCTTCTGTATTTCAAATACGACTTGATAAAAAAAAAACCTTCTATTATTATATTATTATGTAACATTTTAGAAACATCTTTTGGGTAAAGTGCTTTTTATTTTGGGAAAGAATAGTTTATAGAAATATTATTCTGGTACAGAGATGACAGGACAGGACTTCTTCTGACCCTTTATATAGATATTTGGAATAAGAAAAATAAGTATTTTCCCACAAATTCAATGGAAATATTCAACATTCTTACATCATTGCAGGTACCTGTAGCTACCAGCAAACTTGAGGTTAGATAGCATATATTTATTGAGGATGCAGTTCTCGGGGTTACGGGGTTTGTTTTTAATAGCAACGTTTGGTAGGCTGGGAACTGCAGGAATGTGTGTAGTGGGGTTGCCAGGGTGCGGGATTGGCAATGCTGGGATTGTAAATATATACCCTTTCCCCTTTGCAGTCTACCCACACCCCTCCCACCAGTAGGTCCCCTTCTTACATGCTCCTTTGTGTCTTGCATATGTCTTTTTACCTTTGTATAGTTTGTTCAATTGCAGTCTCCCTAGTGTGATGAGAAAAAGATTACTAGCTTAGTTCGCTTTCCTTTCCTTCCTCACATCTCTCCCAGAGCTTTTTCACGTTCAAGAACTAATGTCTCCATCTTTTCCAGCTGGCACTGTAGGGACTCTGGAAAATGTATGTTATAATTATGTCCTTAACATCTCACACTGCACTAACCGTGAGCACTTAACTGCTGTTGGGTTCTTGGCCTATTCTGTGTCTCCTTTGCTTAGAATTCTGAAGTTCTAAACCCCTGCAGCTTTTCCCTCTCTTCCCTTTCAGAGCCAAGGAGCTCTGAATTAACTTTTAAAGGAAAGCCTGTTTCCTATTTCTGTCTGTCACCAGATGTTCCCAACTCACTGAGGGATGCTCCTTTCAGGTGATAAAGCATTTCCTTGTGCCAAATGGCTTCCTAAAAATCTCTCGATTCATTCCTTTTGTCTTTTTGAAACCAGCCACTGAAACATGGGATAAACAAAGTTAAGCGTTTTTTTTTGTTTTTAATCTTCCGAATGGCAGGTGTAGGAAGTAGGGATTTGCCAAATGATCAAGAGCATCCAGAGCAGTCTGGGGAGAAGAAGAATTGCATCCTTCAGGCTCTAAATATGCGAATGCTGAACTCCAGAAGTTGTTAATAAAGAGGGAAGATCCAGTAGGTTTACATATACTATTATGGTCAAGAAACATTTGAAATAAGAGATAAACAAACACGTGGGCTCTATACATAAATATTACTATGGTATATTAATGGCATTAGCAACATGAGCAATGAACAGATTCGTTAAACAAAGTTTGTCTTTCCATCTAATATGAACAGTATTGACTTGAAGTGCAATGCCATACCTGATTCAAAATTATGTAGAAATATTGACTGGGTCAGTCTCTCTACTAAGATATGCAAACAACTCTGGTTCTTGATCACCTCTGAAGAAACAGCAGTGATGAAAGAAGCCAGGGAATCTAAAGAAATTTGTGCTGTTAATACTATAGAAAGAATTCTGACTGATGGGCCTTTGATTCATCTTCCCTTCTTTGAGTGTAACCTTGAGTCTTTTGTGAGATCATGATAGGAATACGTAAGAGTTTGTGATAGATTATGCTTTCCATTTGCTTTCTATGTTGCATTGTATTTGCTTTTCACATTTAACCTGTGGAGTAGGCAAGGCAAGTATTATTAATATTATCCTTTATTTTACAGAGGAGGAAACTGCTCAGAAAAATGAGTGAACTACCCAAGGTCATGCTGTCAGGGCCAGAGTACTGTGCTTATTGATATTGAGCCCAAGACTTTGTGACATTTGTGGCGGGATGGGTTGGGCTGGTAGCAGTTAGTTTTCTCTCTGGCTGTAGTTTCCTGTTCCTGTTTGAAAGATTCAAGATTTGAAATTTCTCTAATATTAGTAGCTCATTTTGCTTTGGTTTGGAATTGTCATTTGATAACACTTTATTTTCCCCCCTCTCATGGATCCTCTTTAGAAGAAGGGGATGCTGTGTGACTATAGGTAGGTAGTTCTGTTTCCTTTTTCTCTTGCATTTTCCCCCTCTTTCTTGAGCCTTCCTTCTTAGGACATTGAAAATTGAAAAAGAAAGGAGAGAAAAAAAATCTCAACCAGAATAATTTCGGTGACAAAATGATGTGAGTCACTGGGTGTGGCAGTCCTTTGTACAAATATGAGTAAAGTAAGGAAGTGGAAATTAAGTAAATACCATCCTGTCATCATTTGCTTTATGCTTATTTTTTCTCGAGGCTGTCAGGAAGGGTGAGTATATCATTACATACATTTCTTGCGTAGAATGTAATTTATCTTCCTCTCCAAATGGTAGGGGCCCGAGAGAGAGATTAGTCTATTCATCCGTCTGGCACTCCAGTGAAACAACACCAGAAATTCTACCTTTTCAAATGGCGTTGGAGTTTTAAAGTTTTTTTTTAATAAAATGATAAAATACTAAAAAAAAAAAAAAAAGAAGAAGAAGAAGGGGATGCTGACTTTGCTGAGGAGAAGTAAATTACTGGACCAGGTTCAGTGTATTTGAAAAAGTTCCTTCTTTTCCTTCCCTCCCTGCCTTTCTTCCTTCTTTCCTTCTTTAGACAGACAAGTCAGGAGAGGAATATCTTTGATTTTCTAAAGATACAGAGTGCTTGCCATGTAGTGTATGTACAATTCATCTTTAAATTATGATAAATTAAAATGTGCTGAGTATCTGAATCAGACCACAAGGCATAGTCTATTTTTTGTCAAGTGAAATTAGTATATGTTGTGCAGTCCTTATAATCCCTTTGTGATTTCTGCAAGTGTGCTGTATGTTTATCTTTCCTTTAGCAGGGCGCCTTTTGACTGATAGATACACACATACATAAGTTCACACAACCATGTCACTGTTTAGTTACAGGGTAGCTGTATGGGTTAATAATTCTGAATAGTTTCCACGATGTCCTCATTACTTGGTATTTACACAGATCTGACTAATGGTATGTAAAGGATAAGATAATATTTTCTTTTTTAGGATCCCCTCTCGTTCACCTTCTAGGTCTTGGGTTCTTAAGCTCTCCAAATAATATTTAACATTTGTAAAGGACTTTGTATTTTGTGTAGTTCTTTCATTTACATGTCTCACTAATCTTTCTCCCAGGATAATAAAGTGATTGACTCAGTCGTTTTTTTTTTTGTTTTAATTAAAACACAGCTTCAGTTCTAAATTTAGGCACATATTTACTTTGAAGATAATAACATCTAAGAAGCATTATTTAATTAATGGTGATGGAGTTTTCCAGTGAAATGATACAAACTCAATTTATCCTTAGTATTTTAGATGCAGAGGAACATGCTTTCATTCTAAATGACTAAATTAGTATTACTGCCTCAAATGACACTTGATTTCCCTTTCAACGTATTCATTGTAATAAGAAATTAACGCATGAGGATTTGAATTTTTACACGCCTTCTTCCTGCTCCCCTTAGAAATGACTTAGGAGTTAGTAATATGTCGGGGTGGGCATGGGAGGTTTTCAAGTTGGAACACTGGAGCTCATTAGCATCTTCCAAACCCCAATGCTGTTTTGTTTCAGATAGATTTATTACACTGTCTTTCTCCCCAATTCACTGCAGTGTGTGAAGGCTCAATGGGAACAAACAAAAGCGATATGTAACCCCTGAACCAATTAGCATCGCTTATGATGTTCTTAATAGGCTTAGCTACTGTATATGAGACTTGGGAAAATGACTTGACTTTTATGCTTGCTTGATCTCTCGGGGAAGTTTTTCAGTGTCAGCTCCTTTGTAGCCACAATGTAAATTTCACGTGTTTGATTTCCAGCTTTCTGATAGAAAACCTTCTTTACAATTTGATGGCTCCAGGGTGCCATAGTCACTCACTTGCAGCTGTTCACTTATTTGCACAGGGTCTGTTGATGCGTGAGAAGAAGGCACATGTGACTTGGTCCTGGGGCAACTGTCTGCCCTCGGCGGGCGTGTGGGACAGGGCACAGCCCTGCAATTTGTTCAGCTAGTGCCGACGCCTGGGGCGCACGCCTTCTTTCTAGCGCCTCCCTTTTACCCTTTGTCCTCTTGCTTTGGTTCCCCTTTTGTTCCCTAAAGGTATAAATGATTCACGTTTCCCCTCTTCCACTACATCTATCCACTGACACACAAAAAGGGGAAATAAATTGAGGTATATCGTTAGTGACATTTCAGGAACAGGCCAAGCCCTGTCTTGCCTGCCTAGAGAATGTTGATTCCACAGACAAATGGAGGACTGACTGTACCTCCTGTGAATTCAGCTGTTTTACATTTTAAGTAAAAGCGTCTACAGTTTTATTTTGTGTTATGTCAAAAGAGTTACTTGTATTCCTACTTTATATAAAGGATTCCATTATGAACATACGAAAATGATCCTTCAATTACCATAATATATGATATTACAATTTGAGAAGGTGAATCTAACCACCTCTTGACAGTATATTTGTTACAAGATTAGAGTTGGAAGACAGACTTGCCTTAGTTAACTGACTGGTTGACTTTAGCCACACTACTTAACTAAGTTTTAGTTTCTCCATCTGCCAAAAAAAACAAAAACAAAAAACAGTAATCATGGGATTCTCGTGAATATCCATATAAAGCTACTGTTAAGTCTCTGCCTTGCAGTAAGCATGCCAGAGAAGGTAGCAATGATGCCAATAGAAATCTTAAAAGGAGCCTAGGATCCTAAGAAATGTAAGGCAACTTGGAATAGTTCATTAATGAATCTCTTGAAATGGAAGAAGTTGAGAAAATTATATGGTAAGGCAGCCTGTTCATTCCACAAATTCTCTCTACAACTCACCCACATCTTGATATCCTGGTTCCGTATTCAGCCTAGTGTTTGTATCTGTAAGGTCGAGATTGGGTTGCCTTACATGAATGTTGGCTTCCGCAGGTTTATAGCTGGGGAGCATGATTCAATAATTTCCCCTGCTTTCTCCTCTTATGTTGTATCCGTAGATACAGGTTTGTGTCAGCGATTTTGTCCTTTCAGAGGTAATAAGATGTGCTAGAATACCAGAGTGTTCTGAGCACCAGAGCAGTGCCAGCCACACAGAAGACACCGAGTGTGTGTATCTGAGATGAGTATGAGAGGCCTCCTATGAACCTTTTAAGTTGTTGGATTTTAATAAGATAATACGGAGAGGGTGGTTGTTGGAAGGAGAGGGTGTCTGTAGCCAAGGTGACCTGGCCAGATTCTTTGCCAGTATTTTCTTGAAAGCACTGAGCATTAGAGAGGGGTAATGCTTACTAAATAGAGCTGGTTACTAAGGTATCTGGAAACAAGGCTGAAGAATGATTTTATTTGCTATTCAAAAAAAGGACTTTTATAATAGACCGATACCAGCTGAAGGGGCTGGTGGTAAATTGAACTCTTTGGCTTCTGGTTTTACTAGTGAAAAAACTTCAGGGAAAGCTAGTGGGATTTATTTTAATACATATAACGACCACTTATTTCCAGTCCTTTACATATATTTTAACTTACTAACAGTCTCCTTTATCTTTTGGTGAAAAAAATTGATAAAATTAACTTCAGCCTCTTCTCGCAATTTAAGTAGTTGGTCTAAGAATAACTTTGTTGGGGTGGTTAGGGGAAAAAAACGTATTCTGCAGAGCACATTTAATAAAGTTGTACTAAATGACAGATGTGTTCAATTTAATGTGTCTTTCTGAAGTTAGGCATAATTCTATATATACTAAAAAACAGTATTTTAAGAAGTGATATTTGTGATCTATGTAACCACTGGAGAATAGACTTTAAAATAGTAGCTGGCAAAACGTCAAGGTCCTAGTGTATAGCACAGGGAACTATATTCAATATCCTGTGATAAATCATGATGGAAAATAATATTTAAAAATGCATATATATACTTATGTTTGTATAACTGAACCACTTTGCTATACAGCAGAAATTAACACAACATTGTAAATCAACTATACTTCAATTAAAAAAAAGCAGGTGGCAAAGAATTGTAGAAGAGTAGTATACATTTAGTTGATAAGGCAAACTTAATTTTGTGAGGGAGAAGTGGCAAATCTATTTGTGTTTAATTTTGAGTATACATTAGATGCATGGTTTAGCTTTCATTCTTTATCTTTCTTTACTAGGGCCATGTTAATGTAGTATATTTGAATAATACAGTATTATTTGAAAAATACGGCGATTTGATGAGTTAGAGCCAAGGTGATGGGGTGTGCAGGGGTTAACCGAAATCTCACAGCAGTCCAGAGCCATTTCACGTCCCGGGTAATCATTGTGTTCTCTTGGTGTATGGTACAGTGGTGTAATGAAGTCCAGGTCTGGGTTTAGAGCCTGTGCTTCTTAGTAGCCCTGTGACCCTGAGGAATATGATTAACCTCTGAGAACCTCAGTATACTTATTTGTTAACTGTTCATCATAGTACCTGGCACAAAGACATCACTGGGGAAAAAAAAGTTCCCTCTATTTCTACTGTATTAGTGTATTTGAAAGTACTCAATATTTAGCATCTAGCCTAACAGATGTAGATACATAGATGTACATTGAATTCATTTAGTGTCTTACCTTTCCCTGTCATCACTGCCCTCACACACCCTTAATACAGCTAAATACCTATGTTAACCAAGAATATGCATTCCACTAGATTGTCAGAGATTTTGTTACCAGAAATAGAAAAACAGCTTTGGAGTCACGGGAGGACTCCTGCCCTGCAGTCCTCTCTTCTGCTCTGTACTTGGGGTGTCCCTGGCTGACCTCAGGATCATTCCTGTATCTACTGAGGATATGGCTACATCTGGGGGTGCCCCACTGTTCAAAGCCATGCTAAGCCCAGAAAGGCCACCCAGGATCAGTTTCAGCATTTTCTTCAGAGACCTTATCTGAGGTTGTAAGTATCATCCTCTTTGGTGAAACCTTGGTTGAAACTTCTGCCCAAGCCCCTTTCTTTCTAGGCTATGTCTGTTAAGAAGCAATGTGGCCTAAAAATCCAGAGCAAGTTAACTTGGGAGCCTGGGATGTAAGTGCAGGTTCTGCAGCTTGCCAGCTACTAGTTATGACCTTGGGCAGGTTACTCCTCTAAGCCTCAGTTTCCACACCTGTAAAATGGGGATATAGGGCTTCCCTGGTGGTGCAGTGGTTGAGAGTCCGCCTGCCGATGCAGGGGACACGGGTTCGTGCCGCGGTCCGGAAGGATCCCACATGCCGCGGAGCAGCTGGGCCCGCGAGCCATGGCCGCTGAGCCTGCGCGTCCGGAGCCTGTGCTCCGCAACGGGAGAGGCCACAGCAGTGAGAGGCCCGCATACCGCAAAAAAAAAAAAAAAAAAAAAAAAAAATGATATAAAAGTTTCTGCTTCACAGTTCTGTGAAATTCTATTTAAATCATCATCTGGTTAGCTATAATCAGATCACAATAAAAGTTAGCTTTAATAATAAAAAATTATTATTTAAGATATGTCTGTGTAATAGGAGGCTACATGTTGGTTCATGCTGTGATTTAGATCAAGAGTATCTGAAACAATCGATTTAGTTGCCTTTCAAATTCAAACTGTTTACACTATACTGTTCATATATTATATTGTTTATTATCTTCCCTGCTTTGTTTTCTGCAATACTGATTGCTGTTTTTCATAACATTAGAGATGCTCTGCAAGTGATTATGGAGTTTTTATTTTTACCATTGGAAAATAATTTGATGAAATATTACTTCCTGTAAAGCCTAGGTGCTGCTGTGAGGTTATGTGTTGCTAATTATAATTTCAGTAAAAAGGGTGGAGGCTGTCTTCTCATTCGTTGTTCTATTCACGAAGGCAATCCTTATATTCTGTAGCATAATGAAGGAGACAGTCACTCTTATGGACTTCAGAGAAATAGGCCTCCTTAACTGGATAGGTTAACCATCCTAACCGACCTCCTTAATAGGTTGTTAAAGTGAATAGGCTGGCCGAATTACTCGTAGAAATCACCATGCGGTAGGCTGATACGTGGATGTTTCAGTATCACTAACTATTTTCTTCAAGTGCCATCATATATATTGATTGCTGTGTGAAATAAGGTCTACGGAGACAAAAAAAAAAAAAAGTCATGTCAGAAACTTATGTGAAAACATACCTCAGTACCTTTGTTGTCCACTTCTGTGCATTGGACAGTAAATCCACTTTCTAAAATAATAAGCTGTAGTTCATCAGCCTTTGAAGTATCTGACCATGGCTTGCTGGCTTATTCATATATTTAGCACATGCTTTTGAAGGGTTTTACATAGACAGAACCAGGACAATATTAAGTCATTTTAGGCTCGGTGGGAAGATTGGATCATGTGATTTATATGAAATGCTATGACACTTATAGTTCCTAGGTACTGTGGCTATCTCTAAATTTTTGTTTGCAAAGCATTTTTTTCAAGAGTAATCCTTTTTCATATAACCGATCTAATTTTTATTATTAAAAGATGTAAAGGTTTTCTACTTAGAGAAATTGTGACTAATGAACAGCTAGAGGTAAAGAAAATATACATTTGAAACAAATCCAAGCAGTGATGATATTTGCAGGCAAAATTTGGTTTTCAAGAGCAATGATCTCTGGTTGAGGCACTCAGAAAAGCCCACATTGCATTCGTAACTCCAGCAAAAATTTTCATTCCTCCCCGATATAAAACATGAGATCACTCCCTTCTGTCAGCCTGTGCATCAGTCTAGCTGAAATTCGAGCTTATAAAATATTTCCATGGGAGAATTACTACCAGGTAATTAACTTATCCGTAGTAGCTATCTGTAATTTTGAAACTTACCTAGACTTACTACACTCTTGATAACACTGATGAGAAATACACTCAGCAGTGGAAAATGAACTCAGTCCTGCAAACCAGAGTGCAGATTGGTACAGGCTGATGATGCAAAGCCTACCTTGTTCGGGAATCACTTGGCTTCCCCTTCCAGGGTGCCTGTTGCAGGAAGAGAGGCTGTGTCCTGCTGTTTCCCAGAGGTGAGAAGTGAATTTAATATACCAAGAGGCATTTCCTAGGGAACACATGCAGAGGTAGAATGGAAATATGGTCTCTTTATTTGCTACTATGGCCACATGTCTTTTAAATTTTTGGAAGCGGGGGGCTGTATTAGTTTCTTAGGGCTGCCATAACACAGTACCACAAGCTGGGTAGTACAGGAAAAAGACACCTAGTTCTAGAAGACTGAAATCAGGCTGTCAGCAGGGTTGGTTTCTTCTGCGGGCCATGAGGGAAGGATCTGTTCCATGTCTCTCTCCTAGCTTCCAGTGATTTGCTGGTTTGCTGGCAATGTCTGGCATTCCTTGGCTTGTAGAAACATTCCTCTGATCTCTGTCTTCATCTTCACATGGCATTCTGTGTGTGTGTGTCTGTGTCCTGATTTTCTTTTTGTATAAGAACACCAGTCATATTGGATTAGGGCCTACCCGAATGACTTCATGCGGGTTGAACTTGATTACCCCTGTAAAGACCCTATCTATCTTCAGACTGGGTTGCATTCTGAGGCACCAGGGGTTTGAACTCCCCCATATCTTTTGTGGAAGAAAACAGCCCAACCCATAACAGGGGTCTTGCTGGTGAAGCCCTCAGTGTTACTTACTGGGGCATTGTATCACCGAGGAGCATGGAGGAGCATCATGGCGAAGTTTTAACCAGCACACGTACCTGCAGTCAGGCTTGTTTTATGGTCAAGAGTCTCAGGTCAAGTCAAGTTCTCTGGCCTTTTATGGGACACACATAGGAATAAGTAATAACATAATAACGATAAAGCAAATAAATATAAACAAATAAAAACTAATACAATCTATGTTTGTAGGTATGAAGCAGAGAGGTTAAGAATTTAACGTGGCAACTACTAGCTGTGTGTGATCTCAGGCAAGCAGTTAACTTCTTGAGCATCAATTTCTTCATCTGTAAACCAAAGGTTGTAATAGTATCTTCCTCACTGTGGATTGCTTGCGGATCGAATCAGATAATACTCTTAAACTCTAGGTACAGTGCCTGGCCTGTAGTATGAGCACACTAAAGGACAGTTCATAAGAAGGCAAACAAAAAGACCCACGGCCCCTGAGGATGCTGGGAAACAGGCATTTCCCAGAGTGGAAGGAAACATCTGGCTTTTTACCTCGCAGCGCTGCTCACTTGCGTCTACTACAACTCCGACTCTGCCACGGTCTCTGTTCTCTTCAACTGTGTGTCTGGGCGCTTGATCTTAGCACTTGGCACCCAGCTGGACAGCAGGCTTCCTTCTTCTCTTTCAAGTTGTTTTCTTTGTTGTGTTTTCAGAGCTCATATTTTTGTCATTAAAGCAGATTATTGGAGGAAAAGGGGAAAAAAGTATAAACGTCAGAATTCACTTAAGCTCTTAAAATAGTCAAAACTAGTTAATACTCCCCTCCCCCAAATTTTAGAGTTCCTACACTTGAGAACTTGGAAATGTATGATTCTCACTGATGAAATAATAAAGATGTCATGTCCACACTTTTTGCAGGGTTAAGGAGAAAACAGGGTTTGTCCTTGTTGAATTTTGATTGGTAGAGTCAAATCATATACAAACACATTTTTCCTGTTAGCATTTACTGGGAAATATGGAATGTGTTTGTGTGTAGTTTAGAGCTGTCCCAGTTGGTTGTAGATCATTTTTAAACAACAAAGAGGGGGTTAAATCATAAACACACATTGGCATGCTTAGAAAGCAAGTGCATGGAAGTGCTGGGTACCAGGCTATATTCTTGTAAACTTTGTGTATTTTTGTATCACTGTATTTATTTTTAAACCTTTTAAAGGGGAAGCAAGAGTTTTGACAACTTTCAAAATATTTGACCATCATTTTTAAGAATCTCTTATGTGCAAGGCTCTATGTGCAGGGCGGGGATGAGGACAGCTTCCAATATAATAAGGGACATAAGGCAGTAGGCTGAAGGCACTTGAAGGAGAAGAACTGATTCCCAAGTGGGGAATTCAAAGAAACTTTTAAAGTTTTTCTCCTTGAAGGATGAAACTGATTTTGACGAAGACAATAGGATGAAAAGGAGGGAATTCCAAGTAAAGTGCATGACGTACAGAAAAGTGAATTGCTTGGTTTGATGAATAAACATTAGAGATAATGTTGGAAAGGCAGAATGAGAGTGGATTATGGAAGCTTAGAGTGGCAGGCAAGTGGGTTAGACCTTGTGGTAAGGAAATAAGGAGCAACCTCTTTAAGGAGGCCCTGCAGTAGGAAGGCTAGTCTGACAGTGTAGAGAAGATGGTCTGGTGATGCGGAAAGCCTTCAAGGAGCTTCTGTAGTATTCCTGGCTTATAGCCATGAGGGCCTGAATGTTGTTAATGGAAGGTGGAACGTAGAGAGAATGGCAAGGTGTGAAATACTGTAGAAGTATTATCAGCAGGACTTGATGCAGGTTAGAATCTGAGACAGAGTCAAAGGTAGCCCCAGTGTTTTGATCCAGGGTGTCTGGGAAGACTGGGTACCATTAGCAAATGTCAGGAATATAGGAAAAAGATGTTAAATTTTGGATATGTTGAGTTTGAGTGGTCATGATGACATCATGATATCCAGATGCATACACCTAACAGGTTGGAATTGGAAATATGAAAGAGACTCTTTTGGTGGAAAAAATATTGGACTCATTCTCATTGACAAGATAAGACCATTGAGTTCTGTGGGGTGGTAAATCGAAGAAAACAATATAGTTAAAAGCTTTCTGGTTTAAAGGAGGAAGTGGAAACAGAAGAGAAGAGAAAATGAGCTTCTGAAAGCAGAAAGAGGAGTACAGCTTCACAGAATAGTAGAGGAGAGGCTTTTAAAACAAATATAGTATACAATAGCATTCAATGTTTTTGTGAGTTTAAGGAGGTTGGCCACCTTTTAGGAAACAGTTTTGGCCCAGATGAGGGGGGTCCAAGTCGAAGTATATGGAGTTAAGGAGTCTGTAAATGTTAAAAAAAATAAAAACTGCTTATACTGCCTTTTTTTCCCTAAAATTTGCAGGAATTTCTTTGGTTGAAAAATCAACCCCTTTCAGTTCAAAACAGAGCCTTAACACATAGGACTGATTGAGATGTTGTTTGAAGCAAACAGGAACGTGAAGGTAGATCTTCAAATTCTAAATAATTAATAGAAATATTCTAAGATACAAATGTGCTGCCTCACTCAACATACAATTTTTAAACCTATGAAATATCATGTAAGGAGGTGATTGTGTTCATTGCCAAATGATTTTTCTTTTTATAAAAGGATTCACCCAGGGTTCCTTTAATTAGGTATTTTACCCAGTTCACTTAAGTGTTAGTTTCCAGACCATTGACTCCTTGACAGAAGACTGGAGGGGCAGAGAAGCTTAAACCGCAGTGTTAGGAACAAGCCTCTAAATTGTATTATTCGTATGGAGCAAAACAGAGGGATAACTCGTTCCTTTTGGCTCAGTGTCGATTGGTGGGAAAATCTTTCCTTTTCGTATCATGTGTGAGTGCTACCTCTATGAGATAAAGTAGGTATAGTTCAGTCTCAGTTTCATCTGTGACATACGCACCAAATGTAGGCTTAGATGTGCCAGAAGGGTAATGTGAGGCAAAGCCTATTTCTGTGACTCCATGTAAATAACATTCCATAAATGTGTTCTTGGACCTTAGATCAATAATACATGACTTCTGAATGTGTGGCCAAATTGAATGAGGGTACAGAAGCAGCATCATATGAGGCAAAATCCACCTTCCCTGGAATAACTTAACGAACAGAAAATACCCAGACTAATTTATTCTAGGAGATCATAAATAGACCAATGACAGAATATTGGTATACTAGGTGTTGGAGTCACCCTAATACATAGATTTATATTGAGATTTAGGCTAGAAAGGAATTGTATGAATTTATGTGAATATATGAGTGAGTAAAACTATTTAAAATATAGATGGATGATTAAAAGCAGAATTATCCAATTTATATGTGTAGCTATCTGAAAGTGAGTAGCCCATTCTTAACTTATAATGGGCTCTAAGAAATGTCAAGTTTTATTTGATAAAGACTTGGATAAAATTGAATTAGATGTAGAAATTGACATCTCTAGAGTCAGTCTTCAAAAAATGGTTTGTGGCTTCTTTTCTGGGGATTAAAAGGCAATAGAAATTATTGATATAAATTGAAGTAAAATTTTATTAAAATTCTAGATACCTCAGAGATGATTAACTAAATTACCTAAAACAACATGAACTTTTTTGAAATGCTTCAGAAAAAGCAGTGGATGGTAATATAAGTAGTGTACATGTATCCTTTAAATTTTTTTTCCAGAATTTTTGATATTATGCTTGCTTGAAAAATAGTTGGCAATATAATTTTATTTCTACATATAGTAAGATAAGTTAATTACAATAAAATGACTTTTATCTGTACATTGCTTTGTAGTGTTAAAAGCTCTTTTATGTTTATAATCTTATTTAATCTCTAAAATTCCTAGATAAGGAAGGAATTATTGCTGTTGGTTTGTAGATATGGAAACTGAACTGGAAGATCAAATACATTGATCATCAAGCATTATACACTCTCATTCCTTTCTTTGTTTACTTATATATTGCTCAGATACTCACTGATCACCCTCTGTGTGCCATGAGGTCCTTTTTGAGTACTGGAGGCAAAGCTTGTACTGAGTCTTTTATCTAGTCCAGTGTTCTTTTCTGCTACTATTTGCTGCATCTCAAAGGTATTAATAGTTCAATATTATAATTTAAGTAATTCCTTCTTGTCTATTTTGTTCAGATAGTATAACAAACCTTTTTACTAAGCAGAGTTTCTAATTAGTTTTATTTTATAGTAGATATATTTTTTTTCTTTTCTGTTAACACTTTTGCATATAGGTGTTCTATAATCAACTGTTTTTTTCAAATGTCAATTTGTATAAGTGAAAAGTTTTGTCCATTACAATATCAAATTATACTTAAGCTTTTATATAATCTCTCTCTCCATTTGGTATTAGCCACCACTTTCAAGATTTTTTACTCTCTTTAATCCATTACTCACTGATTTATTTTAATGAAAAATATCTCAATTAACTTTCTATCCTGAATGAGAGAAAATAATTGACTCCGAAATTATTCATTTATAAACCTGCCAATATTTAGAAATAGTAAATGAAAGCATCCATGGTGAGAAGTAAAGAGTATTAACAGCTAGTTATCAGTAATATACAGTGGCATAAGTAATATACATTGGAAGAAAATTCCAAATCTGGTTCAGTAGATTTTTCTTGAATGTCTACTCTGTATCATGCTAGGTACTTTATAAGATAAATAAAAAGAAAAAGCCTCACATCTTTCTTTTAATGTCATTATACCCTAGCTGGGAAGAGATTCATTGTATATTATATAGCTAATATTACAAAGGAGAGTAAAACAAGCGCAGCAAGCCTTTTGACTGCACAGAAGAAGGAACGCTTCAATCCTCTGGGTGCGGTTTTGGTAGGTTTAAGGAGAAAGTTGCATTGGAACTCGTTTTCAAGGAGGAGATTTTCTGTGGGGGAAATGGGCACCTTGAGGTGGTGCCACAGAATGAAAAAAAGCATGGAAATAGTGTAAAGATATAGGATATAAATGGATCTAGAAATAGATTTAAAAATCAGTTTTATTGCTTTTAGAGCTTCTCACAAACACTTATTCATTTGCATTGTTTCTTACTTTTTGAACCCATGGTCTCTGGGCATAGATAGGGGCTGCAGGTAGGAGTGGATTCTATGTATGTAATCAGTCGCTCCATGACAGTTGCCTGGAGCCTAGTGGTTTGGGGGACTGGAATGTGAGAGAGAGTCGGGGATTCATGTCAGGGGTGAGTAATAGACACGAAGTAATCCTTTCTTACAAATATTCTCTGGATTGGTGACTTTGATAAGAAACGTAGGAATCCCATGCCCGGGATGTACAGAATTTTCTTCAGCTGTCTTTTGTATTGGGTAGAAATGTGTGTGAAATGGGTTTGTATAATTTGTATATTATCTAAATTAGGCCAGTCCTTTCCATGTACTTTACCTTAATCTCTCCATTTTGGAGGAGCTGAAACAGAATTTATATGCAGAGTCTTTTTCTGAAGAAACTTGGAATGCTTTGGTCGTGTGTAATGATATTTACCTGTGTATACGAAGAGAAAATGTCGCTCATAATCAAAATCTATACCTGTTTAATAAGAGACAAGTGAAGTATAATCAGTTGTTCTTACATACCACTTTCTTTAAAAAAGTAAAAGTGGGCTTCCCTGGTGGCGCAGTGGTTGAGAGTCCGCCTGCCGATGCAGGGGACGCGGGTTCGTGCCCCGGTCCGGGAAGATACCACATGCCGCAGAGCGGCTGGGCCCGTGAGCCATGGCCGCTGAGCCTGCGCGTCCGGAGCCTGTGCTCCGCAGCGGGACAGGCCACAGCAGTGAGAGGCCCGCGTACAGCAAAAAAAAATTTTTAATTAAAAAAAAATAAAAAAGTAAAAGTGGATGTTTTTTCCCTTTGCTGTGGTCAAAGGAAGCTTATGCTGATTACTGTCAAATGTTAGAAGATTTTGATTTTCCTTAAATTATCATGGATGAGACTTTAAATTGTCTTTCATGTAAAAGGCGAGGGTACCATGTACATATGAGTTCCACATTACAAGCTGTTTTAGTTTTAAACAACGTAGAAATTAACTATAAGTTACACTAATAACAGAACTATTAGGGGAAAAACTCAAACATTTCACACGTAACATATTGATCTCCAAATTGGGTCCATAACATCTTCTTTAAAGCATGGGAAATTTTATATTTTCCAACAAGACTTTTATAGAATGGAAGTCAAATGCTTTTTATTCCTTTTATGTAGGAAATATTTATTGAGCACCGACTGAGTACCTCTACACATTGTGGTACAGAAAAATCTGCCCTCATGGAAATTATATTCTAATGAATTAGTGAGCTTGGTCAATTTCTTTTATATTTATATTTCATAAGAATGATTTTTTTTTTTTTTTGGCCATGCCATGCGGTGTGTGGGATCTTAGTTCCCCTACCAGGGATCAAACCCGTACCCTCTGCAGTGGAAGCGCAGAGTCTTGACCACTGGACCACCAGGGAAAACCAATATTTCATAAGAATGATATTAATTTGGCTCCTTACTATACATATTTCTTAAGCTAATATTATGTTTAAATTATAATCAGTGTTAGAAACAATGCAAATAGGAAAAATCAGTGTAAATGGATATGGTATAAGGAATACTCAGGGAAAAAATTGTTTAAATTATTATTTTCGAACAAAGGACAGGTCTGAAGTTTCATATGTTTGCAAATTATTTTAGAAACTCAAAATATAGTTTTTTAAATTGCAGTGGTAAGAGCTCGTGTACATTTATCTGAATGAAGGAACCATTTATACAATGATATTAGATCCTTGCTATAGGAAAATTACTGAATGTGGTTTTTTTTACTTTTATTTTTATTTATTTTTGGCTGCATTGGGT
This sequence comes from Neophocaena asiaeorientalis asiaeorientalis, assembly GCF_003031525.2. Lineage (NCBI taxonomy): Eukaryota > Metazoa > Chordata > Mammalia > Artiodactyla > Phocoenidae > Neophocaena > Neophocaena asiaeorientalis. Next base: position 2,267,108 of record NW_020185339.1, on the reverse strand, counting down.
CTTCGTTGCTGCGCTCGGGCTTTCTCTAGTTGCCGCGAGTGGGGGCTACTCTTCGTTGCGGTGCGCGGGCTTCTCATTGCGGTGGCTTCTCTTGTTGCGGGGCAAGGGCTCTAGGCACACGGGCTTCAGTAGTTGTGGCTCACGGCTGTAGAGCGCAGGCTCAGTAGTTGTGGTGCATGGGCTTTGTTGCTCCGCAGCATGTGGGATCTTCCTGGACCTGGGATTGAACCCATGTCCCCTGCATTGGCAGGCAGATTCTTAACCACAGTGCCACCAGGGAAGTTCGACTGAATGTGTTTTGTCGAGATCTATTTGAAGTTTTCTGTAGCGTGCTCTGCTTCCTAAGCTATTTAAACATATCTGAAATTTTAGGAAATTGTTGATGCCTTAATTTTTCTTCCTCAGTGGCTACTATATCTCCCTGAAACATACTAGAAACAAAATCAGTTATTGTAGTTGTCTTAGACTCTCTGTCATTGGATGTTATTTTAGCTGCATCTCTCTCATAGTGATTATATGGAGAAAATTGATTCATAAATCCTTAAGTTCCTTGAGAATTAAAGAGAAACTCCATAGGAGGTAAGGAATTACTTTAATATAATGGCCAAACTGGAAATCTGCATGTATCACAGCTAGTCTGTTTAATGGAAAATGTCAACAGACTTAACTAATTCTTTTGAATGGAAGGGGCATTTACAGTGACATCAATTCGATGTTAAATGTAGACGGAACTAAAATCAAGTGGAGTTTTATTAACTTTATTGGATATTTTTCTGTATCATGTGGAATAGCTTTGTCAAAGACAGTTATGGTAAAATTTTTGAGTCTGTCCTTTATATGTGATAAAAAGTCATCTCTGGGCTCACTGAAATCAATGAACACATTAGATTATAAATCCTTCACTGGCTTGGTCTGTTCCCCTCCCTCCCTTTTTTGCTTTCTTTTATTCTTCCTTATTTCTTTTATAAGTATCTTGTAAGCCTGTAGAAAAATATTGAGAATTAGGTGTTTCTTTTATGCAAGAAATGTGACTGATTTAGAGCATGATTTTTTTATAATTAAGGACAAATTTTAAGAAACAGTGAAATCACTTATAGCCTCTATCCCTAGAAAAGCAGTTTTCATTTTTTATTATTAGATTTAACTGGTATATATAATTTACTTGATTGCAATCGTATTGTATACCCAATTTTATCATTCTGTGGAAACGCAAAATTTAACAGACATATCAGACCAGTACATTCATTTATTCTCTAGCCTCAATGTAATAATATTTACTAGTATCTTTTCCTTAAAACGTGTAGGAACTCAACTACATAGTACTTAGGGCAATATATATATTTTAAAATTTCCTAGCATTTCTGGCAGATGCTATCCAGTTTCTGCTTGAATGCTTATGTTTATGGAGGACTCACTACTTTGTAATAGTAGGCTGATATATTCCTGGGCATCTTTAATAGTTGTTCTATTTTTATTAAGTCAAAAGATTCTTTCCACTACATTTTCCCTTATTAAGCTTTTCCCTGTGAAGCCACACAGACATCAGCTATTCCCTTTTACAAGTGACAGTCTTTCAGATATTTCAAGGCAATGGTCCTATCTGCACTTGAGCTTTTCACTTTCAATTTAAATATTCCATTTCCTTTGTTCAGAAGTTTCTTATTTGGCTTTATTTTTATATCCTTAACCATCCTGGTCACCTTTCTCTTGACATATTCCATTTAATCAGTACCACATTTAATTAATATGTGGCCCTAGACTGAGCACTATACCATGAAACTACTACTTCCCTTGATCGATCAACTATGTTTTTGCAGTTTCATACGTTTTTCTGGCAGCCAGTTTACACTACTGGGCTTGGTAAAATTTTTTCCTACCAGCCCTACTCTTTCAAGCTATATTTCCTTCTATTATCTTATCTATGTGCAGTTGTGTTTTTAGCCATCATTTATTGAACTCCTATGGGCCAGGTATTCTAGTAGGTGCTAGGAGATCATGATGATCCAGATGTAGTACCGACTGTATTTCCTGGTGTCACAGTATACTGATTACACTACCAGAGGGAATGGGGAATGGTGATGGTGATGATGGTGATGATGATGGTTGGCAATTATGGCTACTTCCCAGGTGCTGGTACATTTAGCTCTCACAACAATCCTTAAAATACAGGTATTTTTTATTATTCCCATTTTACAGATGAAGATACTGTGGTTTATAGAGATAAAGCAACTTGCTGATGGTCAGCTAGTGGTTGGCAGAGCTAGCTTTAGAATCCAGATGATTCGCATGCCAAATCCATTGTCTTAACCACTCTTCTAAAACTCCTTGTTTCTGTCTTAGCAGTTTAAGTAAGGGGAAGATTTTGTTTTTCAGCATGAATGACCAAGGCTTCTTTGAGGAAGTTAGCCTTTGAGGGAGATGTTTCTAGCTTAGAAAGTTATCACCAGGTAGAGCTACTAAGATGGGAGAGTACAAAGCATCAAAGGCGGTATCCTGTTTATCTAGTTTGGCTATAATGTGACATACGCATAGGCATGTTGAGGACAATAAGATAGAAAAAAGACTAGAGATTGATTGTTGAGGACCCTTCATGTCAAGCCAAAATAAGTGTGTTTTGTTGGCAAGTAAAAGGAAATTATGGATGGTTTTTGAACAGGTATGTTCCATAGTCATCTCATGCCTTGACAATATAATCTTGATGTAGTATTTAGGGAGGAGTAGAAAGGAAGCATGTAGAAAACAATCAGATGGGAAACAAATTAGGGCTATTTCAGTAATCAGACTAAGAGGTAATGAGAGCCAGAATTACCAGTTATTACTGAAAGGAACAGAAAGTAAAGAACAGATACAGAAGACAGGGCATTGCTTGAATTGTTTGATTTTGAAATCAAATCAAATTGAAGTCAGCAAGAACTGAAAATGAAGATGCTGCTCACAGAACTAGTCATATGTGGTTGAGGAATATGAGGAGTATTAAAAATGTTGAGTTTGAAGTACTGCTTGAAATCCAGATGGAAAGATCTAATAGGAAATTTGAGAATCAGTGATATGGAAGAAAAGATAAAAGTGGAGATTTTGTTAGTGAAAAAAATTCAATTGAATAAATTTAACGATCCAGTTGGCTTTATTCAATGATTCATGAATTGGGCAGCATCCCATCTAGAAAGTAGAAAGGTGGTCCTAGGAACTATACAAAATGGAAGGCTTTTAGGGGTAGAAGACAGAAGGAAGCTGAAAAAGGAAATTTCTAAGAAAAAGTGGATTGTTTCAGACAAGGTCACTTTCCTTTGGGGGAAGGGCTGGGGTCTGTCATGCAGATTACTTCACTAGTGCTAATCACTTAATTCCAGATTACCTGGTTATAGGTCACATTTCTGGGATAGGCTGAAACTATAATTAGATTAGATATTGTCTTGGTTTGTTGACCTGGGGCTCAGCACAAGTGACTCCATTCGGGACCTGTTATTTGTTTCTTTTTTCTAAACATGTAAACCACTTTTAGATGTAAAGGGGTAGATGTGAAACAATGTATGAGGGCATGAAGGAGGGAGGGGACATGACAGGTGCTCCTAAACTTGAGATGACCAATGGGATTTTCTGAGAGTAGTATGTGACAGATGACAGCGTGGCTGTTTTCTTAAGGACTTTGTATGTAATTTCAATTAAAGCTGTTCATTCATGCATTTCCTGATTTTTATGCTTCGTTCCATGAGTGGATCAACCTCAAACACTTCATTACGAGGACCAGATGCTAATTCCATTATCTTTGCCAACGTTTCAGATTTTAGTTTAAATTTAACGACCAGATCCTTGTCTTATTATCATTCCTTTCATCACTTGGCTGAAATTTGTCATGGTTATTTCTCTGAACTCTTAACTTTTGTAACCTGTAAATTCTGTCGTCTCTTCTGATTCCATATTCCTAATGTTTCCTTTCTGGTTAGCATCTTGTAGCCCACAGTCCTATGTATGCTTTACCATCAGGTAGGCTGCGTCTACTGATTTCATTGAGGTTGCTGTACATGTAAAGCATTGTAGGATATTCGTATGGCAAAATGTAACTTGATTTATATTGTTTGGAAATGATTTCTTTGGGATTTCTTGTGTAGTTTTCAAAGTCTCAGAAACCCATGGCCTAATGTGCCTCTGGCAACCAATCAAATTTATGCTGATTAGTGAGAAGCTTATTGTATTGAAAAATATTTAAAACCATACTCTTAAATACTATGTTTTTACTTTTCCAGTTTTTAAAGACACAATTAAGAATTCCCTTGAGGCTTGATCCAACCTTACGTTTAACATTGGAGAGAAAAATGTAGCTCCTCTGACATTTAGGGTCAGGAATTGAATTCTCTATTATCCTTGAATTTTAAAGGAATCATAACAGTCAATCCCCATTGTGGGAAATCCCTCTTTCAAGTTGTATTGATGTTGGCAAGTGTTCTGCTGAAGATAAATACGGTGTTGCTTAGTCTAGTCCAGGAAGAAGCAGGAGTGAAAGTTTGGAGGCTAAAACATTTAATTCATTGCACAGTGAAGGTGTGACCCAGCAAATCTGAAGAGCCCCATATGCTTCAGAGTGACATGTTGAATCAGTCTGAAGGATAATACTGCCCATTCCCAGGAGAGAGTATGGGCTCCATTAGCTTCCATCATACAGGATGGTTCTTCTCAGTTGCCTGGGTTGAGGCTGGAGTGAGAGTGGTTTAATTTGGGCAAGTCTTTACCTCCCTTTACTTCCTTAAGGATTCTAATAGACCTATATTAGCTTCATCTCTCTTCCCTCTGTAAGCAGATGGTGCTCATCTTTATTTCCATAACTGAGCACCTAACTTGATATAGTAGGTATGTATTAAATAATTGTATATATGAATGAACAAATTTTGTCTAAAAGGAGGTTTGCCCCTTTAAAAAATTTTGTTGAGTTGAATGTGCTGGTTATGCTTTCTCTAATTCTTCATTTTAAAAGTGAACATGGAAATTTTCCGTTCTAGTTGCTAAAATATTTATAAACCTTAAGACATTAAAACGTTAGGACATCAAGAAAACCTAAATCGTTCCAGAATGACCAAACATAGTAGCTCAAATTCTTTTAGTGAAATTAAGCTTTACTCGTGAAGAATTTATTTAAAATTGAAAGGCATTTATTTGATGCACATATGCAATCCACATACTCTATTCCCATCACCCTAGAATCAGGGGCTCCTTTAATACTCATTGACTCCTTGAGGGCCACAGTGTTTTTAAGAGTCCATCAGGAAACCTCCAAAAACCTCTTGATTAGATGGTGCCCTGGTGATGGTTTTAAAATGTTGTGACCTCTGAGACCCAGTATGAGTTTGTAGTAAGTTACAGTGTATGTCCAGTATAGTAGACTTTCATCTTCCTGCAAGTGTGTGGAGTGGCTCTGTTACCTCAGGACCACTAAGAGTCTGCTGGCTTTACTTCAAATAACATTAGGCTGAGGTTAAGACATGTTATTTTTAACATGATTAAAGAAGACCATTTAGGTGATACAAACTTTATTTAACACTTCATGAAGTGGAAAGTCTCCTTTCATAGAACTGTAAAATGGGGCAGAAAGTTGGTAACTTTTATATGGGATGAAGAGCAAAAAGCAGGAAAACATAGAAAATATCTGATTGGCTGAGGTCACATAGTCAGGCTAGTTTGGGGTGAGAAGGCCCAGAATTGGCCTGGCATTTGGGGATTGGCTGACTGGATATACCGAATTTCTGGTCAAGCAGAGCATTTACAGGAACACGAAAGTTATCTAAGTTTGGGTTTGCTGACATGGCACCCTGGGCAGGAGTGGCTCCATCTTGGGCCTAGAAATTTATTTCTACAGATGAGAGGACTGTTTTGACTGTTTGTTGTTTCTAAGAATGGAAACGGCAGGCTTGCAAGTTAGTAAATTTCCAAGTACTGGAAATATTTAGTAGAGATAGAAAAAATTAGAGAAGATTCTAATTGGAATCTTCTCTTGGAAGAAAGATTGGATAAGATTTGTCTAGGCAAATAAAACTTTTCTTCTGCTTATTCCAATCCATACTCTAGAAATAGTTTAGGTTGAATTGCTGAAGTGGACAGAGAACAGTATATGAACGCAGGAGCACAAGTTAGAAGAAATAAGAATTTTTCTTTCTTCTATAAAAATCAATTTGGTCCGTTTTACCTGGTATCTAAGAAGTTTTCTCCTTTCCCTAAAACCATCTTGTATTTATTTCACTGTTATATAATAGTCTTTTGGGAATTGAGCCTGTAGTTCAATAATTCTGTGTAATACGATTTGGCCTATGTCATGTAATAATTCTTGAATGTGGGTCTCTGTACATGGAATGACAAAAGGCCATGTGTGCTGTTAAAATCTATTGCCCTTGGCAAAGGAAAAAAGAATCACTGCATGTGTGTGTGGGGGGGGGGGGGGGGGGGGGTTTACTACCAGTGACTTGTTTGAATCAAATTCTTCACACTTATTCATTAGGTCATTTGTGTCTTTAGTCATTCAACTTTGTCTTATTCCTCAGTGAGCGTGCACACAGTGAGGTAATAAAAGAACTTGGCATTTCAGTTACTCCGTAATAAGGACTCCCTTATTTCCAAATGAACCAAGTTGATTAGATGACTGTGATACTGTTAACTTTTTAAACTCCCGATCAGTTAGTTGCCTTTTGCCTTTCTGCAGTAGAGAAGATAGAAATTCGAGTCTAAAATTTTTCATTATCACAAAGATCAACGTATACATCCAAGAACCACTGGCATGTGCCACTAGGCTTGAGCCTACCAGTGAGAAAATGCAGAGAGGCAAAAGGCAACTGATTCTGGAATTTAAAAAAGTAACAATTACTAGGGTCAACTAATCAATTCAGGCTCGTTTGGTAATAGCGGAGTCCATATTATAGAGAACTGAAGTGTCAGTTTCTTCACTGGTAGGTTCAAGTTTGGTGGCACATGCCAGCCATTCATGGGTGTGTAGGTTGACCTTTGTGATAATAGAAAATTTTAGGACTCTAATTTCTATCTTCTCTGTCTTTGGTAGCATTTTCTGTATTGTATCAAGCAGCACATTTTACTTACATTTACACTTTAAAGGAAGAAATGAACTGGAGCTTGATTTTAAGATGCAAGTAAAATTCCTAATTTTTCCTTGTGTCTCATCATTCAGTACTTGTATCTCATCTCTTCTTCTATTTTCTTCTGAAAATAATTTAGCATTTCTTATAGAGTCTTAAGTTTTGGACTTCCTAGACCTAAGTTTTAAGTTTTTACTTTATTCCAGTAGTTTTCATAGACCTGCTAACTGGCTCCTTTTTATATTTTAAGTTAATCGATGAAGGAAAGTAGAACTCCAAATACTTCCAGATGATGAATATTATAGAAGAGTAATTTCTTTTGTCCGTGTTCATGTTGTGGTCTTTTCTTCTCAATATAAGTTTTCCGTAGTAAATCTTTGCAAAATTAAAACTGTTTCTTATTTATGGGAGGTCTAAAAAAAATGATGGATGGCTTAACTTTAACGCTTCCATTGTTTTCAAACATGTAACAAAATTTTGCCTAACTCTTCCCATGTGCTTGGCCAGATGCCGTAGACCATGACCCAATAGAAAGGTTAATTGCAGGGTTCTCTAGATCACTGGTAACAATGATCATAGATGTAGGTGAAGTATTTCATGTGTAAGTGTATCGAGAGAAGGACATCCCCCGGGTTGACTGTCAGCATTTTTAGGGTTCTTTGAATCTCTGTAATACTTAGTACGGCAGTGCTCACTAATATCTGCTTAATGAATATGATGTTAAATAGTGTTCTAGTGTTTTCAACCATCATTTATTTGCTCTCTCATGTTCAGCCTCTTAGAATTTTATGATGACAGATCCTGAAAAGAGATCTGTTTCGAACCACATGAACTGCAAGCTAATTTAATTTAATTTATTATGAAAATAAAAAGTGGACCATTTGTTGGCTAAATGTGCAGCCATAGACTTCATCTCGAATCTGAAATCGTTACAGTGGATAAGCTATCTTACCACTGTCATGCATTTTTATTATTTTTCATTGTGCTGTATAAAAATAAACTTACAGACCAAATTCACAGTAAGCATAAAAAGTTAAGATCTAACTTTTTCTAAATAATTCATAAGAATTAGTCTAGTGGGCATCCCACAGTGTTTAAGGAGTGTTTTACATAGTTTTTAGGATTACTTATATTTCATTCTAAATGTGAGGAAAATACTGGAGTTACAGCATCTTCAGTATGACTTAGAGATGGTCACCTAGCCCCTGTTTGAATGCTTTCTTTGAAAGGAAGAAAGGAAGATTACTACTTTAGGACACAATTTTTTCCATTCTTGAACAACTCTTAATTATTAAAAATTTTTATTTCAATTCAAAGTTAATTTTCTTCTTCATTACTTTCAACATTAATTTCTCATATGACATGGTGGCTCTTTTATCAGACTTATCTCTCATTTTCTAACCATTTAGATAACATGGTTCCTAGATCCTTTATTCTTCTGTTATTCTTTTAGATAATCTCCAGTTTATCATGGTTCCCTTTTTATCCTTGTATTTATTAAATGAACTCATTCGAAGTGTGTATGTGTGCTTACTTATTCATTTATTTATATTTAACTTATACTGTTTCTAGGGATGTAAAAAACACTGGGTAACCTCGGTTCTTTTTTCAATTGTTTTTTTCTCTCTCTTTTTTTTTTTTGGTAACTTTTTTTAGTTCTTTTTTTGGTCCTTTTAGTAACATTTAGTAACATTATTGGCTTTTAAGATACTTTTAGTTTTTCTTTCTTCTCTTTAGTATTTGAATTTTTCCTTTATAAACATTCTTTGATATACTATTCTTAATAGTAGCTAAAGTTTAACTAGTTTTCTTCACTCCTTTGTCTCTAGTTTCCTAATTGAATTCAGTAGAGGCTATAGAAGATGAAATTTACCCTGCTTAGCGCCCTTCAGAAAAGTAGATATTGCAACCCCCTTTAATAATTCTTATCTTTAACAGTTCTCTCAGTAAAGTTTTCCTCATTTCTTTTTTTTTCTTCTAGTTTTATTGAGATATAATTGACATACATCACAGGTTAAGTTTAAGGTGTACAGCATAATGATTTGACTTACATACATCATGAAGTGATTACCACAATAATTTTGTGAGCATCCATCACCTCATATAGATATAAAATTGAAGAAATAGAAAAAAATTGTTTCCTTGTGATGAGAACTCTTAGGATTTACTTAACTACTTTCAAATGTGACATAGAGCTGTGTTAATTATATTTATCATGTTGTACATTACACCCCTCGTACTTATTTAGCTTATAACTAGAAGATTGTACCTTTTGACTGCCTTCATCTAATTCTCCCTCTTCCCCATCACCCCCCACCTCTGGTAACTACAAATCTAATCTCTTTTTCTATGAGTTTGGTTTCTTTTAAAGTATAATTGATCTACAACACTGTGTCAGCTCCTGGTACACAACAAAGTGATTTGATATTATGAAAATCTCCATTTATCATCATTTGTTTTGAAATGTAGTATTCAGAACTAGACACTGCTGATGACCTATTACTAAGAAATATTATTTTTTATATTACATATGTTTTATATTATAGTTATTACTATATATTATATATTACTATTTATTTTTAGTAATTCACCTTATGTATGTAAACAGATTATTTTTGCAAACAGATTATAGTATAGATTCTTAATAACCTTGTGAATAATGAAAACACTCATGTTTTCTGCTATTAAACCAGAGCTCCCTTGTCCTTTACTGGTGCATTTGATTTGTGGGTCTGGATTCTAGGTTTTTATATTCAAGGACATTAAATATCATTTTGCTTGTTTTGGTCCTTTTTACTAGTCTGTTGAAAACGTTTTGGATCTTGACACAGCAAACAGGAGAGTGAGAGCCTCCTTAAATGTTGTGCCTTAGGTGTCTCACCCTAATTCTGGCCTTGATTTCCTCTTGCCTTCACCATTTTATTTTCCTGGAACGAAAAGATTCATGACCCCAAATTGAAAATATTGTTTTAGTTAAGTCAATTCATGATAATAGTTGCTATTGCTAATAACTTTTAAAGGTATTCTTCTAGTTTTCATATAGTGTTATGAGAAACGGTATTAGCCTCTTTTTACGGGAAATGAAAATGAGGCTTAGCCAGAGTAAGTACTTCATTTGCACACTCATCTAATCAATAATATAATCATTCAGCAATTCATTTACTGGATACCTGTTATGTGATAGGAACATGGAAGTTTTCAAAAGTAGATGTGGCCTCTGCCTTGTACCTCTTGCAAGGTGCTATAAAATTTTCATCAGAAGTGCTCTAACACGATGGAATGTTATTCAGTGCTAAAAAGAAATGCGCTATCAGGCCATAAAAAGATATGGAAAAACCTTGAATGCATAAGTGAAAGAATTTAATCTGAAAAGGCTGTGTGATTCCAAGAATATAACATTCTGGAAACAGCAAAACTGTGGAGGCCATAAAAAGATCAGAGGTTGACAGGGGTTAGGGAGGAAGGAGAGATGAATAGGCACAGCACAAAGGATTTTTAAGGTAGTGAAACTATTTTATATACTGTAATGGTGGATACATGTCATTTTACATTTGTCAAAACGCACAGAATGTACAGCACCAAGAGTGAACCTTGATGTAAACTATGGACTTTAGGCGATAGTGATGTGTCAGTGTAGGTTCATTGACTGTAACAAATGTACCACTCTGGTACGTGATGTTGATGTGGGGGCACAGTAGGTATATGGGAACACTGTACTTTCTGCTCAGTTTTGCTGTGAACTTGAAACTACTCTAAAAAGTAGTATGTAGCCTATATTTCTCCCTTTTTTGGGGGGAGGGTCTACAAAGATCATGAAGGATTTATGAAAGACTAAACTAAAGCTCAAATGCCCTCCTGACAATGTATTCCCTGTGTATACAAATCTAACCTTATCAACCTGTAATACCAAGGAAAATGTTCCTGGATTATTTTGTGACAAACTTGATTTCCAGTGAACATCTTCAAATTCCCAGTAGCAAATGGAAAATTTGACAGTGTTACTAAAAATAGATGACATCTGAAATAGTTTTATTAAAATGCACGTGGCTCTCCTACTGTGGTGTCCCTATTTTGTCCTTTGTACAGCAGAGCACGTTACAGAGTGGGGTGTTTTCATTTTCCATGTGGTGGTCTAGCCGTGACCAAACAAATTAGCCTCAAAATCCTTACACAGCCCGAGAGCGAGCCAAAGTCTAGAGGTAGGTGTGGGAGAAAATGTTAGAAAAAGACAAAAAAGAAGGAGGATGGAGGGGGCATCCTAAAAGCCTTCTTTGAAATGATGTTAAAAGAAAGCCTAGAATATTCTGAGCATTTTTAACTTTTATTTCAGTGTCCTTTTATGGAACTGAAATTAACCTGTTCATCTACCACGTTGTTGATTTGGGGAAATGATATATTCCATAAATTAATTCTCTTATTAATGTTACCTTTTTTTATTCTGAAACATTAGCAAATTGAAGGGAAATCCTTACAAAATATATTCCACACTTACCATCATAATTGAAGTATATTGGATTTATTCTTTTACATGACTCAATACCATCATTGTGATCATTGCATATTGTTTTTTGTTTTAATATGTAGACACATTCAGAAACTCGTTGTATGTATAGGAAAACTTTTCACTACACAAAGTGACCCCAGACTGTTAGTTTGATTTAGGTATTTAATAAAAATTCCTTAATATTTTTTCCTTCATAATTATGCTGCTAGCTCTTACTTCTTGCTGTTCGTATGAGTATTGTACCAGGCTTTCCACATTTCCTGATTTGTTAAAACCAAATTGCTGTGGAATGAAAAATAAAAGTATTTAGGGCTTCCCTGGTGGCGCAGTGGTTGAGAGTCTGCCTGCTAATGCAGGGAACATGGGTTCGAGCCCTGGTCTGGGAGGATCCCACATGCCACGGAGCAACTGGGCCCGTGAGCCACAACTACTGAGCCTGCGCGTCTAGAGCCTGTGCTCCGCAACAAGAGAGGCCGCGATAGTGAGAGGCCCGCGCACCGCGATGAAGAGTGGCCCCCGCTTGCCACAACTAGAGAAAGCCCTCGCACAGAAACGAAGATGCAACACAGCAAAAATAAATAAATTAATTAATAAAAACTCCTACCCCCAACATTAAAAAAAAAAGTATTTAGTTAGTATTTTTAAGAGTGAGTGGATAATCAGTAGCATAGATATTTTCCTTGGCTCAAAGAAGGATGGGTAAAAACCTGCAGTGGGAGAATATACAATTATTTGAGGATTTGGACCTTTGATAGTTCTAATGTTGGCTCCCTTTCATTATTTCCGCAGAGAAGACACACGTAGCCCTGGCCCTGAGAAGGGGAATGGGTAGCTGTTTCTTCTTTTGCTCTGATGTTCTAGTCCTGGGTATCTTCTTGTACCAAAGAAGATGGGTAGATGTTTCTTATCTTTGCCTCTGTTCCAATCTTGAGTCTCTTCTTCTAATTTCCTCGTTCCTCCACTCTGTTTCTCTCTTCCCCCTGTCCTCCCCACAAAAAATAGAGTGAGGAAGAGTAACGTGTAAATATTAAGTGCTGGTCTAGGTGCTGGTTGTCATTCCATTTCTTAAATAACGGGCATTCTGTCTGCATCTTATAATTTCTGTTGCAGAGACTTGACCTTTAAAGAGAGAATACATAACAATTATGCAACAGGCTGGCTGAGTACATTAGCAGAGCCCAAGACCTTTTGCTAGTGAGTTTGGTGGCCAGACTAGGTCAGAGTGTGACCTTGATACACTAAAAATGTACATTATTAATTATAATAATTTGGTTCAAGATTGTTCTATAACTCACCTGTTAAAAGTGTCTAGCACATAGCAAGCACTCAATAAAAATGTGTGAATGAATAGCAGTGAAATGCTAGTTAGGTATTTGGGTGAAAATCAATTTCTGTCACATCTAGCAGTGTCTGCAGAAAAGGAATGCTGCCAGTATTTGATAAAATGAAAAGATACAGAACGCATTACAAAGAAATTCATAGGAATTTCATGCCTGTAAAAATTTGGTGAAATTAAATGGCCTGAGAAATCACTTTTCACTAGGTTGTTAGAAATGAATGGCGTAGATCCTATGTTTTGTGATCGTTGAAATTTGCATTTGAATTTTAAGTTTTCTAGTTAAGTCAGAGGGAAGCTTATTATTGATGAGATTGTTTTCAGGAAGTAATCTATTAAAAATAGATGGGTGATTTAGAAGCCACTGTATGTGTTTCATTATGATTCAGCCCTTCCTTTGACAGAAGAGATAGGAAACTACGAAAACTTTATTTCTTATATTGAGTCAGAGTTGTTTTCTGAAGTTGTTTTATTTGAAAAAATTTTGGACTTATTAATAGCACTGGAAACGGAAGATATTTATAATGGGACAAAGACAGTTGGAAATGTGAGGTGGGTTGTCCTCTTTTCTTATTTTCTGGCTGAACCTGGATGGGGAGGGCAGGCAGGACTCCCAGATACAGTCAGCCATGGGAGTAGAGACTTGCAGTCAGTGAGGAACCAAGACTACATGGGGGAACAATGCTGCTGTTTTTAAAGTAATATCAATTTCTCAATTCAACTAAGTGTTTTCAATGCTTCACTGTTAGTTTCTCTTGTCACTGGTGCTTCCTTTTCTGCTTTTCACGCATTTTATACATAATTGCTTCCTTTTCTAACCCCTTCTCTTCTGAGACTCTATCTCTCCAACCTGGTAGGATGAAAAAAACCCTAGTATGTATTTTAAAAAGAACCACCACCACAACAAAAGAACACTACCAAATAGATGTGTATATTTACATAATGCTATGAAAACATAGTTATCCAAATCATCGGGATACTCTGAGAAAGACTTAACCTGAAGAAATGGAAGTTTTCCTATAATAAGAAATTTTGTTTATTTTGAGTTTTTATATTTAACTTTCCTTAATAAGTCTTCCAGTTTGTTCACTCTGTAATTAAAAAACCAAACCGAACCAAACGAAACCAAGCAAAAAACCCCCCACCAGGTTGCTGGAGATAACCAGGTTTCTTCAATATTTAGTGAGAGAGTACACATAAATAAATAATAACTAATTGAAAATTTCACCACAGGTTCAGAACACTTATTTAAAAAAAAGATGTTTAAGCAAATTCATTAATCTACCCCGAAATATAATTTGAATGTCTTTTCATCCCATGAAGGAAATTGATAAATGAGTACATGTTTCATTGTGGTTTGAGCTTTCATTACAGTACTGTATATCTTATACTCATCCTGGTGTAGGCTTCCTTCTTATGAAGATTATAGATTAAAAGGATAATTATGAAGGAAGGGAGTATCCTGACATGCTCTCTGCTTCCGTAGTTAGACCCCTAGAAGACCGTGCTAGTGTTGTGCCAATAATGGCTTTACTAAATATGTAATCTTCTGCTTTTTAACTTTGTGCTACCTTTTTATCTTTTTACTCCACATCTCTAAAGATTTTTCTTGTTCGCTGCTAAGTTTTAGAGCCCAGAGTATAATTTTAATGGTCTGCTTAAAAAAGGTATTTTAAATTTTGCATTCCATTTCAAATCACTTACTCACATAGAAAGACTTGCAGAAATGGAGAGCCTCAATTATGTTCATATGTAATTATACAACAACATTTGCTTCAAATCATTGCACATCTTTGGTGGGAGTAGAAAGTATTTCTTAATTACTGGATGGACTGATTTTTTCCCTCTGGTTGGATATACGTGGCCTTCCTGATGAGCTATTTGAAATTCTCTCTTACATGGCCATCTAACATGCAGTCTTGTTTACTGGGGTTTTGAATATCTTTTTGGTGACCAAACCTGTAAGAAGCTTTCAAGCGTAACGCCTAAAGCCCTGTGTGTATTTGTGAAGTATTAATGCCTGCAATTTGACCTCCTTTTTTCTGAAAATTTACTTATTAGATCAACATATTTCATCTTAAATCTTATGTATCCATTTTAGAGCTAAAGAAGAGTTTAAGGATTCCCAATTCCCTTACGTTACTGATGCAAAGATTCGAGTGTTATGATGCTTAATGATTTGCATAAAGCAATTCTTAAAATTTTTGACATTATGACTTCAATCCAACACTGAACTTTTATTATGTGAAATTATAAAATAGTTAGGTCTAGTAATATATCAATAAATAAATGGTCAAAAGGAATATTAGGAGTAAGATGTAAAGTATCAAAGACATTGGAAGTTAGCTAACCATGATGTCTTAATTAAGGAGCAATGTTAAGCTGGTTTGTTTTGTATAGAGTTAAAATCTGTAAAGGTGTAATACCTACTTCTTTTCTCTCTTCTGTAGGGAGGAGGGCAAGAAGAAGGTAAGTCATATTAACTAACCACTTACCCTTTGTCAAGCAGTTGAGGAAATGGTTCTCAGTGAGTTAAGGAAATGGCCCAAGTTCACTCAGTTAGTAAGGGACCAAGCTGAGAGAGGTCTCGTGCTTGCTGGCATTCAAACTTTTGTTGTTCCTTGCATCGAATGATATGGCCTTTAAATATAAGAGGGAAATATGTATGCAGCTTTTGTGAATTTTGGAGGTATGATTTAGTTTGAATAACCCAGGTTAAATTTTATCCTATTGTATTATAGGAGAATAGATCAGAGATATAGAGTTTTATGAGAAGGTGAGGAAGTTTCTTATGGGGGCAAGGTCAACTAGTAACCATGCCTTTGCCTGATATAGCACAAGGATGAACATCTTAAATGCTTTCAATTTTTGAAGGGCCTTGATATACTCTAGGGAAAAATATTCTTTGTAAAATAGGCAAATATTTAAGCATTTATCAATACTATGAATGATAGACTTTACTAGGTTGTTTAGAGACAAAAAACATTATAAAGGGTTTTTTCCTGTCCTCAAAATGTTTGCAATTTAATTGGGGTACACTATCAGCACCCATAGAACGCTTGGACCATGCATGTAGCTCCCAAACAATGCTCAGTTAGCTAATGCACATCATGATAGGTGTTTCAACTTGAAAAAAAAATTAGATGTTAAGATAAAACAATCAAGAGACTGAAATTCAGAAAGTTGCTGTTTTCAGGGGCAGTCATTTGGGAAGTTGTGTACTGCCTGATACAGTGATTAAAATACATGCAGAAGTATTATCCTTTACTGAAAAGCAGTAGTGTTCTCAGTAATCTTCAGGAAAACAAAAATGGGAAAAGTAATCAGAACTTGTTTTCGAACCAAATTACAGCCATGTGAGTACTTTGATGAATAAAGTGTTGAATGTGCAGTCCAAGGGTTTATGTTATTTTGACGATAATGTTTCTTAGGTGGCATCAGGATTCTCCAGGTAAGGCAGTACTTCTGAAACACTTAATTTCCTGGCTGCGCTATGGTTTCATCAACCTTCTTTAGTTTTTGTTCTTTTGTTTACGACTGAGAAATCAGAGACCGGATTCAGATAGGCTTTCAGCATCCTCACATAAATCCACAGTCAGAACCAAACCTACTTCCTGGTGTCTGGCTCATTTTCATGACAATATTGTAGAAACATAGAGTGCTAGAATTCGAAGGAGACTCAGAATCAGTTGTCTTGATCCCTCATTTATATAAAGATAAGAAAAGGCCTTTTCCTACACAGCTCGTGAGTAGCAAACCAGGGATTATCTGCTGAAATTTGAATTTTGTTTAATGAGTGGCATTTAAAAGAGAATTATGCCATCCAAGTTTTTAGTTTTTGTGAATATTTTAAAAAGTATTTTACAAGTGAAGAGATCATTCACTTTAAGAAAAGAGGCATCAAAGCAATCCTAGCTTGGTGATAGAAATCAGTACTAATAAGCATGCCATTAGCTAATTTTGGCAAATATCACCCCTAATTGATCCATATTTTAAAAAGTTATACATAGACAACTTAGTGCTATTTATATATAATTATTATTATTTTTTACTCAACCTCTTAAACCTTAAGATTACATGAGTTCTTTTTTTTTTGCGGTTCGTGGGCCTCTCACTGCTACGGCCTCTCCCATTGTGGAGCACAGGCTCTGGACGCACAGGCTCAGCGGCCATGGCTCACGGGCCCAGCCGCTCTGCGGCACGTGGGATCTTCCCGGACTGGGGCGCAAACCCGTGTCTCCTGCATCGGCAGGCGGACTCTCAACCACTGCGCCACCAGGGAAGGTCCTACATGAGTTCTCATTTGTAAAGGTGGATCAGTGCCTGGCACATACCAAGGGATGTAAAGGCTTTGTTAAATAAATAAGTAATTCTGGATGTTAACTAGACTTATTGTGGTGATCATTTTGCAGTATATACAAATATCGAATCATTATGTTGTACACCTGAAATTAATATGTTATATGTCAATTATACCTCTAAATAAATAAATATTAAGTATATAATAGATGGTGATACGTGATCTATGCTTTCTAGTTCTTTAGGGAGAGGAGATAGGAGAAAAAATTTTAAATCCCAATGTTCTGAATTGCCAAATTAAAGAGTGTAATTTAGGGGTTTCCCTGGTGGCGCAGTGGTTGAGAGTCTGCCTGCCAATGCAGGGGACACGGCCTCGTGTCCCGGTCCGGGAAGATCCCAC
>NW_020185339.1:2195910-2249407 GCF_003031525.2 Neophocaena asiaeorientalis asiaeorientalis | reverse complement strand
CATGTCCAGAGCCTGTGCTCTGCGGCGGGAGAGGCCCCAACAGTGAGAGGCCCGCGTACCAAAAAAAAAAAAAAAAAGTGTAATTTAGAAATAGTAAAGGGTTGATCTTTTATAATGTACATAGTTACCCTTAACCTTTATTCTGACCTAATTTTTTTTAATTCAGTTTATGTCATTTGCAAATAGAATAAGATTAACTGTCAGTGGAAATACAGACTGTGTACATATCAGGCATATCAGGACAGAATAATTATAGAGCATTCACGTCGTGAATGAGAGTATTTGTAAGAGTCATTTTATTTAATGATGATGATTGTCATAATGTTATATTCATGTTTCTGAGAAAGAAAAGACCAGAATGTGTCCTGCAGAATTTGTACTCTATCGAGGTGCCAACGCTGCATTTGAATTTAAAATTGTGTCTTACTTGGCACTTGGTATTGTTTGAGATTTGTTTACTCAGCCAGCATTTACAGAGTGTCTACTGTGTCAAAACCTATGACAATTTCCCTTGCAGTATTTTTATTGGTTTTGAGAAGTTATTTGAGCACCTAATATGTTTCAAGCATTCTTCCAGGATATAGGAATATACTGGTGGAAAAACGAAGCATAGTCTCTGCCCTTCCAGCCCGTTTGGTCTAGTGGAGGAAAGGATCATTAAGCAAATAATTATCATTGTGATGGGTGTTATAAACATAAAACAAAGAGACTTCATCCACTCAGAAATGTTAGGAAGGTTTCTGAAATCAACTTTGAAGCTGAACTTTGAAGGAGGAGAGGGAGTTTGCAAAGTAAAGGTGGATGGGGTTAAGATTAGGAGGAAAAGCTTTAGAGGGTCTTTAGAAAGATACCTAGGGCATTATGAACTCTGTAAGAGAAGCGATAAAAGTCTGACGTGACTGAAGATTTGATATTAAGGGAGAACTGGCCTCAGATGTAGCCGAAAAGGTGAGCAGAGGCCGTGTAATCCTGAACTATGTAGACAATGTTAAAGGTTTTCTTTTTTATCCCAAGAACGATGGGATGCACTTAAAAATATTTTAAAGCATGGAGTTAACAGATGAGGTTTGCAGATCTGCTGCAAAAGCAACCTGACAGCTTTTTTTTTTTTTACCCTCTAAGGGGAATCTGCTTCCTAAATGTTGAATGCAAGATTGGAAGGTTTGAAACAGCATTTTCACAAGCTAAACTGTATGGTCTCAAATTGAATTCTATTGTGTTTTATAATTGCACCTTTGTGTCTCTGCCTAGCACAGTGGCCTTAAAGTGTTTATCGATCTAGACTTCCCTTAGCCAATATAAATGTCTGCAGCATAGGTGAACTAGCTGTTTAGGGCCTCATTGAGGCACATTATATCTTGTCCTTCAGTGTTGAGAACAGTGTTTTGGTGATACTGACACTAATTTATAAAATAGCTTAGAGATAATGTTAGTAGAACATCAGATAACAGTGGTGCTTTCCTAAAGAACAGTATGTCCAGTAGCCTTTTTTTCTTAACGTGCCATTTTACCATGCCCTAATAGTCTCCCAGGATATGTACTGTGTGTTTTCAGGTTTATTTTTTTCCCTATCTAGTGCATAATTGGAAGGCAAGCAATAGCTTTGAGTTTTATGTGTTAAAATACCATGTCAAGCAAAAAAATTGGAAATGATCTAAATGTCTACCAGTACTCTTGGGTTGTAGAATCTTCATTCATTGAAATGCTCTGTGTAGTTACAATGAAGAAGTTGTATTGATATGGGGCAAATCTCAGACACCTGTTGGTTGAAAATGTATGTTGTAGAATGAAGCTTAGTTTATAATATATTTCAGTAAGTTTTAAGTGTACACAGAACAATACCATCTATTTTACATAGAAAATATTTAAGTGGTAAAAATATAAAAACACGGAAACATGGGGTAAAGAATCATACTGACTTCAAGATGGTGGTAACTTCTGAAAGGGAAGGTAAGGAATAGGCTAGGGATAGGTTAACAGTAAACCGTAATTATATCTTTTTGTTCTAAAGGAAAAGCCTAATTGAAATAAATAATACAAAAATTGAATATTTGTTAGTTCTAGATGGTGAGAGATATATATGAAATATCGAATAGGTAAATAAGGCTATTGTCAGTTGCTTTGACTTTGGCAACCAATAACAGCTGATTAAAAGTGCATTCAACTATAATAAGTTTATTTATTTATTAAGAAGTCTGGAGGAAGGTGGTCTCAGGGTTGGCTTGGTGACTTAACCATGATATCAAGGATTCATGGTCCGTCTATCCTCATAGCTCAGCAGTTCCTCTCCTGTTTTTTTTTTTTTATATATAAATTTATTTATTTATTTTTGGCTGCATTGGGTCTTGGTTGCTGCACATGGGCTTTCTCTAGTTATGGTGAGCGAGGGCTACTCTTCGTTGCAGTGGTTTCTCTTGTTGCGGAGCATGGGCTCTAGGCGTCCAGGCTTCAGTAGTTGTGGCGAGCGGGCTCAGTAGTTGTGGTGAGCGGGCTCTAGAGCGCAGGCTCAGTAGTTGTGGTGCACGGGCTTAGTTGCTCCACGGCATGTGGGATCTTCCCGGACCGGGGCACGAACCCATGTCCCCTGCATCGGCAGGCAGACTCTCAACCACTGCACCACCAGGGAAGCCCCTTCTCCTGTTTTTAAGGTGGCTGCAGCTCCACACATCACGTTCTCATAAGAAGTCATGAACCTGGGAGGGGGAAGGGATGAGGAGTGCTTTTCTCTCTTATCAATGAGAAAATATTTCCCAGAATAGTTTATTATGTCTCATTGACCAGAGCCTGGGATAAGTCCTCTCATAGTACAAGGCCTGGTAGACTGTAGGTTCTTAATAAATATTGGTTGAATGGATTTATCTTTAGTAAAGGGCAATGGGATTGTCACAGTAATTCTGTGAGGTGTGGGTTTGTGTGTTATCTTTATCTTCAGGCCAAAGTCTTTATCGATGATGTACTTTTTTTCTGAAATGCTTAGTATAGAAATGTTCATAGTTTTTTTGTTTGTTTAAATGAGCCAAAAGGGAGTTGAGAGATCACTGGTCTCAAACTTTTTTTTCCTAGATGAGGGAGTACATGTTCAAACAGGTTATGGTAGTACTAACACTGAAAGTCCTAGCCCTCGATCTGCTCCAGTGTGCTCTCTCTACCTCTCCCTCCCTCCCTCTCTGTCTGTCTCTCTGTCTCTGTCTCTGTCTCTGTCTCTCTCTGTGGACACTCAAAGAAGGTAACTGGCACCGGGAATCTCCTAAAGGATCGTACTGAGAACTTTCAGTGAGGCTGAAAGATGTGTTAAGAAAAGTTTTGAGATGTATAGAAGTCCTCTTGGCTCCTACAATTATCGTGTCATCACTTGCCTAAAATTGGACTCGCAGCTCAGGGTCACCTTTATCATTGATAGGAAATGGCTTGTATAGAATATTTTATGTGTGCAGTACCCAACCATTACCATCCTGAAGTGACCTAAAGATACGGGTGAGCTCCTCAGGCTGGATAACGAGTTTAATAACCACTTCTCTTCATGGAATCAAACTTGCTTGGTGTTTTAATTTTTTTTTGTACTCGCCATCTAGCCAAATTCATTTCAAGTGTGACGTTACAAAGAAAAAAGATCCTAAAATGTAACTTTGCAAGCTGAGTTGTCACACAGCAAAATTTCTTGCCAAACTTGCTCCATCATTCCTTCTTTTTCATCCTAGCCAGACGTGATGTACGTTTTATTTGAGATACAGTTGCTGTTTTTAATTATGTGTGCAATTCTTTTATAAGTGGAACTTGTGCTACACATTTTCAGGCTGAATAAATAATATACTACTGTGGACTGTTTCAACAGTTATTTTTATTGCAAATGTTATCTTTGTAAGTGGCTTAAAGTACCTCTATGTTTTGTCCTGAGTGATAATTTGTCCTACATTATTGCCTGGGGTATATCTTCTGTAATCCCAACAGCATTTCTTTTGCAAAGCAGTGGTGAAGTTTTATTAAACTCTTATTAATTTATGAGGCTTAGACAAAAGAAAAAGAAAAGAAAATCTACTGAAAGGCACAAGTCTTCACTACAAATAAATTGCATGCCAGTGGCAGCTACTAATTCAAAGCAGCTTTTGAAGCCTAGCAAAAAGTTTTAAAATTCTCTGAATTATAGCTTTAACTTAATTTGTCATTCAAAGAAATGAAACCACTTCTTTAAAAGGAGGAAAGAGGGATGGAGGACAGAAGGAGATGTAAAAGGTCTGTCTTAGGAAGCAAATGTTTTAGTTCCAGATTTGCAGTCCCAGTTCCCTGCTGTTTCCACCCCCAGTGGAAATTGAATATAAAGTTTGGGTCATGGTCAAGAAAGGCGCTGTCCAAGAGATTTAATGCCATCCAAAGACTATCCAAGATGGCTTCAGTCTAGCACAAAATTCCGTCTAATTGTAGTTAGACCTGGCTGCTTTCTCTTAGTGGAGGTTTTCCTCTTCCCTTTTTGTCTTCTATTCCAAAATGTCAATAAACTTTATGGAGTAGAACATATAATGCTGCCATATTTTCTAAAGTGTTTTTTAATGACCAAGTTGTTTATTTTTTAAGGTAGCAAGGTGGAAAATGTTTTGTTCCACCACAGCATAATAAATCAGGAAAACCAGCTGGACAAACATTTGTCAACTAAAGTAGGTGCTAAAGCTGGGTGAGAATCCCCATTCACACCCTGATCATGTGTGAAGAGCCTTTTTTTCAGTTTATGGCAGATAGTTTCGAAATTGCTAGTGAGGCTACAAAGCATTGTCAACTAAACGTAAGTCTACTAAAAGCTTCTGTGTTTTAAAATGTAGGTAGTTTGGGCTCTGAGAAGTCTCTGCTCTTTGTTGAGAGTCTCTCAAGGTAGTTGTGGAAGAAAAGCAGTTAGACACATCTTATTTCTTTTTCTCAAAATGCTTCTTTATTCATTGAGCTGTTTCACTCGCACTAAATGTATGGGATATTGCCAAATAAGTCTGTAAGGAAAGCGAAAATCCCAAACAAATATGCCAAATATACAGCTGCTAATCTGTTAGCTAATTGGAATATTGATAAATTCAATAATGTATTCAAGACTTTTGCGCTCAACTTTAAGAAAAGTTAATGGTGACGAGAGCTCTGTCTTGACACTTAAGGCGGTTGTCCATTATATGAATAATTGGTTTCCAAAATGTGAGGCAGATACAGCCAAGTAAGTAGGAAGCCTGGGAAATATTTTTCCATTGTCGGCTCTTAAACAAAGCAAACAAACACAGCAACAATACCACAACTATACCAAAATATGATAATTACCCACCAGGTCTCTTAAAGGGGATTTTCAAGGCTTAGAGATAGGGGGAAATAATCTCTAAGTAGAAAAATGTATGCACTTTTGTAACTGAGAACTTACAGCAGTGTGTTTAAGTGTGGTATGTGTGCTTCTGATTTTAGGAGGTATTGACCTAAACATTTGATTTTAATGTTTATTTTAAGGGTTTTTATTAAAAATATGATTAGCATATCAGATAGTCCATGGATATTATTGCTAAGAACAATATTACTATTCTAATATTAGCCCTCATCTAATATTATTCTATCATGACCATCTCACCTCTGTTTTTGGACTTCTGTTGATGGAGAACTCACTAACCCCTAAGGTGGAGTGTTCTATCACTAGAGATATATCTAACTCTTCAAGTTCTTCCATGTAGCTCAACATCAAGCTGTTTGTAATTCCATGATCTCTGTCTGTCTTCATGGTAAGTATAGATCAAGTCTAAATTCTTCTTTGGTGTGATGATAATTTGAAGAAATTTATTCTCTCTCTTCTAAGTTGGATAAATAAGCCTTTTCCAAAGGCCTTTTTACTTGGATAAATAAGTCTTTTCTAAAGTTCCCAAAGTGACATGGTTCCAAGATCCACATGTCATTTTGTTTGCATCTTTGAATGTTTTCTGGTTTTAAGGTCTCTTCCCAAATGGTTCCCTAAAGTTAGGTAACCTTGGGTAATTGACTTAATCATTCTGAAGATGAGGATATTAATTTAAATCTTACAACATCCTATAAAGTAGATGGTGAATTTGAATTCTTCTGTTATAAAGTCTGTCACAAAAACTAATTAGTAAATATCTCATCACTAATTTTTTTCATTTTTTCCTTTAAAAAGCATTTTATTGAGATATAGTTCACATACCATATGACTCACCCATTAAAAGTATACAGTTTAGTGATTTTTAGTTCATGATTCTCATTTTTATTGTTAGTATGTATAATGGCAATAGTCAGTAGTAATAATGATAATAGCTCCCTGTAATATATAATAATACTGAGATGTTTTGAGTTTATTTTATCCTTCTTGTAGGTACCGTAGCTTTTGATTATGTATTGTATTTGTTTTTACTGAAGTCTGAGTTTGCATTTGATTTCTTTTTTCTTTGGTGGCCACATTACACTGACTCATTGAGTTTTCCTTTTTTCTAAAATCTCCAACTATTTTTCCATGCATATGTAAGCTGACTCACGTCTTCCCATCCTGTAGCTCCTGGCTTTGAGCCCAACTTTAGGTCTTAGGATCTAATCCTTATCCCTATTAAACTTCACTTTGTTTATTTCAGTTGGTCATCCATTCTGTCAGGATCTGTTTGGATACTGCACTGTTAATCTAATCATCCCCCTGCTTAAAATAGTATCAATACATTCTTTTTTTTTTTTAATTAAGCATTCTTTTCCATCTGACTTTATTTCCCTCATTAGGAATGGGATGCATACTCATTGTGGCAATCACTGGCCAACTAAATCACTTCTGTTGAGACGCTAATATTTAGCCAGTTCTCACTGGTTTGACAGTTGCAGTTGATAAATAGCTATCGCCTCCTGCCCCCCTGAGGCTCTTCTCTTCCTTGACCATCTTGTGCCCTCACCCGAGATCACCTGGACCTCCCCAAGGACCAACTACTTAAAGTTTAATGCTGAACATAGCAGAGACCCTATAGAACCCTGTTGCAGTACTGCCCATTCTCTAGTAGTTGCTAATATTTTGAATATCATCCCTGGGTATAACATAACATATGTGAAATCCACAGCCATGAACTGACCACTTACCTTAATTACAAAATCTAGTTCTCCAGATTGTATTTGAGGCCCAGGAGGGATTTTAGAGGGAGTTTTGAGTGATGAAAACTGTGTGGAGCTTTGCTATAAAAATTGTTCCTCTCCTTCAAATCAGGAAAAGCTTTGGGATTTTCTTTGTTCTAACCTATCACCCTATTTTCCACTTTACTTTTTCTTATCAGAGTGTTGCTCCGGCCATTTGTATCATGTTTTCCTTTGGTTAGTATAGATAATATGAAATGATGGTAATTTTTGTCAGTTTGTATGCACATATAGACTGTTGACTTTTGCTCCTGTGTGCCTATGGAGATGGAATACCGCGTACACTTTAGTCGGGAAATAATTTTCATCACCTTGTTAATATGCTGGGTTAAGCCTAGCCAAGTGGGACACCATGGTAGGCAGAATAAAGGCCTCCCCAATATAGCCACTTCCTCATCCTCAGAACCTGTAAATATGCTGCCTTACATGGCAAAAGAGACTGTAAGGGTTTTAAAATGGGAGGTTATCCTGTGTTATCTGGGTGGGCCTGGTGCAGTCATGAGGGTTCTTGTATTGGAAAGAGGGAGGCAGGAGAGTCAGAGAAGAGAGGATGGAAGCAGAGGTTGTGTGATGGAATTAATTGCTGGCTTTGAGGATGGAGAAAGAGCCCGTGAGTCCAGGCATGGCTTCTGTCAGCTGGAAAAGGAACTGGATTCTCTTCTAGAGCCTCTAGAAGGAGCACAGTCCTGACGTTGGTTTCAGTCCAGGGCAACCCCTTTTGGACTTAAGTCCTCTGGAACTGGAAGATGATAAATTTGTGATTTTTTTTTCGCCCCTAAGTATGTAGTAACAATAGGAAACTCATAATCACATTACGTTACGATAACAGTAGGAACATAATACAGACACCGATATCACCTTTTTTGCCTATAATTAAGGTTATCTAGCTTCAGTTCTTATACTGATAAGTACAAGCCAGAGGACAGAAGAAACAAAACCGTTTGACCTGACTACCTTCCTCCATCATTGTTGAGACGGGAATGCTTGAGATTTTGTGTGGCTGGTGTTCCCTCTCGCAAATCTACTCAAAATTTTCTTCTACTCTGCCACCTTTTCCTTTTTTTCTTTTTCTTTTTCCTCCTCTGATTACTTAGTTTCTAATGTGTGCGATATATACATTAGTCAAAAGGGACAACAAATAAGACCCTGTTAGATTAAAAATAAAAATAGGAGTCAGTTTTCAGAAGGATCTTTTCACAAAAACTCTAATACCTATTCTTGAAGTCCCCCCTTGAGATGTGATTTAGACGCTGTCTCCTTGTCACAGAAGCAGCTTTTATTCTTCATGTGAGTTATACTTGGAAGCTAGCTTGCCTTGGAGTAAACCATCTACAGAGGTCTGCTTGGTGCAAAGTAAGTACTAAGGCTGAAGCTCAGAAAATAGGAGGGATTTTAAAATTAAATGACTTGATTCAAGAAATGTACAATAGTGACTTCTCAGTAGAGTTTAAAAATTCAATTAATTTTCATCAAAGTTGAACTCTAGAAGTGGAAAAACTATAAAGAATAGTTTGGCATGATTTTAATAGTCTGTTTTTGAAGTTGTTATTTAAAGACTGGAAAGCTTTTTGGTCAAGAGGAAAGTCAATATATGCAGGACGCTCCATGGTGAAATCCTTTCTGTTCCAGACAGCTTTCTAGTATGTTACACTAATTCAGCATCATTTAGACCTTTCCGTCAGTGCCGTGAGTTGCAAAATAAATGGTGTTGGCCAAAGGGAATTGACTAAAACGCAGTTTGTATAACACAAGTTTTAAAAATTTTGATTGGTTTTGTGTATGTGTTTAACTGTAAGTGAAATGGGGGCAAGGGCCTCCCCCGTACAGAAATTTCATGACTGGAGACATTGGAGTTGCAGAAGTAACACTTGAACACTAGTCCAAAGATCTGATTTTTTTTTCCTAATTCTGCCCCTTCCTCACTGTGTGATCTTGGATGAGAGTCTTTAGTTTCTTCACTAAAAAGGTGGGAAAAGCATTTGTGACATCACGTGATGCATATAAAAATACATTGAAAACTAGAAAGCTCTATACATATGTTAAGTCATGTTGGTTCTTATGTAAACTTCCTCATCATTCGTCTCACCTCCTTCAGCCACTTTGGGGATCCAGAGAGAGTCACAAGCTAAGGCAGGCTGGTGCGACCAGTATTGACTTTATTGTGGTGGCAGCACGGATGTCACGATGTCCACACACTTGACAACCATGGCTTTGTTTCTCTGTTATTGCATCACTCTCCTAATATCATTTCCACCCTCAAAACTACTAATGCACCGTAATCAATGTAAAAACAGTGTTAGTCCCAGAGTAGCTGTGTGTGAGCATAATGTAGATAATGAAACTCTGGTTTGGTTTGAAAGTTAGGCTTTTGGTGGAGTGTACTTCCTACCATGATGATCATTTTCATGCATGTGGAGCCCATTAAGAGGTGTTGGAGCTGGATTCACAGTTTAATGCGCTAACACTGCATCTGTTTCTACCCTGATGATAACACCTGGATCAGTTTAAAACTGATGTAGAAGTTTAAGATGCGGTGTAGTTAATTTCTAAAACAACTGTTGATCTTTATACGTGTGAACCCCATGGTCTTTTACATTCCAGATGAATTCACTGCCATTAGAATTGATACCTGTGTGTGCTTTCAGAATGGGAAATAAAAAACACATGCCTTCCCTTCTAGGAGCTTTATTTGCACTTAAATTCTGAGAGGTGACAATGATGAGATTATTATTTTTTTCCTTTTTTGAGGGGGATGGAGAGGAAGATGCCTTTATGTCGTCCTCCTGTAACCTATTTCAAATGTTCATCCAAAACTAATAGGTGGTGGATGATTTTCCTTTCTGCTTTGTCAAAATGCATGCGTACAGATAGTCTAAGACATTGATGATGCCATGAGTAAGTCGCTGATTCCTCCTGAGAGCCCTGAAATGCACAGGTATTAAAAATTAAAGTAAGGTGATTCTGTTGCTGAGACTACATGCTTTATCTCTGTGACTGGCTAAAAGCAGAGTGCCAGTTCACTGGAGCTTTGAAAAATGACTTTTCCCAATGACCTATTGCCTTTTAAAGACAGCAGAGTTTGGAGTTCCTTTTTAAAGTGGTAAATGCCCTTGGAGGGTTGTAGTACAGTTATATTCCCATTAGAAAGATTGAACTTCTCTCCAGGATGCCCTCAAAAAAGAAACCATTAGAAGGGAGGACTGATATAGCATTTGGGATTGCCTATTCTGTTATCCTCCCCGAGGCAGCTTTTAATGTTAGTTTTTCAATGTGAAAATCCATGTGCTCTGAGTGGAATGACCATGACAGAGTGTGTGACATTGCTTTTTTTTCACAAGGTGATTATATTTCTGATCTTAAACTTTTCTAGATTGTCTTCCAGGCCATCACAAATTACAGCCAATTTACTGCCCACCTGCCTAAGATTGGCTTAGATGAAGAATATAAGGAGGACTTTTTCAAATACTATGTTGACTTTTACTTTTTGTTAGCAAAGATATAAATGGTTTAATATATATTGTCCTGCTTTTTAGAAGTTGCTATCTTTGAAAACATAATGATGTGTGTGTGTGTGTGTGTGTGTGTGTGTGTGTGTGATTAGAAATGCCTGGAGTAATCCTTTTCCTACTTTGTGCAAGAAAAAATAGGCCTTGGGAAGCTAAAAAAAAAAAATTCGTGGATCACATTATAGTTTTATTAGAATTGACGATCTTTCTGTCCAAAAGAAATACCCAAGCCTAGCTTCTTTGATGATATATAACTGTTGTCCTTCCTATGAGGCTGCGTCCCAGAATATCCTAATTAGGCTGTGCACTATGACATATGTCCCGTGACTCTTTTTCTTTCTGTTACGCTTTTTGGTCCCCTCACTTAACCTTGCTGTCATCCATTCTTCCAGACGAGTTAGACCGCTGTGACCATCATTCTTGCGCTCTTAGTTTGGCTAATGGGCTTAACTTATGATGAATACAGGCACAATTTCAGGTGGCTGTGGTGGGGAAGGAGGAACAAAGGACCTGAAGAATATGCTAAGAGGAAAGATAAACGATACTGAATGCTAGATGGAGTGCTATGTTGTGGAGTGTATGCTATGGGGTCCAGGAAGGCAAGGGAGGTGATTCATTGTGGTAACAGTCATTTCCGAATCAACTACTATGTGCCAGGAGTTAAGCTCCTTATCTTATTTAATTATTATTTTATCTTCACCAGGAACAGCAGTTCATAGATGAGAACACTGAATAATAGTTAGTATATTCAAGAGGAAGAATTGAGATTTGGCTGACTAAAGTGTGTGCGTGTGTGCGTTTTATACTGAACATTGATTTTAGGAGTTGCTTCAGATAAAAGATGTAGATTATTTTTTTACAGACTGGAGTGAAAAATTAGATCCGTTACGCTTAGATTCCTCTGATTAAATAGTCTCCCATTCTTACACTTAGGTTCTTCTTGTTCGCTTCATTACTTGTGAATTTAATTAGCATGGATACTTATGAGTTGAAAAGAATTTTCTTTTACTGGCCATGGACAGGGTGACAGAAACTATGTTTAGTGAAGGTTTTGGGATGTCTAATCTTGTGGAGGATTTAGCAGTCTTAAATACAGAGGACTAAAACAGACCCTTCTCATATCCAGTTCTTCCAAGTTTGAGGATTTGGGTGTCATCAAAAGGGTAAAATATAATACCATGCTTAAGAGTCTTAAAGGGACATGTTGGTGCTTCATAATTTGTCTGCTTATAACAAAAGATCTGAGAGAACTAACAGTTTCATTATTCAGCGTAAGTATTTTGAATGCCTACCGTTATGATTTATTTAAAGGGCCACAGCAGAAAGTGTCGGGGCTTCCTGAAGTTTGATTTATTTCTTGATAATTAGTTTGGTCAATGAATGACATCTATATTAGAAAGTACTGTATTTTGGAATGCCAATAAATTTTAATGGTGGGGTTAATATCTCTCTCTCCTCCTTCTGGGATGAAATATCTCTTGCCTTCCATGTCAAATTAGAGGCTTGCTGGTGGTTTGTGGACCAAATGTTTGGGTACTTTGTGTAGGCTCATCTGTGTTAGTTTTAAATTAGAGTGTTTTTCCCCTTGCCTATCTGTTTTTCATCAGGGCTCATATATTCTTGTGTCCAAAAAGACTCTCTGATTTAGCTGTGAGGCTGATTTTATTGTAGGGATGTCTGTGTATCCTGTCATCACAGGCAACCCTGGTGAAACTTCCCATGTTGTGTGTGTGTGTTGCTGCAATATGTTTAAAGTCTGATCTTTCTCAGATGTATGTGTGTGTGTATAACTTTTATGGCTGAAAAGGGATGCAGGCAGCAAAATTTCTGACAGAATATGTTTTCTATTATATTTTGTAATATGAAATTATAGGTTCGTTTTTGGCTTTCATAAAGCTGGCTTTTTCACCCGTCACTGGGAGACAAGTAACACCTTCCTTTGACTCACGTTTTCCAAGACTCCTTAGTGTTAAAAGAAGACTTTCTTTTTGAAATGCAGAAATTAAAAGAATATGGCTCAAAAACATTTTTTATAGCTTTATTGAGTCTTGAGGGCAGATATATGGATTCCAGACAAAATGCAATAATAGACTAGGATTTTACTTTCAAATCATCTTACAAACACTTCTCGTGGGAGATTTATTGTCCATGTGGAGGAACAGGGCTGCTTTGAAGGTTAAATGGAGTAGTTTGGAGAACAGTGTTCAAGGTCTTTCTCTGCCTCTTTATTTTTTTTTAATAAATTTATTTATATTTATTTTTGGCTGCATTGGGTCTTCGTTGCTGCGCGTGGGCTTTCCTTAGTTGTGGCGAGTAGGGGCTGCTCTTTGTTGCGGTGCACGGGCTTCTCATTGTGGTGGCTTCTCTTGTTGCAGAGCACGGGCTCTAGGCACGCGGGCTTCAGTGGTTGTGGCACGTGGGCTCAGTAGTTGTGGCTCACGGGCTCTAGAGTGCAGGCTCAGTAGTCGTGGTGCATGGGGTTAATTGCTCCGTGGCATGTGGGATCTTCCCGGACCAGGGATCGAACCCATGTCCCCTGCATTGTCAGGTAGATTCTTAACCACTGCACCGCCACGGAAGTCCCTCTGCCTCTTATTAAGTATGTGCTCATCTTTAGCTAACTTAAGCCATCCAGCGTAGTTTTCTATTTTATAGCAGTATTGTGAGGATAATATGAGATAACGTGTGTGTGCTTTGTAAGCTTTGTGATCTCAGTGTAAATATGAAGTAGCACTTGTGTTTTATTACGTGTGTTTAGTTAGAGTTAATGCCCCATTGGCATGATCAGGATTTTTTTTCCCATCTGGTAAAGCATGTAGACAAGTCCTGGCAGAACTAAGAATAAGATACCTCTTAAAGTCCTATTTATACTCACAAAGCAGTTCAACCCCTGTCATCAAAAACAGAGTACCAGGGCTTCCCTGGTGGTGCAGTGGTTGAGGGTCCGCCTGCCGATGCGGGGGACACGGGTTTGTGCCCCGGTCCGGGAGGATCCCACGTGCCACGGAGCGGCTGGGCCCGGGAGCCATGGCCTCTGAGCCTGCGTGTCTGGAGCCTGTGCTCTGCAACGGGAGAGGCCACAACAGTGAGAGGCCCGCGTACCGCAAAAAAAAAAAAAAAAAAAAAAAAAAAAATCAGAGTACCAGACATAGTATTGGACAAATATAGCTTTTGTGTGAAATCTAGTTTCTCTGTAACTCTGAAGGATAAACAGGAGAGTGTATGTAATTATGTACAATGGTCGCTATGGTATAGTAGGGTGTATTTGTTTCTTAGGACAGCCATAACAAAATACCACAGACTAGGTGGCTTAAACAATAGAAATTTATTTTCTCACAGTTCTGGAGGGTGAAAGTCCCAGATCAAGGTGTAAGCAGATTTGGTTTCCCCTGAGGCCTCTTCTTGGCTTGCAGATGGCCACCTTCTCATTGGTCCGCACATGTTTTTTTTCCTTTGCACGTGTGCCTCTTGTGTCTCTTAGTGTGTCCAAATTTCCTCTTCTTATGAGGACACCAGTTAGATTGCATTAGGGCCCAGCCTAAAGGCCTCATTTTAACTTCATTACCTCTTGAAAGCTCCAATTTCCAAATACAGTCACGTTCTGAGGCACTTAGAGATTCAACGTAGGGCTTTTAAGGGGACACAATTCAGCCTGTAACATAGGGAGGGCAGTAGACAAGGAACTGAAGTTTGGATTCCAGGGTGGGCGGCTCTGATCTGTACCGATGCAGTTGTCTCATGCAGGACTCCTAACTTGTCACGTCCACGTCTGCTTACTCACGGGGCGGTGACAAGGATTCAAGACAGTCGTGAACATGAGCACATTTGGTGAAATATAAAAGCATGATACAAATGCAAGGTTGTATTGTATCATGGATACCTGTGAGGGATACATTGGCAACATGTGGAAAATTTTAAGTAGAAAATACAAAGGATCATTGCAAGTATTTGGCTAAAGAAACCTCTTGGCTAGTCTGTTTGGCTGAAGGAGAGGCGTGAATAAAGAAAGGTGATTTGGTTAAGACTTAACTCAGAGAAGACAGGAGTTAGGCTTACAGATAAGCCAAACATCTGGATGATGTGGGTGAATATCTTCCCATCTCCCAGTGGAGCCTGTTTTCTTAAAGCCTGTTAGTTTCTTGGTTTAAAAAATTTCCCCCTACCTTCCATGGTCTGGCAGTGAGAACTCTTAGTGGGTTTCCAAGCAGTATCATAGCCAGAAGGCACTTTTCCTATGTACCTTAAGTGAAGATTCTATGACACCTCCTCAAGGATGTGATTTTTTTTTTGTTTTTTAAGGTAATACTTGAGTAGTTGGGAAAACTTCCATGTACTTCAGGATATCTGTTCTGAAATTTGTACAGCGTGTTTATATACATAGGCAAGTATTTTAATTGAAAAAGTGTATTCTCAGCTTGCCATGCCTACCTATTTAGAAGGCATTTGTGTTCTTAAGCACAAAGCACATCATCTTTGATTCTGTAAAAACACATAGAACAAGACCATGCACAAAATAGGTGTTCTTAGAATCTCATGGTTACACCTGTGCTCTTGTTCTTGGCCTCTGGTGTCCAATAGAGCCCAGTCATTTTTGAAAGCTATAATCTCATATTCATTTCTCATCTTAAAAAAATCAAATATTTGTAATATTTTAAAAATAGAATTATAAGGAACCAGTCATACTTTAAAACATATCACTAGTGCTCAAGACCCCATTGTAAGGGAAACATAGTATGAAATGTAAGAAAACCAAAATTTTTTAATCACCTTTTTTTATAGAACTATGAATTTATGAAAACCTGTGAAACTGATTGAAATTCATAAATTATATACAGCAGTGTACTGAAGTGGTTCATAAACTTGGAGTTTATGGAGTGAAAAACTTTTGGGAGTGAAAAAGCTTCATAGTACCTCTTCCAGTGGTTACTGATTTCAAGTCTGGAAAACTAGGAATAAAGATATTTTCATTAAGCTTTTAAGTCGAGACTGATTCAATTTAGTACAGCTTGAAGGAGGTGAATTGTAAGTATAATATTTTATGTTAGGGTGGCATGATATGGATATAGTGAACAAATACTTGTGTGGAAAACATTAATATTGTTTTTCCTCATGCAGATTGCAAGGCAATGAAAGATATTTCAAGTTGTTAAGAAGCTAATATTAAGGTAGAGGATTATTTTAATCAGTGAAATTAAATGCTTGGAGTATGGTTTTTGTGATTATGTCATGCTGTTAGTTTTTGCTTTAATCTTGTCAAATGCTTTTCATATTAATACTTTAAAAAACATTTTTAGTAACCAGTTCTAATTGTATAATTTTTTTTAAATAATTTTTAATTTTTTTCATTTTTTTTGGCCACACCGTGTGGCATGCGGGATCTTAATTCCCCCACTGGGTACCGAACCCATGCCCCCTGCAGCGGAAGTGTGGAGTCCTAACCACTGGATCGCCAGGGAATTCCCAGAAGTTTTCATTTTAAATCATCAGCTTTCTTTTAAATGGATTATTAATTTGTTCTCAGGGTTACTTAAAGTTTTTTCTTGACCATTCCCTGTAGAAACTCTGAAAATGGCAGCATTGACTTATTTGGGGAACTAAAGACACTTCTTCGGCCAAGGTTCATCCATTTCATTTTCTCCCACTAAGACAAGAAGAGTGTCTGGGCAGACTCTAGACTTGGGAAGCTCTAGAGAGTGAATCTGAATCTCCAGCAGCTTAGTTCAGCTTAGTTCAGTTGCAGCTGGGGCCACATTTAATCAGAAAGCTTAGTTTTCTTTGTTTGGGGGTGGGGGGAACTGGAGAGGTTGCTGTGTCAGATGTAGCTCATAAAATTCCTTTATTGCTTACAGGAAAAACTCCTAAAGGGATGGAAGAGGAGTCCACTAAGAATATTCCTTTAGTTACAAGGCTGAGCATTCTCAGACTTACCTTCTCACAAAGCGAGCAGTTACTCGGGGGCCCTGTTCCTTGGATGTCTGACAGCAGGCTCTTTGTTACTCCTTTGGCCTCTTTTCATTCAACATCTAGACAGTGACAATTCACATTTTTTAAAAAGTGCCAGTTGCTTAGGAAGTCATCATCTCTGCCGTTGAAGGGTTTACAATTTAGTAGGAGGAGATCAAGATGGAAATAAGTTTAGGAATGTGTTACATGTGTAATGATAATTTCATGCCTAAAGCATAGTGCCTTCCATTTCTGCAGGGACCAAGAAAGCTAACACCGAAATTTATTTGTCCTACCTGACATTCCTCTGTGAATCTGAAATGCATTGCTTCTTGCCAGACTAAGACAGGCTGTAAGATGTTACGATATACCTCTCATTTCCCTACCCTGGTAGCTAAGTATTTGCATATTTACTGGAGCTTTCTAAATATAATGGCTTATCCCTAAAGAGAGACTCTAATGGAGGGATTATAGGTTAAGTGGGAAATGTGTACCAAAGACATTTGGGTAAGCCAATTAACCTGATGGTTTTTTTCAGTTAATTATCATTGAGTGAACAGAGTTTAGTGCCCAGAGTGAGTGAACTGCTTTTAGATGCAAGTGATAATTCCCTATATACTTAAAACAATGTAGAATTTTTCTAAAAGGTGAGTGCAGCTTATCAATACCAATCATTTCTAGTTAGAATTCAGTTCGTCAAATATGTATTGAATGCCTAATATGTGCAAGGCTCCAAAAGATAAATAAGATACTGTTCTGTGTCTTAGGAGTTAACAGTGCATTGGGGAGATAAAGCAAGTCCTAACAAGCTGAATCGGACCTGAAGACCACTGCAGAGCTTGACGTGTAGCCACATTGCTCTCCATCCCATGAAGGACAATAGTCCAAGACAGAGTAATGCCAGTGATTCCTGTCACTCCATCCCTCAAACTTCACTCCAGCCAAAGCAACCTATTGCATTTTTTTCGGGTCCCAAGCTCACCACCTTCTTCTCTCCTGCCTCAGGGTCCTTGAAAATATTGCCCATCAGTCTGGCAACATCCTAACTCAGTTACTCTTTTGCTTAACCCCTTCCGTGTATGTAGACTTGCTTTCCTCCAGGAAGCTCTTGACCCCGCCGACTGTCGGAAGTCTGTTCTGTTCTCCCAAGGCAATCAGGATTTCGTGTTAGAGAGGTATTTATCATACTGCAGTGAAATGGCCTCTACACATCTTTGCCTCTTCTACTAGGCTGTTTCTCGAAGGCAGTGCATCTGTTTTACTCACCATCCTATCTGCAGTGCCCTTTATAGTGTCTAGCCCATCACGGAATGAATGAATAAATAAATGAGTGAGTGAATAATTTTCTTAAGACAGAATCAATCCATTTTGTTGAGTTGTGATTTTCAATAGGGTAGAGAAGAGGGACTGTTAAAATGCCCTGATTTCAATGCATATATTTCCTCCTTCTCCTTCATGAAACGTCTTCCACATCTCATCCCATATAAGATCCCTGACGATGGTAGTAAGAAGTCAGTGGTATTTTTTCTTTTTTTTTCTTTTTGCGGTACGCGGGCCTCTCACTGTTGTGGCCTCTCCCGTTGCGGAGCACAGGCTCCGGACGCGCAGGCTCAGTGGCCATGGCTCACGGACCCAGCCACTCCGCGGCATGTGGAATCCTCCCGGACCGGGGCGCGAACCCACGTCCCCTGCCCCGGCAGGCGGACTCTCAACCACTGCGCCACCAGGGAAGCCCGAAGTCAGTGTTAATAACGGGAATGTGTCAATGCGCCATGTTAAAATCGAGCCGATTTGCAACAATAACTAGGAGAGACTTTAGGGGAGACTGGGGCATCACAAACGAGCATTGGCAGTTAAAGTGTATCTGGACAGATGTAAACTGGTCGAAGAACAGCAATCCAGGCAGAGGAAGGAACAGAATGATCTGAGCGAAGGCCTAGAAGCTGGGAAGTTCGGTTGGCATTAGGATGCATATAGAGGAGTAATGGGAGATTGGCCTAGAAGTCATAATGGGGCTGGCTGTGAATGCTGGGCCGGGAAGGGTGTTTATTTTGGTAAGAAATAGGATGTGATGAGGGATTCTTGTGAAGCAGAGTGATGGTGTTAGGGTTATACTTCAGGAGTTATATTTCAGGAAGTTTCTCTATCCACAGCATGTATAATAGATCAAAAGGGGAATGAAAGCAGGCAGGGATGACTAGTTCAGTTTTACAAATATTTGTTATGTGCCTAATACGTATTGGGCGTTGAAGAAAATATACTCTTTCCATGAGGGGACTTTGAGCCTAATGAAAGAAACAGAATAATAAACAGGCGCTTTTAGTAAGCCTGCTAAGCAATAGGGGTAGGAAATGATGGAAGCCTGAATGGGGGCGGGGGAAGGAGAAAAGGGAAGTTAGAGGTGAATTTAAGGGAAACTTGCGAGTTGGATTTTTCTCTGAGAGCCTGACTGGCGTCAACATATCATTAACCAATTTAAAAGTAGATGTAGGAGCAAAGAGAGAAGGACCCCTCATGCACAACTGCGGTGTCAGTGGTGGAAGAATGATGGTGCTTAATGAGGGGCTTGTATGAAAAAGGAGGTGGTGTGTAAGGAAAATTATTTGGATTCAGTCTTATTCAGCTGAAGATACTGAAAGGGCAACTAACAATATTGCTTGATAGTTACACAGTGCTATTTCATTTAGCAGTCTTCTGGTTGCACATGTCAGAATAACAGTTCAAACTAGTGTATTGGCTTATTGGCTTATTTAGCAGTGTTAGCTTCAGGCACAACGGGATCCAGCTGCACTAAGAATTGCCTCTGTCTCCTTGATCTGGGTTTTTTGTGTTGGCTTCATTCTTAGGTTCTGTCTTCAGGGAATCCTTTAGTAGCCCTAGGATTTCATCTCATTCTTAAAATAAGATGTCCTTTCCCAGTAGATTGTTGGAGCTGTTTTGACTCCGACTGACCTGGCTGGCTGCTAAGTCAGTTCTTGTGGCCAGAAATGAGGATGGGGGGATATAGTACGCTAACTGGTCAAATCAAATGATAACCTTTCATCAGGAGGTGGGGATAACAGCTTCACTCTATGCACATGGACTGAGGGGTGGATGTGGCCTGTTCTCAGAAGGAAGAACAGGACACTGTTAGCTAAGAAGAAGGGGTCTGGAAAAACCAGTCCGTGACAGCAGGCTAAGTAATTTTTCAAACATTTTAAGTTAACATTGCCTCATCTG
The DNA here is from genome assembly GCF_003031525.2 of Neophocaena asiaeorientalis asiaeorientalis. NCBI lineage: Eukaryota > Metazoa > Chordata > Mammalia > Artiodactyla > Phocoenidae > Neophocaena > Neophocaena asiaeorientalis. The sequence goes on along the minus strand of NW_020185339.1, from coordinate 2,229,611 downwards.
ATCTTCAGCACAACAATTTGTGAGAAGCGTTGTTATCTACCAACTGTAGGTAAAGAAGCTGTGCTTTAGAGAGGTTAACTGGCCAAAGGCAAGACTCTGGTGTTAGTAGAGGAACCGGGATTGCATCATTCAGGTATGGCTGTCACCTGGGGCAGTACAAGTGTAGGCTTGTGAGCAACACTCAGGCTGGAGGCGTCGATGGAGAAAGCATCTCTTGAGTTGCAGGTGTCAAAGATGATGACTACAGAGGTGGAAAGTGTAGAGAGAGGGGAGGTCAGGAGACAGAACCGAGAGAAACATCCACATTTGGGAGAAAAATCTGAAAGAGATGCTAGCCAAGGAGTTGGAAAGAAGTCAAAAAAGATAGGAGGGGAATGGGAAGAGTAATGGGTTAAAAGATAAAAGACCCCAGGTAAGACTTCATAAATGTTTATTGTTTTGTGCTGAGAGTGTCATAAAAGCTTAAAGGAATTTTAAGTGAAATAGGACCATGGTACATAGATTTTTGAAGGCTATATATATATATATGAAGAAAGAGCACTGATTTTGCATTGATGGCTAGCACTAGTTGTTTGGTGTTAATGGTGATAATACTGATAATGACAGCAGCTATCACGTGTTACACATATTACATATAACAATGTGCTTTTTGCTTACTAACTCCTTTACTCCTCAAAATGGTCCTATAAGGCAAGTACAGTTATTATCCTTATTTTGCAGATGAAAAAACTGAGGTACAGAGAAGTGGAGTAACTCTGGACCAGTTGGCTCCAGACTCAGTTTTCTTAGCCACTGCATTTCACTGCCCTTTCTGGGCATAGATAGGCGTGCTTGGGTAGCACTGAAGCAGGGCAGGTTAACAAAGGCCATGCTCTTTCTTCTTTCTCCTGTGGAACAAATTTCAACCCATCACCTAAAAGAAAAAAAAATTTTTTTTAAATATAGAGTTTGGCCTTTACTTACTTTTTAGTAGAACAATTTGAAAGTACTTGGGAAGAGCGTGCCGTTTGATGTTTGGAGAATCTAAGCATCATTCCTCCTCTGAAGGACTGATGGCCATCATTTTTGTGGGTGCTCTTGACTGAAAAGGTCAATGGACAGGAAAAATAGTACTGAGAGAAACCCACACAAGGACAGTTGGGATGGCAGTGTCATTATCATTCATCCGTTTTACGTTTTACAATAGCGTTGGCCTTTGTCAACATTTTTTAAAGGAAAAATCATAATGCAGCAAAAAACAAACAGCCTCAAATGAACAAAACTGAAAACAGATTAAGACCTCCTTGAAAGCTTGAGAGACTGGATCTTTTTGCTTCAAAAGGCAGTCTCTTGGGCCTGTGTTCTCTGGAGAATTCTGCCTACAATTGTTTCTTTTCCACACCTGCTGCTTCAGCGTTCTTCACCTTTCCTGGAGTGGAAAGTTTCCCAATCCCTTAGTGTCTTTCTGAATTTTCAATACCCACTCACAGAAGTAACATTAGAAATTATATCAGCATGACATTTTGTTTTGAGTTAAGCCTTTTCATTGACTGAGAAGTAGCAGGTTTCCCTCTTTCAGTTTTGGACTTGCATAAGAAAATGCAAACAGATGAGTATCTATTATGTCGAGTGTTGAGAGACTACCTTTACTTCTCATTTTGCTGGCAGATTATCCAGATTCCATTAAATCCCTTTTGGTCTGTATCTTTCTTAATATGATGTGAAGGATGCGTAATGCATCCCTTATCACTGACTTGCATGTGTGACATGACTTATGTACTAAAGCCCAGTGCAGTTTAGTCTTATTTCTTGTTCTTTTGCCGTAACATTTATTGAGTCAATAAAAACCTGGCTAATAATAAGATAATGCCCATCAGAGAATTTTATCAGACCGAAGTCTCCCTTAGTGCAGTATATTTTGAACATGGGTGGGATGTTCCTTTGCTCTTCTATTATTTTATTGACACTGTTTGCCTTTAATTCTTTTCTACAGTGTAAATTTAGGGCTGTGCCGCATCAAAGGTTTTTCTCACAATGAAATTATGAGATTTGTTAGTTTTCTTCTTTGTTTTGAAATTCTTGTTTCATGAGAGTTAAACGCATAGTATATCTTGTTGGTTGCTGCAGATTACTAGATGTATTGCTACGGATATAAGAAATTCTGGCAGCTTTGAACAGACTTTTAAACGTGTGTTTCTTTTTTTTCCCTTTCCCTCAAAAAGCCTTTACAGAGTTAGTTATGGAGCTGAACTAATAGCATGTAGAAAACCTGGTTTAGGGAACATGCGTCTCCATTCTATAAGGATCTGCCACTGAAAGGGTGAAGTATTGCCCTAAACAAAATGTGCTTTTCAGCTTTTCTCGCTAAATTAGCCAAGCCTTATCCCACAGTGCTTTGCTGTTGAACTTCCTGCTGCCCTGACTTTGATAGTATGAACGTTTCTGCATTGATATTAGAGAAATGCACATCAGTATCTAAGTTAATGTTCAGTGGAGGCCAGTTGGCTTTTCATTCTCAATGGCTTGAAATCAGCTCTAACAACACTGGCAGTTTTTCATATTTCTTTAAAATTTTAATTATAACCCATCAAGTCTTAAGCAATTACTTCTGGGGTAGACTCTTGATGAATGTCATAACAGGGTGTTTTAGTTTAATGGATCCAGACTAACATCTGTTTCTAATATTTTAAAAGCCAATTTATATGGAAATTCATTTATACACAGTCAATACACGGAGGCTTGTAAAAATCAGAATCAAAATGGAAAATCAAACCACTGTGATATAGTAGGTCTTCTGTTAACAAAGGATTTCACTGATGAGTAGATTCAGCTGTGCTAACACCCAAACTATTGCAGCTTAAACAAGATAGCAATTTCTTTCTCATACTCAGGTAGTTTGCCAAGGGCTGGTATGGTCTACCATGACAGGACTCAGTTTCCTTCAGTCTTATTGCTCTGTTGGCATGACTTCTATTCCTAAGGATACCTTATGAGTCACGATGGCTGCTGGAACTCCAGCTATTACATCTGTGCTCCAGCAGGAAGCGGGTAGGGGTAGGAGAGGGAAGAATACTAAGCTTTTTCCTTTTAAGGATACTTTTTTCTAGTAGTGCATAGCACTCTGTTTATATTCCACTGACCAAATATTAGTCACTGGCCAAATACTAGTCACAGGACCATATTTAGCAGCAAGGGAAGATAGGAAATGATAATTTTTTGTCCGTAAGACATGTACCCAGCTAAAAACTAAAGTATGGGAAAATGGAGAATATAGACACTGGAGAACTGTCTGTAACATTGAGTACTTTTTAAAACCTGATTTTGACAGACTTTCTGCCTTTTACTGAGCATCTAGAAAAGTCAGCTCGTTTTCATAAGTAGATAATATATACAGAAGGACTAGCATAGTGTTTGGCAGAGTAGATAACCAACTACTATTAATGTATGTTGATGTCTGTCTTAATTCCAGCCCCCAGATGCACCTAATTTCAGAGGTTGTAGGTCGAACTGAATTTTATAAGGGACTTTTTGTAGATTAGAATACAGTCTTTGTAGAATAATAATAGCAGCAGCTCACAGGGCCAAGGTGTTCTTTGCACTAGGTCTCCAGAACACTCATGTATCTGCAAAGCAGTGTTCTTTGCTTTTTTTACACAGTAGATAAATGAACAATTACAAGGGTTAGAAATGTAGAATCTCGGGCTCCTCCCCAGACCTACTGAATTAGAACCTTTACATGCCTGTTAATGAGATCCCCAGGTGATCTGCATGTATGGGAAGCATTGCTTTGGGCACAGATGTTCTACCTAAAATTTATTTCTGCTGGGGCGGGGCGGGGGGTGGCTAGTCCTTGCTGTAAGTGTATCCCCTGCACCAGTATCACCTGAGACTTTCTAGCCAACACGCGGGCAATTGTTTGGCAACTGCTTTATTGAACCTTAAGAGTTAAGCCTTTAGCTCTGCATTTATTCTTCAAAGGTATTTGCATTCAAACAAGGAAGAAAGCTTTTGAGGGAGAGAAATACAACCTTAATTGCGGATCTAGTAAGCCATTAAGGGGAGGATCTGAATTCAATCTACTTGTAAAGCCGGCTCCAAGGCTCGTTTGCATTAATCATGTATACCTGGAATTCCATCATAAAGCCACGTGATGACAAAGCCACGCGATGACAAGGCTACAAAGGGAGGCAGTGTTTTAGCAGTATATTTTAGCAGTGTATTTCCTTCTTTCTTTCTGTATTTTACATTAGATTTCTGTTTCGACATTTTATTTTTTAGCCGTGCTATCAAGACTAACCAGGACCTTCTCCCAGAAACCCCATGGACCCACATTTTCTACAATGATTTTTGGGGGACGCTGCTAACCCACAGCGGCAGCCACAAGTCCTACCGGCCGCTCTGCACTCTTTCTTTCCGCCTGAACCATGCCATCGGAGGGCTGAATCCCTGGAGCTACCATCTTGTCAACGTGCTCCTGCATGCGGCGGTCACTGGTCTCTTCACGAGCTTCTCCAAGATCCTGCTTGGGGATGGATACTGGACCTTCATGGCTGGCTTGATGTTTGCCTCTCACCCCATCCACACGGAGGCGGTGGCAGGAATCGTGGGCCGGGCCGATGTGGGGGCCAGTCTCTTCTTCCTCCTCTCCTTGCTCTGCTACATGAAACACTGTTCTACAAGGGGCGCCTCGGCCAGGACCTGGGGCTGGTTCCTGGGGACAGGACTGTGCGCCGGATGCAGCATGCTGTGGAAAGAGCAAGGAGTGACGGTCCTGGCGGTTTCAGCCGTTTATGACGTCTTTGTCTTTCACAGGCTGAAAATGAAACAGATCTTACCCACCATTTACAAAGTAAGTGATTGTTGGTGCTTGAGCATTGGATTACTGAGTCCTCTCCTTGCTTGGTCCCTTTTCCCCATTTACAAAGCAAATGTGTTCCTCTTCAAAGAGAATTTAAAGTAAGTTACCTTTTGATCTTCGGGAGGTGGAAGTGTCCTCTCTGACCTTTCCCTACTCACTGGGTGTCAGTCACGGATTATTTTATTTCTCAGGTTTCTTATTTTCATGATTTCCAAGGGGCCAGAAGGACAATTCTGCCTTGTAAAGAATATGCATCTTTATTATTTATTTAGTTTTACTCCTCGATTTCGGCCCAAATTCCCTGTAATCCAATAAATTGCCTCTAAAATGTGTTTGAAAAAAATAACACAGCTGATCATAGAGCTAGATGGTCGACTCTGTCAAGAGGAAATCCTCTGCTATTTGTTAATATTACTTTTCCTGAGCTGACTTTGGAAAACAACCCTCTCTGCAGTGCACTGGGAACTCACATTCTTAAATCGTGAGTCATATTCACCTTTCCCTGATGTAGTGTATAAGAACCGAAGAGTCAAAACAGAAAGTGGTTATTGTAAGTTTTGCCCTGAGGCCAATTAAGACCTTTGCTTCAGGGCTTAATATGTGTTCTTCTGTATTCCCTTAGTGGTTGCAAAATGCAATGTCATCTGAAGGTCACGGAAGCACTTTCAGATCCCACGTACTTAAAGAGAACTGAGCAGTTTTCTGCTGGTGTGTTTGGGTGGACCAGCACCTCTTGAGAAACTGCCTCCTTCCCATCTCCCCGTCCTCCCTCCCTGGCAATAAACTCACCCTTGCTTTAACTTAAGTATAAAGGCGGAACTTCGCCAGTGTTTGCAGACCTCAGCCATTTTCTAAATCATGGACCACAGCCAGCTCCTCCATCCTTTTGGACACTCTTAAGCAAGGAATTACGGTTTAGGATACTGACCCTGAGAAAGCTGTCAAGTTTTCTAGTTTTTACCACTTTTTTCCTCTCAGTTCTTAATTTTACTTAAAATTCAATTGGGAAGAAATTGAAATAACAAAATTGAGGTAAATGGAAACTTTTTTTATTTTATTTTTAAAATATATTTTTAATTTTTGGCTGCGTTGGGTCTTCGTTGCTGTGCGCAGGCTTTCTCTAGTTGCGGCGAGCGGCGGCTACTCTTCGTTGTGGTACATGGTCTTCTCATTGCGGTGGCTTCTCTTTGTTGGGGAGTACGGGCTCTAGGCGCGCGGGCTTCAGTAGTTGTGTCTCGCTGGCTCAGTAGTTGTGTCTCGCTGGCTTTAGAGCGCAGACTTAGTAGCTGTGGCACACGGGCTTAGTTGCTCCGCGGCATGTGGGATCTTCCCAGACCAGGGCTCGAACCCGTGTCTCCTGCATCGGCAGGTGGATTCTTAACCACTGCACCACCAGGGAAGTCCTCGGAAACATTTACTTTTAAATGACTCTTTTTTTCTTTTACGTAGGAGGCAGAGTAATTACTGCTGTGCCTCTGCTCTGCAGGGAACTCCAGTATCAAGTGCTTAATGAAGTTCTTTTGTGATTTCGGTTAAATGCTGAAACTTTAAAAGAAAACTCTGGTTAGAGTTTGATGCTTTGCAAAGAACATATGGTTTGAAAGTCAAGCTTTTAATTTCAAATCAATTTTAATTAGTCTCTCAAGGAAATTTAGGGAAAATAGTCTTTTTCTTTCCTTTGAAAATCATGCCATCAACAATAGACAGTTTTCTTGTTTTACTGGAAATACAAATAGAGTAAGTATAAGACATGGTCCTTGTCCTATGCAGGTTGAGAACTATTTGGGGATACAGACTGGGTGTTTTAAGACCTTGTGTTGATAGCCTGTGAAACACTGTGGTTTCTCCTACAGAATTTTCATGTTACCATCTCATGAATTAGGAAATTACCTCGGTATGTCAATTCAGGACTTGCTTTTAGGACCTTTGAAGTTCTCTTCTGAGAAATTTTCAGGTCTGTAAGCCTGTTTTCAAGGATTAAGTTGCTGATTGATCTCCTTACTATAACTATGTCCCATGCAGTATTTGGGACATACTTATAAGAGAAGTCTATCCTTTGTTCATCTGAAATTAAAATATAACTGGGCATCTCGTATTTTATTTGGCAGCGTTACTCATGCAACTGCTGCTTCAGAAAACGAGAAGTGCCACTAGTGCAGGGGAGAAGAACTTTTCTCTCCATCGAAGTTCTTTGGCTGGCCTGATAATCAAATTGCCGTAAGACAGATTAACAGGAGAAAAACAGATTTAGTTTTGTACATACAGGACCCCCTCAGAGACAGGAGAAGCTCCTCAACAGTTAGGCAGTTGAGGTTTCAATGCCATCCTGAGCTAAGGAAAAGGGGGGAGGGGTCTGGAACTTCAGAGGAAGGAAGACGATTCACAGGAAGACAGGACGAGCAAATGTTTGCCACTCCAGACCACAGTCTTCCTTATGTAAAAAAGTTATCTTTGGTAATAACTCTCTTCCTGGCACAGGCTAACTAAATCCTTTTAGGCATTTAAGAGGGAAGTAAAAACTTCTTCTTGAGTCTGTTGGGCCTTAATTGTCTTTCGCTCCATATAATCCACATGCCAAAGTGGCACATTCTGTGGCAGCCTGCCCCGAACCCCATCACTGTGAAGGAATTCGTTAAGAGTAGAGAGTGTGAAGTCCCCCGCACTATGGGAAAGGACTTAATGGCTTTGAATGTTCAGTGTCTTGAGAAGTTTTCAGATGGAAACTTGCCCAGGCTGTCTGGCAGCCACTGCTTGCGGGCAAGGGAAGTGGTCAGGGCAGCAAAACCCTTCATCTGATAGTTGCTATCTCAACTTAGCTTTTTCTTTCACTCTTAGGTTTTGGGCCAGTGAGCTTAATGAGGACATTGGGATAACAGACTTTACAGATCCGTAAGGAACCTTGAGACCATCTATGCCAGTCCCCTTGTTTCCAGCTGAGGTGTAGAGAACCAGAGATGTGAAAGTCACCCAGAAAATGGTGGAATCACTAGGACTAGAAGACATATTTGTGACTGCCTAGTGATCTTACACTGTGAAGGTGTGAAGATGAACATAGAAAGTAGTCAGATGACTCCACAGTAGAGAAGAAAATAATAGGCATTGAACCTTAACGTGCACTGGCTGAGTCACGTTGGACTAGTTCAATGCCCTGTTTCTTTGTGTAGAAATTGAGATAATTAATGTTCTCTCCTAGAGATGTTACGAAGATTACGTGAAACTGTAGAGAGTTCGTTGTGAACTGGGTGCCCAATATTTGGAAGTCACTTAATGCACATTACTTGAAGGGAAAGAAGAAGTATCAGTGGAAATGTAATTCTTTATCTCAAGAAAGAGAAGGCCAAAGGATAAATTTCTACTAGTCTTTAAACACGCAGTGGTTTGAAAGCATATGAATTAGGAATCAACTAAAGCTGAAGTATGAATATTTAAGCAAAAACTTTCATTTAGAATTTCATGACTATGGGGCTTATAAACACTGGCACAGATTACATATGGAAGTTATAGAAAAATTCCATGTTCTGTCTTTAAAATAAATAGATTTCTATGCCTGGGGTGAGTTAGAAGAGACTTTGAAGGAAGTGGATTAAAAGACTTTTCAACCTTAAACGAATAATCGTCTTAAATGTCTTACTGATTAACTCTGCATCAGAGTTATCATAGTTGGCCACATGAAATAAACTTCCCTGCCTTATTAAAACATAACTTATATATAAAGAGAAAAATCCAGTGCACAAACGTTTACCTCTATTAGGCAAACTAGAGAACCAGCCAAATACTCAAAAATCTAAAGATGGTGGTCCTACAAGCTGGAAATTATTAAAACCAGAGGAGCAAGGCTCTCCATTTTTATAGTTTTGTCCGTAATGTTTTTCTCATAGCAGTCACACTCAGCTTCTCCCTTCACATTTCTTCAGAAATGTCAGAAGTTAGAGGCCTATCAGATCCAGGCCCCAAAGTCAAATGCACACCAGGACCAGGCAGAAGGGCCCGTGGTGAACTAGAGGTTATGCTCTCGCACTCGTACTTCTCTCCATCCCATTATTGCGATAAGCAAATACAGGTTTCAGTTTCGTAGAGGTTAATATTTTTCTAAGATAGACACCTGTATTTTCTATGACATCTCCTGTTATTTATTATTGGTTACTAATTTAAGAACAAATATGCCCTGTTTGGGCCAGACGATATCCTTGGGATGACTGAATTTGGCCAGAAGTCTTGGCTGCCGTTTTTTGACTTCTAAGATTCATGCGAGGGATACCTGTGTCCATATGACATGTAGATTTTTTGTAGTTCTGCAAAAGAAATACGAAAGTTTTTTCTTCGATGAAGTGTTTGGAAAACAGTAGGTACCCAGAAAATCATAGATATTTTATTTAGTATTTGGTAAACATGTATAGTGTTTATATCTGCCAGGCACTCGTATGAATATGTCAAAAATGTTAACACATTTAACTTATTTAGTAAATGCTTATCAAGAGAGTAATATGACTTATGAAATAATGTGGTTGAATATAATATGAAATAATATAGTTTTCAATAGTTAGGAAGATTTCTAAGAAAACAATATAAAATCTTCAGGAATGTGTATGAATAAAATTAGAGTTCCTAACTATTTTTTTGAAAACTGTTAAATGTTCTAGATCTTCACTTCAGCATCTATTTAATATGTTTCCTACATTATTCTTGGCATCTAGTGCACCATTTGGCACATAGTAGGTACCTAGTAAATTACTGAATTCACCCTTGTTTAAGATTGACTTTTGAAAAGGATGTACCTGCAATGGTAAAGTGAAATCCTATACTCGCCCCTTTCTATAGTGAGGATTTCATTACTGGTTAGTGAGTTCTGGAAGGTAGGATTGGAAGAAATGCATGTCAGAAAAATGTTGAAAAATGAGTGTTCTTGACTTCTCACCAAATGATTATTTTAGCCTATCTTAGATTATTTTCACTTTGTGTGTGTGTGTGTGGTACGCGGGCCTCTCACTGCTGCGGCCTCTCCCGCTGCGGAGCACAGGCTCCGGACGCACAGGCTCAGCGGCCATGGCTCACGGGCCCAGCCGCTCCGTGGCATGTGGGATCCTCCTGGACCGGGGCACGAACCCGTGTCCCCTGCGTCGGCAGGCGGACTCTCAACCACTGCGCCACCAGGGAAGCCCCTTCACTTACTTTTTGACAACATAAAACTAAGTAAGGGGAGTGGGGAACCCTTGAAACACACACTAGCCTTGCAAATAAATGCTAGACTTTTATCTGCCCACAAAATATTTTACAAGTCTCCCATGACCCCGGGAGGTACATGGGTAATAAAATCAGTAAAGGCAACATTTTTCTTACTTACCCAACATCAGTCATTGCTTGCCTAGTGGCCATTTTCTGTGCTTATTTAACATCTGTTAACTGTTTTAATGTGGAAACATCTTTTTCTCCCACCTTTATTAGCCTAATAATCACTTACTCAGTTACAGGTGGGGAAAAAATTTTAAAAAGGAAACCTGAAAGCAGGTGTAACAATTCTAACTATAGCCCAAAATAATTTGGAAAAATGAAGCCCTTTGAGTTTGATCTTTTTAAAGACTTTCTCTAAAGATGGCTGCATTAATTTTGCTGTAGTTGCTTCCAAGATGTACATTATCTGGACAGCCTCCTTCAAATAAAATCTTGCGGCTCTATTTCACGTAAACAAGATAAAGAGACTATATTATTAGAGAGGGAAACGGGAGGCATTGCCACTTTCAAAAAACAAGTCATCTCTGTCTAGAAATAACTTTATTTTAATGCTAAGCAGGATGTGTTTGATGGAGGTTGCCTTTGTTGAACAAGTTTACCTTTATCTTGGGTATTATGTAAGCTGGGCTCTACAGCGGGGTGCAGTGATCAGACCCACACTAACAAACAGTCCCATATTTCCAAACCATTTACAGGGTTTATCTTGAGAATGGTTTCTGAGGGTTGGGTCTTATGTTCTGTTGAAGGTTTGGGTTTGTCGCTGTTGGAACACTGAAGACATTAAACGTAGTGCTTCTGTATATCAGACTATTTTGTGTGACTCCGCGTGTACAGAAGAGCCAGCGTATAGCCTGCAGGTATTTGCACATTGAATCCACATGTGCTCTTTTTATTTGATTAGCTGCTCGGATGACATTGGTGGAATCTTATCATTTATGTCCCTGTCCCTTTTCTTTCTAGACCAGGTTGTGGTTTTATGCAAGATGTGACCCTCATATCCATTGCCTTGAATGAAATAGGATATATTTGCCCTTTCTGATTGTCTTTAATCACCATCTGTGCCACTCCAAGTAGTGTTCCTGCTTTCTGAGGATTGTCTTTTCCCCCATTTGCCTTACACTTGACTTTGTGAGAATCCAGATATAGCAAGATACTCCGATTCCGATCACAGTATTTCCTCGCATTATTGAAACTGGGGGACTGTTTGTCATGCAGCTACAAATGAATCTGGATTTCCTCCAAGTAAACTTGTTGTAGCATTTAATATTCATGACCTGTAGTTCTTTAAAACTTTGAACTGCTGCGAAGACCGCTAACCAGATAACACCACAAATAAAGTCGAGGTTCAGGAATATTTTACAATTCAAAAAGGCAAAGGTTAATAGGGTATTTTATTCCTGCAGGTTGTCTTCCTCGCTCAGCTAACTTAAGATGATTCTGTATTCTATTTGTGGTTTAGGTTCCAGTTATTTAAATTTGGGAAGCTGAGTACCCTTGCAGGTTTCTGTAATGCTTGCATTAGAGTGTTAATACCTGGGACAGCGTTCTATTCACAAATTATGATTGTTTTTTTAAAGATTCATCTTTGTGCAAGGCGTGGTGTTAGGTGATGTGGGGAATCAAAGATGAATCAAAAAAATTCTGCCCTGAAGGACATTTGAGAGTAGTAGGAAGTGGAGAATAGTGCCTGCCAGTGTAGAACTGAAATTCAAGCTGAAGAGTGGTGAGGGCTGGAGGGGAGGCCCTGGGAGCATTAGGGCGGCTTAGAGGAAGGGGAGGTGACTTTCAGCTGAAGTGCCTTCAGCAGCAAAGGTGTGTGAGGAGGAACCCAAAGGATTCTTGGGATATGGGCATTTATAATTGGACGGACGAGGAAGAATGGAGAGCGGAGCCTGAGCATTACACAGAGGGATGCTCAGAGGAAGTTACTGAGGAGGAATGAGCAGTCCTTTTGTTAGATACCCAGAGCACCAGGACCTGGAGAGGAAAATGAATCAGGAAAGGTAGACTGAGACAGCTACTGTGTCTAACGACGTCGGGGCCCTTTAAGATGGGTTGTCACCCCGACAATGATGGGAAGTGATGCATGGCTTTCAAATGTGCTAGCCCTTGGACTGGTCCATGGGAGAAGCCCAAGAATGTATAGGCCAGCTCTTCTTGCCTCTTGGAGAACTTTCTTTTCTGTTCTTCCCCTAAACCTTGGGGAGAGAGGGTCCCTTGGGTGATGAGATTAACGACCAGACTCAGGGGTAGAAGTTGTATCTCATTCAGTGAGTGTGTCTCCTATCAGTGTTTATTTCGTTCTTTAGCATTTAAAAGAAAAGCAGTTATTTTCTGAAGGCTAATATTGTCGTACTTTTTTCTCTGTAATATTTGGCATATTATTATATACTCCTAATGAGAAAAACAGGGAGTCCTTAAGGGCTCTTTCCTATGTCCGTTCTTCCAGTATTCCTGAAACGTGTTCAGATATTACTGTGAATGGCCACAAATACAAATCCTTCTTTGTTTTGTACTCTTTCACAAAGGAAGACAGAAAAAAAATTTTTTACGGGACGGAATAAAACACCCTATCAGCACTAAATTTCAACCAGTTAACTGAGTACACTGTCAGTGAAAATGACACGCAAATTGGACCTTGTGATGAATAAATAATGAGTCTCATTGAAATCATCTCTGCTGTTCTCATAACACTGTCTGGGATGCATATTACATCACTTGGCTCAATTTTCGATAACCTGCTGCCTCAGAGGAATCCAATTGACTGACGGGATCTCATGACTATCAGGTTACTCATATTCAGCTGGGTTCTGTCAGTTTCACAGAAAATGATGTGGTTTGCACAAATTTGAAATCCATTGTCATTGCCTAGAAGTCAGATTCCTGTCTTAAATGCCTGGAACAATGGAAATGCTAATTTAGTTTTGATTTCTCAAATGAAACTTAAGCTATAGAAAGCCTGATTTCTGGAGTACATTAGAGATTCCTTAAAAGGTGTGAGCAGGGTGGGAGGTGGGTTGGATAAAACTGAATATTAAATCAAATTCTTTGATCATTAGAATATCTGTGATATGTGATACTGTGGTAAAGGTTGCATGGTGTGATGTTTTATTTTTTATATACAGTTTCATACCTACTGATTACAGTATTCCTTTCTTCAAAAAGGAAAATAAGAAGTCAAAAGGGAAGAACAGCACTTTCTAATACAAAAGTCTGCAGTGATTTGGTGCTAGGAAGGTCGATGTGCCCTTGCTCTCAGGGTTTGTCTTTACAGCTCTGCAGCACCCAGATGGCTCCTGTATGCTCTGTTGGTCTGATTACAACTCTTGCATCAAGTGAAATAGCATGAATTCAGAATTTAATACATGTTTCCTCGGTAATTATGGCCTTGATTAGTGAAGTCCGTGTTCATGTTCCAGAGGACACTTTTTTTCTTTCTCCGCATGTTTGTTATTTCACTTCAGGAAATCAAATAAAATGCAAAGATCATAATGCTTCTCTTTGGTATAATAGGGGAATCTGCAATAACTGCCTTTGGGTATATGGTTGTTGTTTTGCTTATAATTAATATAAGATTCAGAGAAAACAGCAGGGACAATATGAGAAAAATGAAGGACATGTAAAAACAAATAAATGACTCTTAGCTTTTAGTATATGAAGAAATGGAAGATATATCTAGAATTTCCGTTAACGTATTGCTGAAGATAACTACATACCAAGTACATTTAATAGTCTTTGATTATATGCAACATCATTTGTGACTGCTTAAAAGTAATTAAATTTTATGTATTTAAAAACAGCAAAAAAGAAAAAACCTTAATATTTTAATTTTATGAATTTTGACATAGTGTGATAAAAAGTTAAATATATCTAATACTATAAAAACAAGTGATGTTCACTTTGAAGAACGACTTGGTGATTGGCTAGTCTTCTCACGTATAGGTGCAAGTAAGGCTATTTTGGAAAGGCTGTAGGACTGGAACATGCAAGATTAGATTTAAATGATATGATTTTAGATAAAGTACTAAATGTATTGAACATCAGTTACAGGGTCTGTGAACTAGGAATATAATATTTGCCTTGCCAAGTTATTGCCAGATATGAATATAGTAAGTGTACAGGCTTCAGCCAAGTTCCTCTTCTATAGTACTATCATGATCATCAGCATTTTACTGCATTTCCACAGCATTCCAATAATAGTGAACTTTTTGTCTGTTGTTTTACAGAGCTCTCAATTAGCATAGCTCCGGCTTTTCTAGTGGGGTGCTGGGTGAAATGTCAGTCAACTTGTTTGCTATCCTATTCACCAATGCTGACAATTTAAAGAATATTGAGAAGAAGACCTTTTTTAAGGATCATTTTTCTGAGCAACACGATTTGATCATTTATCTTTTGTTTGATTGAAAATAAGTACACATACTCATTCCTTAACTTTTCTCCGTTGATAATATCTTGCCATCATCTCATACTTTTATAGCCTGATTTTTCCCCTTCAGGCTCAGGATGGTGCTGTTGCTTATATATATGAAACTGGAGGGGAGCCGGGCCTTTTCTGGTCTGCTCCCCCCGACCTCCCTGTTTCCTGTATATTTCCTTTTGGTAAGGTTTATAGTAAGGAAGATTAGTTCAGTAGCTGCAATAGCTTGCAGCGTTCAAGTCTCATTCTTTGGAGAAAGAGGAAGCAGTTATCACCTAAGGGTGAATGTGCATCTCTTTTCCTCCTCCTATTCTTCCCCAGCCTGGCAGCCAATATTGTGACAGCTGATTCCAGAACCTTTTATAAGAAACCTTTTCAGGGAAACATTGAGGCTGCTTTTTGCTGCTGTTATTGTTGCTGTTCCACAGTTTAGTTTATTTCCCTACCTCCTAGGGAGAGCAGAGTAAGCAAAAAGTTTTATTTTTAAAGCATTTCTATTTTCTGGCTGCCAAAAATTTTACGAAATATTTCAGACGTCTTAATAACATTCAGACCAAATTATTTTTACAGAAACTTAAATCTGGTAACTTGGGCTTGCTGAGAAAAGTCTATAGGTAAAATTAGTTTTTGATTTCAGAAAATTCAGTATTTAAAAATCTGGTTTAATTGGCAGGTAATAACAGGGCTGGGTGGGGGGTGGTGACTAAAGATTAGGATTCGTTATGGGTTTCCAAACTGGGATGATCATCAGCCTCTCCTGGGGAAACTGTTTTAAACCAGAGATTATAGCCCCAAACTGGAAGCTACTGAATAATAATATTTTGCTCTGCTTATTTTTAGTTTTTTTTTTTTTTTCTCTTTTCTTGCGGTACGCGGGCCTCTCACTGCTGTGGCCTCTCCCGTTGCGGAGCGCAGGCTCCGGACACGCAGGCTCAGCGGCCATGGCTCACGGGCCCAGCCGCTCCACGGCATGTGGTATCCTCCCGGACCGGGGCACGAACCCGCGTCCCCTGCATCGGCAGGCAGACTCTCAACCACTGCGCCACCAGGGAAGCCCCATATTAATTCTTAATAAGTATTATTGAATATTGTTAATTACTAACGACGTTAATGATTAAGAAGGATGGAGTCAGGGGTGAGATACACCTATATTTTAATCTCGGTACCATCAGTTATTACTTGTGTAAAATTGAGCAGGTGCAGAGTTCTCATGAATAAAATGGAGATTCACTCACCTATCTCCAAATTCAGGATTAAATAAATTAAATGTGTTTATCTAATATATCTGTCAAGTAGAAATCCTCAAATAAGTGGTAGCTATTTTTTTTTTTTTTTTTTTTTTGGGTGATGGCTTTTTAGATGCGATAACAAAGGCATGATCCATGAAGGAAATAATTGGTAAGCTGGACTACATTAAAGCTAAAAACTTCTTGCATGTGGGATCTTCCCGGACCGGGGCACGAACCCGCGTCTCCTGCATCGGCAGGTGGACTCAACCACTGTGCCACCAGGGAAGCCCTTTAGTTTGTTTTTGAGGTGTTGAGGGGGAGCTGGTGGAGAGGTAGCAGGAAAGAAACTACTATTTATTATTTATTTATGGCCGCACCTCACAGTTTGCGGTGCACGACCTTCAGGATCTTAGTTCCCTGACCAGGGATTGAACCCAGGCCCATAGTGGTGAAAGCATCAAGTCCTAACTACTGGACCACCAGGGGATTCCCAAGAAACTCCTTTTTAAAAGTTCCTGCTGTTGTTACCAAACCCAGGTTTGTTTACTTGCCGCTCATAAGCCAGTAATTCAAGAGGCAAGTGTCAGTAGAAAGCAAAGGTGCTCTAATCAGAAAAACTGGCAATCTGGGGAGAAGGTCGACTCGTGTCCAGAGAGCAACTCTGAAGATCCTGCTCAGCCGTGGCAGTTTTTATTTATTTACATTTTTAATTTTTATTTATTTTTATTTAAAAATTTTTTTAATTAATTTATTTTTGGCTGCATTGGGTCTCCGTTGCTACGCACGGGCTTTCTCTAGTTGTGGCGAGTGGGGGCTACTCTTTGTTGTGGTGCGTGGGCTTCTCAATGCTGTGGCTTCTCTAGTTGTGGAGCACAGGCTCTATGTGCATGGACTTCAGTAGTTGTGGCACGTGGGCTCAGTAGTTGTGGCTCACAGGCTCTAGAGTGCAGGCTCAGTAGTTGTGGTGCACGGGCTTAGTTGCTCCGCGGCATGTGGGATCTTCCCGGACCAGGGCTCGAACCCATGTCTCCTGCATTGGCAGGCGGATTCTTAACCACTGCACCACTGGGGAAGCCCAATGGCAGTTTTTAAAGGGAAAAAATGGGTGAGTGGGGGAGAATCTCAGTGAATCGTCAAGGCAGGAGGTTGGGTTCTGCATCATTCTTCATTGTGTGCAGACTGACTGGGTGGCTGTCTCTTCAGATGTTCCGTTGCGCGTGTGATCTTATCTGCAGGATTGCTAAGGGAGCTATTGCGGGTAGAGAGCTAGTCATTTTTTAACATATTAATTCTTCATTCTTCTTTTTAACTAGGAAAAAAATCAACAGGTTAGACAGGGCATGGTGTGCATTCAGGAGAGCATAAGTCAGGGGTTAGTTTCAGTTGCTTACTGATCTCATTCCTATAATTAGATTCTTTTACTGTTAAGAGGGGAACAGAAATGGGCAAACAGGAAAAGGGCAAAAGAGCTGATTTCACTGTGATTTTGATGAATAGCTTGGTTTGGGACCCACTGGTGCACATCGAGAATCTGATACCCCGTACAATATTATTAAACATTATAAGATATTCATAAAGACACAAGATTTTGTGGCTGGAGAAGGATATTAGAAATTATGTATCCATATGCTACCCCATCTCTTTTCACAGAATTTGGGGCCCACAGAAATTAGTCACAGGGTAAGTCAAGCATAGAGTTGGCATGGTACCTCGTCCTCCAGGTCCAGTGCTTTTACCACTGTGCACATTGCTTCCCTGCCTTTAATTTATAAAAAACTTGTTACTATGGAAATACTTTTCTATTTGCCACTTTAGACTAGAGACTTGTAATGGACTGCTATGTACCATCCCTCAAGTATGTCATTAATTAAGACTCTGCGCTTCTTATTTCACCCTAGGTTCTTTCTCTTTTGCTGTGTTAATAATTCCAGGGCACCTTTTGAAATTGAGTTGGTTTGTGTTTTGTTATTGTTTTCCTCCTCGCCAGGCCCATCTTTTTCCTATCCCTGCCCCTTCCTCCCCTACCCCCCTGAACTAGCTTCACTTAAGGGCTCAAATATTTTCCTTTTGCTGTTTTAGGGCTCCAGCTTGATTTAAGCTTGCTTTCAATAGGAACACATACTTTTGTAGCTACCAGAAGCTGAACACAAAGTGACTAAAATCAGAGTGTTTTTCTTCCTGATTTGGTTAATTTCCTTTACTAACAGGATATTATGTTTGGAATAGGTTACCCCTCAATAGAGGGATCTTCTCTTTGAGGACGCTGAGTCTGAGGTTGGTCTAGAGGTGGAGAAGTAATAAATACTGGGGCACCTCCTTTTTGACACCCTCTTCCAACTCTCCAAGGTACCATGGCTCAAACCTGGAGAAGAAAAGTTTTAGGCATTAGCAGTAGAGTCATCAGCTTGGTGTATCATCGTTCACCCTGGTGCTTGCAATTCCAGGAGTGTGGTGGACACCACTTGTGTCTTAAAGATGCTTAAAGTTTCTTCTGACCATATGATATGACTTTAGTTTCTCACTGTAGGGTGAATATTCGAATGAGTGCCAACCCTAATGTCAAAAGTGAGGATGGTTCCAAAAATGAAGGTAAAATTGCCAGAAAGGAGAAAATACAGAGGTGCCAATTGAAAAATGGGCAGGCTGAGTGAGAAAAGGGCTGAATTTAAGCTGTCAAAGCAACAGCCGAAAGTTTCTGGTTCTTGGACAGGGTAATTTGTAGTCTTTGATTCTTTTGCATTCTGCAGTATAATCTTCTCCATGGCTCTGCTGACTTCCATATTCTTTAAAGAGGAAGAGAAATACCCAATTTGAATTCATAAGCCTTCATTTGCATATACACAGAGCTGGTGGTAATTACGAAAACAACCACCATTGATCAAGGCTTACCGTGGTGTGCTCGCAAAGTGTCTTCCGTGCATTTCTTTGTTCAATTCTATGAGAGTAGGTATTATGAACCTCATTTACAGATAAGGAAACTAAGGTTTATAGGAGTGAAATAATTTGCCCAAGGATTCAGAGAGTGCCTAGGGGAGAAGGGATCTCCTTCCAAAGTTTTGACACCAAAGCTCGCGGTCTTTCCATTATACTGTTTTTGTACAAGTTTGGTTAAAATGGAAGATGCAAATAGGATGATGAAAGAATCAACCGCTTTCGTATTACTTGGTTTTGGGACCAAGGCTGTTTACCTGGAACAGCTTTAAATATAAATAACCTGCACTTCCACATGCGATAGCTGATTTTATGTGTGCTGAAAATACAAAGATGGATAATATATTATCCCAGGCCCTAGGAAGTATAAGACGTGTACAAATTATATGACTCTGCCTTAATGCTAATAGAATTTCATATAAAGTGCACATGTATCTGACATGTATTTAGTCTGGTGAGGGAAGTCTTGAGTGACAGAAAAGCAGTGGCATCTCAGTAGCTCTGCTCATCCAAGATTTTGTTCCGTTCTTAACTGTTTTTAGAAACATTTCGTGTGGGTGCATTTAACTTGGGTTCAGAGTCAACTTCCATTTTTTTTCTCCCTCAATACCTGTCACGTGACTAGAAGTTTGCTAGATGCTTTCTTATTTTTTCATTTTTTGAAAAATAGGTACTGAGTGTCTTCTAGGTATGAGGCACCTTTCTAGACGTCGAGGATAAAGCAGTTAAGAAAACAGACAAAATTTCTGTTCTCTTGGAATTTACGTTTGTTTTCTAATTTAACTGTCACAGTGACCCTGTGGGGTCATTATTTGTACCCATTTTACAAGAGATTGAGTGAATTCCCCCGAATTGATTAGCATGCAGTGAAGCTGGATGTCAAAGACAGTGCTGATTGTAAATCCAGTGACCATTTCCAGTGCAGCACGTTATCTTTCAGTTGAGTTCCTTCAAGTAAAATGTGGCCTGATTATTTAAGGTATTATATAAGTAATACTGATTTTGTGTGTGTGTGTGTGTGCGTGTGTGTGTGTGTAGTTGGTTTAGAAGCCTCCTTTAGAACAAGGGCTGGATACTCTTTTTCTTTTGCATCTTCCCGTCCCAGAAGAGAAATAGTCATTGAGTATTCTGAGCTTGATCATCAACATCCCATTGGCTGGCAAGGGCATAGCATGTCCGCCGTGGCTTTGTCCTACACTGAACAGATTTAAAAGAGAGGCCTTGTACATACCTCCTTTGAGGTTGGACTAGGTTAGATTTGCTTCTGAAGCTCCTTATAGCTCCTCTCCCTCCTCTGAAATGCATGGTGTTTCTCAAAAGCGTGCAAAAAAGAATTATCTGGAGTCAGTTCACAGTGAAACATTTGGTTTGGCTCCGAATTTCATATTGCCGCATCACTGCTAATCAACCTTATTAACTTATTTATGCATATAGGCGATGCATTCCTAGTGGCTTTATAAAAGAAAAGATGAGTCTGTGATACAGAGGTGGTTTTAGAATTCAGGTTAAAAACTTTTTCCTGTAAATTTCATTAAAATTATAAAACAGCTTAGAATAACTAGCAATGTTGTGATGCCAACAAGTGCCTATGTGTCTTAGTGGGTCCTACCCTGCACAGGATGTCGGGTCTTGTTGGACGAAGATTGTAAAGAGTGTTTCTGGAATCTGAGCTTTCCTCTGTTTCTATAAAAAAGGGCTCTAAGTTCCCTGATGCAATACCCATAACCTTTGAGGCCAGATGTAATTCTGTTTTTTAAAAAAATTATTTGGAAGTAATGGTGCATAAACTGTATTCGATAACACCCCCAACATGGCAGCATTTCAAAGTAAGAAACTTTTAGTATTTCTGAAGGGAAATATATGAATATTTACAATAAATGGCATAAAGACTGTAAATAGCCTCATGTCAGTTCACGTTGGGCTTTTTTTGTATTTTTTGACAGTTTTATTGAGATACATTTCGCATATCATAAAATTGGTCTATTTCAAGTGTATAGTTTATGTTGGTTTTGAGTGTGTTTACCAAGTTTTTGCAACTATCACCAAAATCTTAATTCCATATTTTGAAATTAAGAACGAGGGAGTTTGGAGCTGTAGTTACTGTGTTTAAAAGATGTAGGGCTGTTGTTGTTTTCCTTTTTTAAAAAAAAATTTTTCAGGTTTAATAAGATCTGTAGAAAAAAGTTCTGACCTCAGGCCATGTAGTTGGTTAAAGTCTTACTGAGACTGCTGCATGTTTTCACTGGTGTCTTTAATATGCTTTCCTGTCTTATTTACTGTTTAACAAATTGGTTATGGAGTTTGGGTAATCAAGGTATCTTCCTTGGGGTTATGTTTAGGTCAGAATGCTTAGATCCTTATTTTGTTTTTTTCAAAATTATGATAAATTGTAGGCCCCTACATAAATGCAATTTTCTGCAGTAAGAATCTGACATCAGTATTTGATTGCTTTCTTGACTGTGTGTTTTGTACATGCAGCCCTTGGTTCTTGAATGAGTAACAACGGCTTATAGTGTAAATAGGAATCGAGGTACTTCTAAGTCTTTTCCATATATTTGCCTCTCAGTGTGTATTACATATGTCTTACACATGCAGAAGTAATTGTGTTCTATTTAAGTGCATGTTATTGACTTTTTTTTTAGCTGTGACCAGGGGTTTTATCAAAGTGTAAAGGTGTTTTTAAAATCTAAGATAGACCCAATTCCATACCTTTACTTTTTTTTAAAAAAGGAAGCATATTTTTAGACAAACTAAACATATTGAAAGATGGAACAGAATTTGGAGTATTTCTTTACCCCTTTAAAGAAACGGCCATCCTAAAATATGTCCCAGCTTATTTCCTAGAGGTAGATTTACTTCTGAGCAGCTTTAAAAGAGAAATAACATCAAGTTAATTATGGGAGAACGATTCTATAAAAATTTAATATGCCGTTAAGACATTTGCTGATTTACATCAGACTTAACATAAAGGTTGTTTGAAGCTACACCTTTGCATCCTGCTGGTGGCCTTTTTCTGGGTTAATTACATGCGAGCCTCTGGAAAATGTTAGACATTTGAGAGAAGTTGTGATTTCCGAGAAAAGGGAACACACTGTGAAAGTATGGCCATGTGGCATAATGACATAAATCCTGCAGTTCTAATCAGGAGGCCTGGGTTCTCACAGTTTCTGCCACTACCTGCTTGTGTAATTGTGGACAAGTCATTTAACCTCTCCAGGGGTTATTTTCCTAATATGGGAGTTTCTGGGGATGCTTCAAGAACCAAATTATATCATACTATTTTTAATCATAATTTTAAAAATAATTTTATTGCTAATCTTTTTTTAGTAAAATCATAACTTTCTCTGTCTTTGAAATAATCTGATTGGAAAAATGGAATTATTATGCAGATATTAAGTTCTTCATTCATTGCCAGAACAGAAGATTAGATCCCAAGTACTTATAATAATATTTTTTGAGAACCAAGCATTTATTGCAAACTGAAGTGGGCTCTATGTTTTGTTTCACCTTTCAGAGGAATCTATTTGTATTAAAATATCTTCATATCTCCCTTTTATCATGATGATTTGAAGTTATTTTTTTCATTATCTTCTAAACTCAAATACAGTTAACACTTGGTTTTCTGAAATGGATTCTCCTAGAAGTCCATCATACCTTCTAGATCTTAATTCCCTGTTCTCGTCCACATAATTGTTTCCTTATGTCATTTCACGTGAGCAGTACTGTCATTTTAGGCCCGGAATTAGAAATTGGCTTTGATCCTTTTTTCCATGCAAGAAAAAGAGCATGTTTTCTTGAAATAACAAATTGAATTTGGTATTCTCTATAGGGAAATTTTAAAAGAAAAAAAAAAAAAAACTAAAAGAAATAATATTGTCAAGTGTCAAACAGTGATCTAGGGGCTTCCCTGGTGGCGCAGGGGTTGAGAGTCTGCCTGCCGATGCAGGGGACACGGGTTTGTGCCCCGGTCCGGGAAGATCCCACATGCCGCGGAGCGGCTGGGCCCATGAGCCATGGGCCTGCGCGTCTGGAGCCTGTGCTCCGCAAAGGGTAGAGGCCACAACAGTGAGAGGCCCGTGTACTGCAAAAAAACAAACAGTGATCTAGACTGAGAGCTTGCCATATTGTATTCTCTGTCTCAGAGGTCAGCAAACATTCAGCGTCAAGGGCCAGATAGTAAATACTTTCCGTCATTTGGACTCCATGACAACAGTTCAGCTCTGCTGGATTACTGCAAACAACTGGATGTTCTGTGTTTTAGTAAAACTTCACCTGAAAAGCAGGTGTGCACTAGATTTGGCCAGTAGGCTCTAGTTTGCAGACTTTATCTAGAACCTTAGCTGATACACACATCCATGTGATTTAAATCATACAGGCTCTCCAGAGAGACTCTTATCCAATTTCGGGATAATATCTTTATAGTAGTATCATTCATTCAATTTCCTACAAGTCGCATGCATTTTACAAAGGAATTTCACATTCATTTTTACTTTCATCTGGATCTTTAATACTTCTGTCAAGAGGATATTAATCTTCTTCCTTTATAGTGGAGGAAATCTAGAGTGGTGAAGTTTGCCTGAGGTGACCCTGAGAAGACAAATCCTCTCTTTTCCTGTTCTGTATTTTATCCAAGTACCAGAGAGCTCACGGAGCAGATATCTCCTATCCTGCTTTGTGTTCGTGGGCTCTCCTCTTTACCCTATATTTTGAAAGTAAATTCAAGTCCAAATTTAGCACTCTTGACTATTCTCTGGATACCAAATTCATTCAAATTAATCATGCAAAGTAAACTTTGGTAACAATTCTCCCCTAAAGGAAGCCCAAGTAAGCCGAAGGTGGTTTCCAAGAATAACCAGCTCTAGAAGTTCATAGCAGCTGTAAAAATAAATCTTCAGTAGACATTTAGCTTGTAATATAAGGGTACTTGAATTTTTCTTTTTCTGCATCTTCCTTAATTTTTTTTTTTGCAAATTATTTAGAAAGAGATGTTGAGGATATTTATTTATTGCTCTTAATACAAAGGCCAAGCACTTTTACTGTGAAGGGGAGCTGTCACTGGAAGAAAATTGAGAAGTAAATACTGGTTTCATAACCTTTTTTTCTTGGCTGGTGTTGTTACTGGCGGTAGTGGAGTGATGGTGTGTGTCTTACTGTGTTTACGTCCCTAGTAGATAAGAAGTTATTTGCTTTGGCAGTGATTTTTTTTTTAAATAACTTGGTGATCGATGTGTTGGTGGCTGCGACATAGTTCAGTTGGGCGGTAGTGGAAAGTTTGACAATGTTATATTTACTGTGTTATGTAATTTTCTCATCCCGTCTTTTAGAAAACTGGCCATTTCCTTCTGTCTGAATGAGGAGCACTTGGGGCAATCAAACATCATTAGAAGTATTGGTTGAGAATTGTAAAAATCCAAGATAACTAAATCTGTAAGGATCCGTGTGAATTTGGCATCTCTTTTCTTTTCTTTCAAACTCATCAAGCCCAAATCTCCAGTTCTGAATGTTCTGTAAATACATTCTGATAAGTAACGTTTAATTGTTCTTTTTGAGTGCAACGTTACATTTGGCCCTTTTCAAGGTTATTTCAGATTTTTTGGCGATGATTTGTAATATTTTCGTCCCTATCTTAATGAGGCAGCTGGTTGCATGAGAGAATGGATAAATAAAGCCTGCTGTTTTAATAGTGCCCTGACCTGGACATTCTGATTCTACCTCTTTGTGTCTCAGTACACCTCAAATCTAGGGTTTTTTTGATGATTGAATGAGTTACTATGTAGAAATCTCTGAATGCCGAGCATACACTAAGTGCTCCATTGATGTGAGCTGGTTTTATTTTTATCCGTTTTAAGACGGTTACTCTTCTCTGCAAATTGGCTAATTTTAAAGTATGTGCCATAAGAACATATGTATGGTTTTTCCTGTTATTTTTTTTAATATATATTTTTTAGAAGTCAGAGTTCATTAGAGAATTGCAGGAAATGTGAATATTCTGATACTATTATCTAACATTGCAAAGATGTTAGTCCATTTTTATATTTATCATTTGCTAAATTTTGTTATTCTCTATGTTATTATATTATCTATGTTATGTTATTCTCTATTCTCTATGTATGACACTAAACTAGGAAGTGACTGCATTTTCAACAGGAATGTTTAGAAATGAGATTAAAAATAGCTTCCTCCCTAGGACCATAGTCTCCCATCACTCAGAGGTATGCAGTTACCTAGAAGTTTCTCACATCCCACAATAGCATCCTTTCGAAGGAACTAACATTGCTGTTTCAAGAATATCCATCCCTCATACCTGTAATGCCTTACGTTTGTCCAGTGTTATATTTTTTTTATAAGCCTTCCTAATACTACAGATCACTTCCTGAAGACCTCAGAAAGGGAAGTGGATATTTTAAGGCTCTTCATTTAGAGCTGATGATGCCCAGAGGTTTTTTTGTAATTTGATTACTTGTCATCTTGTTCAGGTGAACTTACAAATCTAATGATTAAAAGTCTTGTCTTCCTGACTCCTTTTCTCCCTTCCTCCTTCTCTCTGTCTCTCCCTCTCCTTTTTTCTTTTCTTTAAGACACTATATTCTTCTCCTATTCTTCATTGATTAAAAAGAGCCCTAAAGATTAGGAACTTGACCTGGCTTCATGTTTCAAATATATTTAAAAAACATTTGAACTTTTTTCTACAGTAAGGAAGACAGGCCTTATTAGCTACTGGGACCTTTAAATGCTTTACCATTGTTCTGACTCCTGAGTTAATATAGTACCCACCAGGAAAAATTAATGATTTGTTAAAGAAGGTATGGACAGCGACATAAATATGTAAGTTAAAGAAATGAGGAGCTGCATTATCACCTAGCCATGTAGACTTCAAAAAATCCTGGGGTAAAGAATCCCCTCTCCGTATTGTCCTTTATAGATATGTAGACTAGAGAGATCAGATTGGGCAGTTCGATCATTGTATCAAGATTCTGGTGTATCTAATACTGCACTCATATCTGCCCTGCAGCTCCCTTCAAGACTGCTTTCTTGGTTCATTGTTCTTTTGTTCAATCAGTCATTTACTCAATCGCTTACATGCCCATTCATCCATATAGTGTTGAGTGCCTGCCCTGTGCCAGGTGCTGGTCCAGTTGCTGTGGATAGTTTACTTCAGTGAAGAAAACAGACAAATCCCTGTCCTCTAGGAGCTTGTATTCCTGTGGGAGCAGTGCCACTTATTTCTGAAGAGTGTGATAATCATTAAGATTATATATGCTTAGTGTCATTTTGGGCCTTAACAACTTAGACTTGACCTTTACAATATATCTTTCGTATATGGTACAAATTTGTAAGACTAGAGAACTTTGAGAAGTCAGGGATTAATGTAGCCAGGAGAAGTTGGGGATGTCTTGTGGAAGAACTGGAATTTAAACTGAAGGTGACGGAGAACATTTAAGATAGTGTAGACATTTAAGACATTAGGTAGATGGATACAAATTTGTTTAATGAGACTGATACCTGGGGGAATTTTGAAGTTTTGAACAAACAAAATAAGAGATCAGTATTACTTAGGGAGGGAGGAGTCAAGATGGTGGTGTGGGAAGATGTGGAGTTAGTGTCTCCCCACAACTAGGGCACCTGCCGGCCGCTGGTGGGGGACTCTGACCCCCAAGGAGACGGGAGGAACCCCAGAGTGAACTGGTAGGAGAGAGGGGGACTGAGGGGGGAGGGGAAGTGGAGGCCAGACAAGATCGGTGCCCCCGGGGTGGGGGGAGATCAGGAGAGGTAGGTGGGAGGGACTCTCCAGGAAGAGTGGGAGAGGAGTGGAAGGCGATTGCCTTGGCCCACTTGGGCCCAAGGAGCCTGCTGAGCTCCCAGGTTGATACCCTGCCCTCCAAACCCCCCTCCAGGCCACATGGGTCCTTGGGGGCATAGGAGGGAGGCCAGGGATATCAGGAGGGGCCCTCTGGGAGGAGTGGGAGAGGGACAAAGGGCTATTGCCCCACCCACTCGGGCACAGGGAGCCTGCTGAGCACCCAGGCCGGGCCCCTGCCCTCCAAGGCCCCTTCTTCCTGGACCCCTCAGCTGCATTGGTCCTGGGAGCATAGGAGGGAGTCCAGGAAGATCAGGAGAGGCAGGCCGGAGGGGCTTTCCCAGACACCAGACTGGAGGAGCAGGAGAGGAGAGGAGGGCGTTTGCCCCACCCACTCGAGCCCAGGAAGTCTGCTAGGCACCCAGGTGAGGTCCCCTGCCCTCTGAGACTAAGGGTAGGAGGCATGCCGCGGCACCTTCTGTTCCTTGAGGCTAAGCCCCAACTCCACAGCCCCCAGGGCCTTTTCCAGCCCTGTGGGTCCTGAGCATTGGCCCCGCCCACCACCCAAAACCTCACGCTTGCTTAGGCCCCTCTCTCCACAGCCAAGGCCTCCCCCCTCCCCCCGCCATGCTCTTTTCTTTTTTTTTTCCCCACTCCTCCTCTTTTGTACTATTGTGCTACTGATGTATCTTCCAGTTGTTGATTTATCTACATTTTTATTTTCACATTCTTGCTAACATATCGGTTAGTTTACTAGTCTAATTTTATTTTTTACTTTGTTATTGTTCTTTCTTTTTTTTTGGCCACCACATGCGGCTTGTGGGATATTGATTTGCGAGCCCAGGGTCGGGCAGAAGCTCTTGCCATGGGATATCTGAGTCCGAAACACTGGACTAACAGAGAACCTCAGACCCTAGGGAATATTCATTGGCGTGAGGTCTCACAGAGGTCCTCATCTCAGCACCAAGACCCAGCTCCACCCAATAGCCTACAGACTCCCCTGTTGGAAGCCTCAAGCCAAACAACCAGTAAAACAGAGCACAATCCCACTCATTAAAAAAAATTAAAAAATAAAAATGAGATGGCAAAAAAATATGTCACAGATGAAGGAGCAAGGTAAAAACCTACAAGACCAAATAAATGAAGAGGAAATAGGCAATCGACCTGAAAAAGAATTCAGAGTAATGATAGTAAAGATGATACAGAGTCTCAGAAATAGAATAGAAGCACAGATTGAGATTGAGAAAATACAAGAAATCTACAAGACCAAATAAATGAAGAGGAAATAGGCAATCGACCTGAAAAAGAATTCAGAGTAATGATAGTAAAGATGATCCAGAATCTCAGAAATAGAATGGAAGCACGGATTGAGAAAATACAAGAAATCTTTAACAAAGATCTAGAAGAACTGAAGAACAAACAAACAGAGATGAACAGCACAATAACTGAAATGAAAAACACACTAGAAGGAACCAATAACAGAATAACTGAGGCAGAAGAACGAATAAGTGAGCTGGAAGACAAAATGGTGGAAATAACTGCCGAGGAGCAGAATAAAGAAAAAAGAATGAAGAGAATTGAAGACAATCTCAGAGACCACTGGGACGACACTAAACACACCAACATTCGAATTATAGGGGCCCCAGAAGAAGAAGAGATAAAGAAAGGGTCTGAGAAAATATTTGAAGAGATTATAGTGGAAAACTTCCCTAACACGGGAAAGGAAATAGTCACCCAAGTCCAGGAAGCACAGAGAGTCCCATACAGGATAAACCCTAGGAAAAACACACCAAGACACATATTAATCAAACTAACAAAAATTAAATTCAAAGGAAAAGTATTAAAAGCAGCAAGGGAAAAACAAAAAATAACATACAAAGGAATCCCCATAAGGTTATCAGCGGATTTTTCCGTGGAAACTCTGCAGTCCATAAAGGAGTGGCAGGATATACTTAAAGTGGTGAAAGAGCAAAACCTACAACCAAGATTCCTCTACCCAGCGAGTATCTCATTCAGATTTGATGGCTAAGTCAAAAGCTTTTCAGACAAACAAAAGCTAAGAGAATTCAGCACCACCAAACCAGGTTTAAACAAATGCCAAAGAAACTTCTCTAAGTGGGAAACACAACAGAAGAAAAAGACCCACTAAAACAAACGCAAAACAATTAAGAAAATAGTAATAGGAACATACATATCGATAATAACCTTGAATGTAAATGGATTAAATGCCCCAACCAGAAGACATAGACTGGCTGAATGCATTGAAAAACAAGACCCACATATATGCTGTCTACAAGAGACCCACTTCAGACCTAGGAACACATATAGACTGAAAGTGAAGGGATGGAAAAAGATATTTCATGCAAATGGAAATCAAAAGAAAGCTGGAGTAGCAATACTCATATCAGATAAAATAGACTTTCAAATAAAGACTGTTACAAGAGATAAGGAGGGACACTACATAATGATCAAAGGATCAATCCAAGAAGAAGATATAACAATTATAAATGTTTATGCACCCAACATAGGAGCACCTCAATGCATAAGGCAAATGCTAACAACCATGAGAGGAGAAATCGACAGTGACACAATAATAGTAGGGGACTTTAACACCCCACTTATACCAATGGACAGATCATCCAAACAAAAAATAAATGAGACACAGGCTTTAAATGACACAAGAAACCAGGTAGATCTAATTGATATTTATAGAACATTCCACCTAAATATGACAGAATACACTTTCTTCTCAAGTGCACATGGAACATTCTCTAGGATGGATCACATCTTGGGTCACAAATCAAGCCTTGAAAAATTTAAGAAACTTGAACTCATATCAAGCATCTTTTCTGACCACAATGCTATGAGACTGGAAATCAATTACAGGAAAAAAACTGTAAGAAATCACAAATCCATGGAGGCTAAACAGTGTGATACTAAATACCCAAGAGATCACTGAAGAAATCAAAGAAGAAATTAAAAAATACATAGAAACAAATGACAACAAAAACACGATGACCCAAAACCTGTGGGAAGCAGCAAAAGCAGTTCTAAGAGGGAAGTTTATAACGATTCCATCTCACCTCAAGAAACAAGAAAAATCTCAAATAAACAATCTAACCCTACACTTAAAACAACTAGAGAAAGAAGAACGAAGAAAACCCAAAGTCAATTGAAGGAAAGAAATCATAAAATCAGAGCAGAAATAAATGAAATAGAAATGAAGAAAACAATAGCAAAAATAAATAAAACTAAAAGCTGGTTCTTTGAGAAGATAAAGAAAATTGATAAACACTTAGCGAGACTCATGAAGAAAAAAAAGGAGAGGACCCAGATCAATAAAATTAGAAATGAAAAAGGAGAAATCAAAAATGACACTGCAAGAGCTTCCCTGGTGGTGCAGTGGTTAAGAATCCTCCTGCCAATGCAGAGGACACGGGTTCGAGCCCTGGTCCGGGAAGATCCTACATGCCTCGGAGCAACTAAGCCCGGGCGCGCAACTACTGAGCCTGCACTCTAGAGCCCGTCAGCCACAACTACTGAAGCCCGCGTGCCTAGAGCCCGTGCTCCCAACAAGAAAAGCCACCGCAATGAGAAGCCTGCGCACCGCAACAGAGTAGCCCCCACTCTCAGCAACTAGAGAGAACCGCGTGCAGCAGCGAAGACCCAAGGCAGCCAAAAATTAAATAAGTGAATAAATAAATAAATTTATTAAAAAAATGACACTGCAGAAATTCAAAGGATTATAAGAGACTACTACAGACAACTATATGCCAATAAACTGGACAACCACGAAGAAATGGACAAATTCTTGGAAAGGTACAATTTTCCAGGACTGAACCAAGAATTAGAAAATATAAACAGATGTATCACAAGTTATGAAATTGAAACTGTAATTAAAAATCTTCCAACAAACAAAAGTCCAGGACCAGATGGCTTCACAGGCGAATTCTATCAAACATTTAGAGAAGAGCAAACACCCATCCTTCTCAAGCTCTTCCAAAAAATTGCAGAGGGAGAAACACTCCCAAGTTCATTTTACAAAGCCACCATCACCCTGATACAAAAACCAGAAAAAAAGTATCACAAAAAGAAATTAGAGACCAATAATCACCGATGAACATAGATGCAAAAATCCTGAACAAAATGCTAGCAGACAGAATCCAACAGCACATTAAAAGGATCGTACACCATGATCAAGTGGGATTTATCCCAGGGATGCAAGGATTCTTCACTATATCCAAATCAAATCAATGTGATACACCACGTTAACAAATTAAGGAATAAAAACCATATGATCTTCTCAATAGATGCAGAAAAAGCTTTTGAGAAAATTCAACACCCATTTATGATAAAAACTCTCCAGAAAATAGGCATAGAGGGAAACCACCTCAACATAATAAAGGCCATATATGACAAACCCACAGCAAGCATCATCCTCAGTGGTGAAAAACTGAAAGCATTTCCTCTAGGATCAGGAACAAGGCAAGGATGTCCACTCTCGCCACTCTTATTCAACATAGTTTTGGAAGTCCTAGCCACAGCAGTCAGAAGAAAAAGAAATAAAAGGAATCCAAATTGGAAAAGAAGAAGTAAAAGTGTCAGTATTTGCCAGTGACATGATACTATACATAGAAAATCTTAAATATGCCACCAGAAAACTACTAGAACTAATCATTGAATTTGGTATGGTTGCAGGATACAAAATTAATGCACACAAATCTCTGGCATTCCTATACACCAACAATGAAAAATCAGAAAGAGAAATTAAGGAAACACTCCTATTTACCATTGCAACAAAAAGAATAAAATACCTAGGAATAAACCTGCCTAAGGAGGTGAAAGACTTGTACTCAGAAAACTATAAAACACTGGTGACAGAAATCAAAGATGACGTAAACTGATGGAGAAATATACCATGCTCTTGGATTGGAAGAATCAATATTGTGAAAATGACTATACTACCCAAAGCAATTCAGATTCAGTGCAATCCCTATCAGGCTACCAGTGGCATTCTTTACAGAATTAGAACAGAAAGTCTTACAATTTGCATGGAAACACAAAAGACCCCAAATAGCCAAAGCAATCTTAAGAAAAACGGAGTTGGAGAAATCAGTCTCCCTGACTTCAAAGTATCTCACAAAGCTACAGTAATCAAGACAGTATGGTACTGGCACAAAAATAGAAATATAGATCAATGTTACAGGATAAAATGCCCAGAGACAAACCCATGCACATATGGGCACCTAATTTATGACAAAGGAGGCAAGAACATACAATGTAGAAAAGACAGCCTCTTCAATAAGTGGTGCTGGGAAAACTGGACAGCTACATGGAAAAGAATGAAATTAGAACACTCCCTAACACCATACACAAAAATAAACTCAGAATGGATTAAAGACTTACATGTAAGACCAGATACTATAAAACTTTTAGAGGAAAACATAGGAGAAACACCCTTTGACGTAAACCACAGCAGGATCTTTTTTGACCCACCTCCTAAAGTAACAGAAATAGAAACAAATGGGACCTAATGAAACTTAAAAGCTTTTGCACAGCAAAGGAAACCAAAACAAGACGAAAAGACAACCCTCAGAATGGGAGAAAATATTTGCAAATGAAACAACAGACAAAGGATTAATCTGAAAAATATACAAACAGCTCATGGAGCTCAATATCAAAAAAACAAACAATCCAGTTAAAAAATGGGCAGAAGACCTAAATGGACATTTCACCAAGGAAGACATACAGATGGCCAAGAGGCACATGAAAAGATGCTCAACATCACTAATTATTAGAGAAATGGAAATCAAAACTACAATGAGCTATCACCCCAGGCCAGTCAGAATGGCCATTATCAAAAAAGGTAGAAACAATAAATGCTGGAAAGGGTGTGGAGAAAAGGGAACCCTCCTGCACTGTTGGTGGGAATGTAAATTGATACAACCACTATGGAAAACGGTATGAAAGTTCCTTAAAAAAACTAAAAATAGAACTACCATATGACCCAGTAATCCCACTACTGGGCATATACCCTGAGAAAACCATAATTCAAAAAGAAACATTCACCAGAATGTGCACTGCAGCACTATTTACAATAGCCGAGACATGGAACCAACCTAAATGTCCATTGACACATGAATGGATAAAGAAGATGTGGCACATATATACAATGGAATATTACTCAGCCATAAAAACAAACGAAATTGAGTTATTTGTAGTGAGGTGGATAGACTTAGTGTCTGTCATACAGAGTGAAGTAAGTCAGAAAGAGAAAAACAAATACCATATGCTAACACATATATATGGAATCTAAAAAAAAAATGGTACTGATGAACCTAGTTGCAAAGCAGGAATAAAGAGGCAGACATAGAGAATGGACCTGATGACATGGGGTGGGAGGGCGAAGCTGGAGCAAAGTGAGAGTAGCATCGACATATATACACTACCGAATGTAGAATAGTTGGCTGGTGGGAAGCAGCAGCATAGCACAGGGAGATTGGTTAGGTGCTTTGCAATGACCTAGAGGGGTGGCATAGGGAGGGTGGGAGGGAGGCTCAAGAGGGAGGGGATATGGGGACATGTGTGTGCATATGGCTGATTCGCTTTGTTCTGCAACAGAAAGTAACATGGTGTTGTGAAGCAATTATACTCCAATAGAGATCTATTAAAATATATATATATTTTACTTAGGGAATTTTGAAGTTTATGTAGTAAAGATGAGCCAAATTTTGGACAGCTTTGAGTACTAGGTCCACGACATTGGAATCTAATAATTATTCCTGAATCATTATAGTTTCTTGTTACAGAGTAGTGATTAAAAATAGAAACAAAGGGATCAAGTTCCTTGCCACAAACACAAAGGCAGATGAAATTTGTGGTCCTGACCTCAACCAAATAGCTCTCTGTCCTTGGGGAGCACATTTAAACTCTATGGACATCCATTTCCTCACTGCAAAAATAAACATTGAGGAGATATTTCCAAAGTTCTGGGATTTTACAAATAGAGATTTCTGATCTCTAGACCTCTTCTAGCATTTACCCATCTGTGGTTTTATGAGCCTCTCCTCTGGAAGTGATGGTCTTTTATGTTGGATAACAGCTGGAGGTTGGAGAGGGTGAGAGCAGGTTAAGGAACCTGGCAGATGAAGGACTGGAGATGGTGGTTGAAGAGTGGGAACTGTGTGGTTTGGTTGGGGGGAGGGGTAGGGCATAGCACCCTGGACTTTTAAAGGACATAACTTTTTTTTTTTTTTTTGC
>NW_020185339.1:2147074-2195847 GCF_003031525.2 Neophocaena asiaeorientalis asiaeorientalis | reverse complement strand
GCCATGGCTCACGGGCCCAGCCGCTCCGCGGCATGTGGGATCTTCCCGGACCGGGGCACGAACCTGTGTGCCCTGCATCAGCAGGCGTACTCTCAACCACTGCTCCACCAGGGAAGCCCTAAAGGACATAACCTTGAGTCCTAGTTCTTCTACCCATTAGCTCTGGGATTCTGACAAACCCATTTAGTCTGAGTTCCACCTACCCTTTTTTTTTTTTAATTTTTATTATTATTGTGTTTTTATTTATTTTTGGCTGCGTTGGGTCATTGTTGCTGTGCGCGGACTTTCTGTAGTTGTGGCGAGTGGGGGGCTACTCTTCGTTGTGGTGCGCGGGCTTCTCATTGCGATGGCTTCTCTTGTGGAGCACAAGGCTTCAGGAGTTGTGGCACGTGGGCTCCAAAGCGCAGGCTCGGTAGTTGTGGCCCACGGGATTAGTTGCACCGCGGCATGTGGGATCTTCCTGGACCAGGGCTCGAACCCGTGTCCCCTGCATTGACAGGCGGATTCTTAACCACTGCGCCACCAGGGAATCCCCCACCTACCATTTCGTAAAATACAAACTCACAAAGTTTACAAACAAGGTTTTAGAAAGAATCCCTGGAGATAATATATGTAAAAACATTCTGTAAAATGTTTACTAAACCTTCATAATTAGTGTTACTCCTACTAATAAATGATTTCGCCCCGCGTTTCACAGTGAAATATAATGACAAAATAGAATGTTGTTTTCTAGGCACTGCTCTCTCCACTAGATTCTGGGGCCTCATCTGGGAGGGATAAAATGACTTCACAGGTGTTTGAATTCATTAGGCAGTTACACACAATTCTTTCTTTCCTCAGAATATCTGGTCTCTCATGGAAAAATAGAATGGAACTTAATTTGTACTCACGTTAG
This sequence comes from Neophocaena asiaeorientalis asiaeorientalis, assembly GCF_003031525.2. Classification (NCBI taxonomy): domain Eukaryota; kingdom Metazoa; phylum Chordata; class Mammalia; order Artiodactyla; family Phocoenidae; genus Neophocaena; species Neophocaena asiaeorientalis. The sequence goes on along the minus strand of NW_020185339.1, from coordinate 2,194,952 downwards.
CGTATCATTTGGATGACCTGCATTTGTTTAGATTATTGAAGGAACAAGATAATGTGGGTTGATTTGATGGTCCAGAATAGAAGAAAAATGGATTTATTGAGAAATATGATCCTCATTGTAAAATATCTGGGGTGTTTAGTTTAGGAGTTGTTACGGAACCTATTCGAGAATGGAATTTCCTGATGCTCCTTAAAAGGGAATGCTTGAGTCACAGAGGCTAAATAAAGACTCAAGCATATCCTGTAATTTTTATTATTTTCTGGCTACCAAAAGTTATAGCACAGTGTTACTATACACTGTGGGTTTTATTAATGTTCGATTTGCCCGTGGCATGGGTTGCATGAGTTTGTCTAAGTGTTGCTGGTTCATTGCTGTATTGAAGGTGCCTAACTGGTCACATTATGTGGGGACAGGGATAACTAACGTGTTTGAACAAGGGCATGTTAAGTATGGCGCCGGAAGCTGGAGCAGCCCAGTCAGGTATTTTAACCAGTCCTTTCCACTTGCCCTTTGCTTCGTCCACACTTACTGAGTACCAGTCACACACCTGGAAAAAAGCTTCTTGCTTGTCTCCCAGCAGGGTTCTTGGGGCCAGGAGCCAATCAAAATGATTGACAATTTAGTTCGGGAGCATCCACTAAACCACAACTATTAAAGCAAGACAGAATTCCCATAAGACGAATGCTTTTTGGATCTAATCCAATGATAATAATCTATTAAACCAAGTTGTCTAATCTTATGAGTTAACTTGAAAAGAGAAGTGGGTGCAGGGTGAATTGCAAAATGTTTGCACGTGTAAGTTCAATTTATTTAATTTTAAATAATTAGGGCATGGCAATGATTAGTGCTAATTGGAGCTGTGTTGGGCTGAAAGAATTATCCAAATATGTTTTGAAGACTCATTGAGAGATTTTTGCAGTAAATCTTAACTCTAGGATTTTTTAAAATTGATATTGCTAAAAATCAAAGATCTACATCTTAATAAAAAAAAATACCAGACTTGAAATCTAGTACTTTAATGATAGCTACAAAGGCTGGATGTACTTAAAAAGGAAGATTAATGGGGAGAGTTTTAATGGCCCTCAAAATAGGTCTTTAATAAATGCAGAATTCTTTTTTTTAATTTGAAGTAAGATCAAACTTTTGGGTTGTATTGAAATCTTATTCAAGTGGAAGACAAATACTGCTATAGTTACGTGGGTTTCACAGTTGTGAAATTCCTTTCTGTTTCAAAATCTTCTTGTGAAGCTACCTGTGAACTTTCTGAAACACCTTAGATCACATATATAATCTTTAAAAGTTAGTATATGATTAAAATTTAATTTCAAATCTCACAATAAAAGAGGGAATAAAAGAAATTTGGTAGGTAATATTTACACAAAAATTCCATCTGTTTAGATTGGTAGCCACCACCAATGGGCTCCCAAAATTGCATTTTGCTAAGTTGCTAAGCTTCTGGCAAGAAGACACACTTGGAGAGGCCATCAGAACAGAATCTGAACTGAAAACTTGCTAGTATTTTCGTGTGTTCTCAAACATCTGGCTCATGGCCACTTGGCAGCTATATGAATCATTTCTGTGTCTGCATAACATGAAACATGCAACTAGTTTATTATTCATGAAGTCAGTATAATCGAAGGTCACCCTTTTGATTAATTTCAGCTAATAAAAGCACGCATTTAAAAATGCTTATTTGATGGTACAAATATTACTTGGTGCTCTTAGAAAAGATATCCCACTTCTTTATAATAAGTATTGCCATCTAGGTTTACTATTTACTTTCCAGAAGAACTTCACTTTCGGAGTAATAAGATGCATAGACGTTGAGAGATGACTGTTCTTTTCATGAGAACTAAAATTATGTTTTTCGTCTTTTCTCACATCACCCATCCCTAGACTCAAATTTTGTTTTTCAGGTATTTTCAAATAACTAGCCTTAGGTTACCGCTGATATCACTACTTTGCTACTCCTCACATCTCTTCCTATATTCAAGGGAACAAACCAAATAGTCCACCCAAGAAAGATTTGAAAGTAGAGGGTTTTGTTTTTTGTTCTTTGTTTTTTTTCTGTAGTAGATTCTAGTAACCATAACTTCCCTTCCTACTCTGATCACTTGAAAATCTGGCATGGGCACTTGTTTATTCTGTTTTCAGTTAGGCAAGGATAAAGGGGAGGAGAGGTGATGACCCCAGTTCTCCTTGCTTAGTAAACCCAGAATGTTCTACTCAGGTGTTCTTATTGAGAATTCCAGTTCTGTTTAATTCTGCTCTGAATGACTAATAATTATAATGCCTAAGTATGTGCCAGAGTGTTGTCTGGGAATTTCTGAATGGTTGTAATCACCAGATATTGAGAGATGAATTTTAAAAATTGATGGATGTTTTCCCAAGTGAACATTTTCTTTCAAAGGCTCTAATTACTCTACCTCAGTTTCTCAATCAAAAAAAAAAAGTGTTATTGCATACATCAGTGGGTATTTTGCGAATATAGACAAAATCCACATGAGAATTATATAGATAAAAGGCTACATTTTTATTTATTTATTTTGCTGTACGCGGGCCTCTCACTGTTGTGGCCTCTGCCGTTGCGGAGCACAGGCTCCAGATGCGCAGGCTCAGCGGCCACGGCTCACGGGCCCAGCCGTTCCGCGGCATGCGGGATCTTTCCGGACCGGGGCATGAACCCGTGTCCCCTGCATCGGCAGGCGGACTGTCAACCACTGCGCCACCAGGGAAGCCCCATTCATCCATTTTGACATTGAATTTACTCTTCATATTTAGCAGAAGACAAATGTAATTATAGAATGGGAACACATTTATTTCCATGTAAAGACATTAAGCATTGAATTTATGCTTATTAACAAACACCTACCTATTAGGTATGTATGTTGTTTTATATATATGTGTGTATATATATACACATATATATATATAAAATTTTCCTTTTCTTATTGGTGTCTTTTGTGTCTTCACAGGAAAACTGCCACACTCATTAAATAGCTGTCTTTTCTCTTTGAGAGAAGATGGATGTCTCTTGGCCTCCCCACTGAGTGAAGTCTCATTATAATTTGTCTCTTTATGTTTCCAAAATGCTGGACTCACATGCTTACCTCATTAATGAGACTGGAACGCATCTCATAATGGCTGGTTTGTCTCACTAAAGCCACACAGAGTTAAAAGAATGTTGCTGTTTAATCCATTGGTGCAGGAAATGCATTTGCAATGCAGTTACCCATTTGAGGAGAAATGGATAGAAAAAGAGGTCCTTTTCCAAATTCAATTAATTTGGGGCTCTTTTATTTTGATTTCTCCCCCTATTAGGTGTCATCTTAAAGTATAGGCAAAGGAACTTAATAAGAACCAAAAGTGTTTTGATAGAGAGGTGTCTTCTTTGGTTTAAAGCTTTTTTTGTTTCTTAGGTCACGAAGGCTATTTTCTTCACATATTTTCTTCATAAAGGCTGGATTGTTTCATGGCTAACCTGATTTGACCATAGCGCACTGCCTGGTGGGAAGTGTTAAACCCCTTATTTTAAGCTAAACAAGATTACTCTGAAGGCTGGCATTCAGGGGCTAGCTTTTAGTATAATGGGATAGGGGCTGTGGCACACCCCTTGCAGTTTCAGTAATTGAACTCTTTGGGTACTTCAGTTTCTAATAGTTAGCTCTGGAAGCAGCTTGCCATGGGTACACAAGGAATTGCTAACTGCTTGATTTCCCCGTGTTAGCTTAATGAGGAAGACTGGGTCACCATGCCAACCAAAACACCCTAGCTATGTGTTTAGAAGCGTCCTTTCCTTAATATTTGCTTCTTGTTTGGGGGTTTCTAGTAAACTATAGAAGCTGTAGAGTGTCAGACAAAACCCAAACAGGATTTGAAATTGGTATATCATCTCTCATACAATCCATATAAACAACTGTGGTCATTTAACCTGAATTAAATGGTCATTTACTTCATTTTGTTCTATCCTTTTAATTCTGAAGACATGTAAAATGTTAATAGGCACTTATGTTGGTTTTGATTGTCAGTTATTAATATTTCTTGGCTCGTAGGTTTCAGATATTGATCTATCAAAGGCCATCTATTTAATTTTGTTTGGTTTCTAGCAGCTTTTATTCTAGTAACAACCGTTCTTTAAAATAGACTTTCTTTTTTAGAACAGTTTTAGGCTTACAGAAAACTTGAGTAGAACAGAGTTCCCGTATATTTCACATACAGTTTTGCCTATTATTGACAGCTCACACTAGTATAGTATCTGCATTACAATTAATTAACCAATGCTGATATGTTGTTATTAAATAAAGTTCATAGTTATTTCAGATTTCCTTCATTTTTACCTCATGCACTTTTTCTCTTCCAGGATGCCGTCTAGGATAGCACATTACATTTATTTGTCATGTCTCCTTAGGCTCCTCTTGGTTGTGATGGCTTCTCAAACTTTATTTTTGATAACCTTAACAGTTTCGAGGATTCCTAGTCAGATATTTTGTAAAAATGTTCTCTATTAGAATTGGCTTGATGTTTTTTGCATGATTAGACTGAGTTTATGGGTTTTGAGAGGAAGCACACAGATAAAGTGACATTTGCATCATGTAATATCAAGGATGAAGGGCACGTTATCAACATGACTTATCACTATTCAGGTTGACCTTGATCATTTGGCTGAGATAGTGTTTTTCAGGTTTCTCTACTGTAAAGTTATTCCCTCCTGCTCCCCCTTTTTCATATCATTTTATTATATCATTTATCAGTATGGACTCATGGATATTTTATACTTTAGGTTATAACCCAATACTACTTATTTTACTGCTCAAGTTGTTCTGGCTTCGGCCAGGAGAGCTCTTTAAGTAAGCTCCTATGTCCCTTTGGCACTTTGCCATATCCCATGGGTGGCTGCCTGAGTGTGTGTGCGCGCGCGCGCACGTGCGTGTGTGTGTGTGTGTGTGTGTGTGTGTGTGTGTTGAGCACTTTCTTACTTTCTAGCACTACAAGATGCTCCAGGATCATCTTGTATATTTCCTGCTCCAGTCCTAAAATCAGTACATTTCTCCAAGGAACCTTGGTTTCTTTTATTGGAAAATGGTATTCGAAATCAAGATGTGAACACTAGGTAACACCTTTTAAGAAATAAATAAAACAAAATTTTAAGTAAAATTAAGGAGGTGTTTTCAAGTACGCTTAAATGAAAGAAGAATAGATGGTTGTCTTAGGTTTCTTCTCTTTACATCACATTTAAAAACTATTTTAAATGTCCATTTTTACCGATGTTACCTAGTATCATATATATGAAGAAATATGAGATTTCAAATAGGCTAATAGTTGTAGTTATAATTGAAATAAGAAAAAAAATCCTGTTGTTTCTGGTGGCTTTTTACTACCAAATCGATCCAAATATATTTGATTTTAAACTTCAGATAAATATCCTGTGTCATTCCTTATATCAGATACATGAAATACGCTTCAACACTCTCTGGATTTTTATATAACTATACTCTCCCTTGATGAAAACCTTGTTGGGTAAGTTATAATCTGGTCTAAAAAAATCTGTACATTTTCATCAGTGAATTTCCATCTGTAACTGATTTTATTGAGATGCTAAATATTTTTCTGGACATGTGAAATACTTCCTGATAGATGGCCAAACTTAACAAAGTATTATGGTGTATTGTAGAGTCAGCTTGAATAAATGAAAAAAATTCCTTATAATCTAACGTGTTAAGTATCTCACCAACATACTTTTTTTTAAATGCCCTTAGTTTTTAAATTCTTTCCTCACAAAGACTGGATATGCCCACCCATTGAACCTCTTTATAGCTTTTGAAAAAGCAAACATTAAAATTCTTTTATCTTTTCTGTTGGTATGGAAAAAAGTTTCTGATGTTGTATAGAGGGTAATTATTAATAAGGAAACCCATTTTTCCTTTGAAGGGAAACAGAACTACCTGACAACTTGGTTACGGCAAAACTTTGATTAATCACATGAATATATTCTAGAAAAAAGTTTCTAATTATACTTTTAGCCATGCATTCCTTCTTGTCACATATTCAGAAAAATCTGCTTTTGTATTCATGTTTTGGAGTGAGTCTTCAGTGAGAACTATTTCAGAAAGGAGGACAGTGAGGAGAAATCCTATATTGTTGATAAAGTGAAAGCTTATGACTTCAGTGATGAATGGTGGATACAAAATAGGGAATGCTCGATTTTTGTTATGTCTGGGTAGCCTTTTCTCTCAGTTATTCTTATAACTTTCAGATACTGATTTTTATCTACGTTATTATTACAACTCTACTATCATTGCCAAGGGCTTAATTTGGAATTAAATGGGCCTTATGTGTAAGTAATTTATTTTCATTAGTTTGCCAAAAAGTGAGTCTCATGATGGTTTTAATACTCTAAGGCAGAATGTTTACATTTTTCTTTCACTGAGTCTAAAATAATCCTTTTCAGTTTCCTTTATGTCTCACAAATTGTGAGTGCAGAAGACAGTATTGAAGTTGCCATCATGAGTGGCAGTTTTCCTTGAATAATAGAGAGGGGAGCTGTTGTAGTTGATTTTTGCTTTTCTCTTGTATTATTTCCTTAGTCAAAGACTCCCCATAGGAGAAAATCACCACAGGGCTTCTAGACATCACCGCTAATTAATATGGCAGGGTCTTCTCATCAGCTTTGCCTTCATATTTCAGGTGATGTGTGGGAAAGCCTTTTATGTTCTATGATAAATTTCTCATTATTTGCTTAAGCTGTAGCTACATTCTTGTATTCGATTAGTGTGCCCAAAGAATAGAGATAAAATTGTCAACCATGAACTTTGTATTCTTAGCTGATTTCCATTCTATGATTTCCTATGTTTGACAGTTCCATAAAAATCCCTGTAAGATTTTGTGATTAGCAATGTATAGTTCTTTAAAATGAAATGGAGATTAGGTCTGATTTCCCTTTTTATGTTAAAGAAGAATTTTTAAAAAGATGAATGTATTTGAACTTTTAGAGAAATTAGACTTTCATAAAGCAGATTTACATCATTTTGTAAGTAAATAGTGAATTAAACCATGAAGGAACCCTGTCCCTTCAATAACTGACATAAACTGTGTCTGATAAGAATTTTTTTAGTGGTGCAATTTCCCATTTCTAATTCTACTTTTGAAATGAAGTTGTAGTCAGAAAACTGTTCCTCCAGAACATATGTCATTGCTTTTGTGTGTACTTTTCATGGAGAAAGATTGAAACAGGCAAAAAGTGTTATGATATAAAGGTGACAAGGCCAAGTTTCTGTATATGATGACAACAAGCTATTTTTAAATAGCCTTGGAGTTGTGCAATATTGTTTAATTTATGAGGCTTCATAAGGGATTAGGAGTGAGGATTTATCATAACAAGATTCAGAATGTGTGAGATGATAGGTATAAACAGACTTTTGATTTGAGGGTCAGAGTTAGTTTAAGAATAATTTATTTGAATACCTACAAATGTCAGAGTGTGTATTAGCTTCTGGGGATTCAAAGATGTGTCAGTGATTATACCCCAGATATAAAAGAGTGCTTTGGGGTAATATTATCATAATTTTGTATCCCAACTAGGGTGCATTGTGAAATTAAGAGATTTTCTAGCAAAATTAAGGTAAGGATCACGAAATAATTGTAGATAGATTGAATACGGACATGGAAAAGTATTTTTTAATGAAGAAACAATTATAAAATTATAGCTACCGTAAATACTAAATATAGAAAATTATAGGAACTAACACATCAGATACTTAAGTACCTATGACCAGAATTTAGATTTGTTAACATTATTTGCATATTTAAAAAAAAATTTTTTTTTAACCCAAGAAATATAAGTTTAGGCACATCGAATTGTCAAACCTTGTTTTTTACAATAAATTTTGGGAGGCTGTGAATAAATAGCAATTACGCAGAAATTTGAAGCCCCCTTTGTCTCTTATCCATCAGTCCATCTCCCTGCCCTATCCTGTCCCAGAGGTTTCATCATCTCATGTTTGGTGTAATTATTTCTAGACTGGGAAAAAACAAAAACAAGCTAACAAAAAACCTTTACATATATGTGTATGCATTTGTGAAAAATAGATGCTATTTTTTCCTGAATAGCCAATATGGTTTTATGATACGAATATTTTACACAATGATTATTCACTAGTCATGTTACTTTAAAATGATTTGGTTTGTCTTAATTGCTATATAGCATTTTTCATGTTGATATATATGTATGCATATATATAAATATTTGTATCTCTTTATATATATTATATATAGCTTATATATATGGTCTTCCTTTTTTTTTTTTTGCTCTACGCGGGCCTCTCACTGTTGTGGCCTCTCCCGTTGCGGAGCACAGGCTCCGGAAGCGCAGGCTCAGCGGCCATGGCTCACGGGCCCAGCCGCTCCGCGGCATGTGGGACCCTCCCGGACCGGGGCACGAACCTGTGTCCCCTGCGTCGGCAGGCGTACTCTCAACCACTGCGCCACCAGGGAAACCCTGGTCTTCCTTTTAATTACCTTATAGATTAGATTATATGGTCATACCATAATTTATTTTCATATTGCTCTATTGAAATTTTTAGCTATTTCCTTATTTTTGCTTTTATAAATACTGCTGCATTAGATGACATTGTATTTAGATCTGAGAGGTTTTGTTAGAGAGTAACTAAATCCAGATTACCAAATGATAGGGAATACAAATTATTAATTTTCCTAAACACTTCCAAATTTTTCACCCAAATTGTACAATTTATGTTTTTCACAATGTGCGATAGTTGTCATTTCAACACAATTTCAGGGACTTTAATATCCAATTCTTTTTTTTTGTTTTTTCACTTAGGTTCATTTGAAATATATTCTTTTCACTTCAGCTTTCATTTTATTAATGAGATTGAGCATCTTTTCAAATGTTTATTGTTGTCTTTTCTCTGAATTTCCTGTCTGTAGTTTCACATCTGTATTTACTCTTGGATTATTTGCTTTTTGTGGTTCATACTTAGAAGTCTCACTTTTTTTTTTTCTGAGAACAAACCCTCTGTCTTCTGAATGTTGCAACAAGACTTGAATGTTTCAACCCTGAATTCTACTTATTCCAAAGACCTCAATTCCTTTATAGCCTGACTTTCATTTATTATGCTGAGTCCAATTTGTCCCAGAGACTGAAAGAAAGCATTATTTATGTTTCATTATGGTTTCTTCATTTAGAATGAGGGAAATATGCCTTAGACTGTGAAATGAAAGCCAGAGTCCAACAGTATTTTTAGTGGTAGTAATAAGAATTAGACTTGTGCAAATATGTGATGATTCTCAGCCTTGCCTATATTACAATCTCCTATGGAGATTTTAGTCAGACTAGGGTATCAGTATTTTTAAAAGCTCACAATTGATATTGATGGTCCTTTAGGTTTGAAAACTATCATTGAAAACAACTAAGATTTTTCTCCTTTCAAAGTATTTTTCTAGGCAGAGTAGAATACGCAAAGCTCCAAGAGCACATGGGCTCTCATTTCTTCTTACAGGTGTATATCCAGCACATAGAAGAAGAGTGTCTGCCACATAAAGCAGCCTTCATGATGTGTTGAATGAACTGATTACGCTTTTGCTATTAAATTTCAATCATTTTCTAATGCTCCCAATCAAAGGTTATACTTAGATCATGTTTAAATTTCCCAGCCTTTGGAATTCATCTTCTATATGTGGTTTTTACTAGTTTTGGCTTTCAAGTCTATGGTGGCAGTTCATCAGAATTCTCATGCCTTATCTTTGAAATAACTGTGTTGAATCTATTTGACGCACCAAGCCAAGAACAAAACAATGCAGAAATGCTAGGCTAATTGTATGGTCACTTGGCTCCTAGTTGTAGCTCAATAAAAAATTGTTAATTTGATTTAATCCATAAATCAGAATGTAAGGATTAAAATTAATAACTAAAATCTTTTCATGCTTTTTTTTTGCACCTTTTAAGGCCATCTCCACAGGAATAGTGAATGTGAGGTTAGAAGAGAGATTTGGTTTTATCAGAATCCCATTTTTATAGGTGATAATTTTAAACAAAATTCTGTGAGAAGGCATTAAAGAGACTTGAAAGTTGCAATTTCAAATTTTGGCTACCACTTTTTTAAAGTATCAGCCTATCACAAGGCTTTAGAAACTCTTCTACTTTAAACATTTAAACATCAATTTTCTTTTACCTGTTAGCTCAGTTTTCCTTTAATAGTATAATTTATTTAGCCCTTGTAGACTTCACCATTATGGCAGAATGAGTGTATGGAGCATCTCACTTCACAACCTTTATGTCTCTTGATCTTAGTTATTATGTCAGTTGTTTAAATCAGAGACTATATGTGAAAATGTTTTAAAATGTAAAGTACTTCATGCTAGTATTTTATTTTTATGCTTTTTCATTTTTCTCATTTTCTCAGCACTTAGCCTTCTTATATAGTATTTATCGTTGAATAGTTTTCATTACTCACATTTTTGTTTTGTAGTTTAGTATACTTAAATATTCTTCTAGCATTATTAAACTAGAATCATTTTATCATATCTTAAATCTTGTTTTATTTTGATAGAAATTTATTAAAATTTAATGATGCTTTTATTAAAAATTAATGGATATGGCTTCCCTGGTGGCGCAGTGGTTGAGAGTCCGCCTGCCGATGCAGAGGACACAGGTTCGTGCCCCGGTCCGGGAGGATCCCACATGCCGCGGAGCGGCTGGGCCCGTGAGCCATGGCTGCTGAGCCTGCGTATCCGGAGCCTGTGCTCCGCAGTGGGAGAGGCCGCGGCAGTGAGAGGCCCGCAAACCGCAAAAAAAATACAAAAATAAAAATTAATGGATAAGGTAGGTTTGCCTTATGGCATTTCTATATTTAGGAATCAGATAGAATTATGTAATTATTTAGGCTAACTTCTTCTGGAGTTTCACGCTAGCAAAGAAACCTGATTAATTTCCCTCCCCAAGGTTCTCTTACTCCCTTGCTTTTCTTGCCTGATTACAGCTTGGTTTTTGTAACACCTTCTTCCTTCTGCTCATCCTCTCTGCTTACCCCCGCCAGAAGATTTTGTAATAGAATGGCCCTAATTACACTTAGAACACTTGGTTAATACTTAGTTACAAAATGGACTTTTGGTACAAATACAAAGTTGAATTGTTTTCCAAGATCTGTCTCCTTTATGATACCTTGATACCTGGCCTGATTTGTCTTTGACAAATGATGTGTTTCTCTTGCATAATCTAAGAATACTCAGTTTCGTGATTGATCCAACAAGTTATTACAACTTTTTACATATGGTTTTATGCGTTTTTTTCCCTAAAATCAAGAAATTTTAGGACTTTTGCTAGGTAGAATTTCAGGGGAGCAAAAGAATAGTTTGCAAAAGTTATTCTTAGATGAAAATGAGTCTTCAAACATTGCATTTTGATAGGGCAGACCTGCAATTGAAAGTTTGGTGATGAATGAACGTATTACTCCCCCAACCATTAAAAATTCCATATAACATTACGTGAATTAATTTTGAGCACAAGTCTGCCACAGATGTTTTTAAAACACTGAGGCAGTTAATTCTGTGAATTTAGTGTTACTGTGATACGATATTAACGAACAATTTCTATTTTGGGCATCCCGAGTCTGAGGTACCTACGGTGGCTATGAGTGTGCCCAACAGGCAATTGGATAAATGACCATGGAGATGAAGGAAAGTTAAGGTGGTGTCCTTAGTATTTACTAATAAATTTTAAAATCATGATCCTTGCTGAGATTATTCAGTTCAGAGTAGAGATGGAGCAGATGATCCATGATGAGTTCTGTGGCTTCCAGCAATTAGAGTTGGGGTGAACAAGGGAGAGTCAGAGGAGGAGAGGCCAGTGACAGTTTAATGCAGACACTGTTTTAATAGAACTTGTACATGCTCAAAATATATTGTTTTGTGGACTAAGGTTTTTTTCTTTTCTGGGTGGGTATAATTGACATTTAACATTGTATTAGCTTTAGGTATACTACATGATGATTTGATACATGTATATATTGCAAAATGAATACCACAGTAAGTTTAGTTAACATCCATCGCCACAGACACAAACATTTCTGTTTTTTTTCTTGTGACAACAACATTTAAGGTCTATTCTCTTAGCAACTTTCAAATTTGCAATACAGTGTTGTTAACTATAGTCACCGTGCTATACATTACGTCCCCACGACTTATTTATCTTATAACTGGACGTTTTTACCTTTTGACCACCTTTATCCCTTCAACCATTTTGCCCATCCCCCCAACACCTGCCTCTGGCAACCACCAATCTGTTTTCTTTAATCTATGAGCTCAGTGTTTTGCTTTTTTTTTTTTAATATTCCACCTATAAGTGAGATCATACAGTATTTGCCCTTCTCTGTCTGATTTATTTCACTTAGCGTAATGCCTTCAGGGTCTATCTGTGTTGTTGCAATTGGCAGGCTTTTCTTTTTTATGGTTGAATAATATTCCATTGTATATACGTCCCACATTTTCTTTATCCATTCATCCATTGATGGACATTTGGGTTGTTTCTGTGTCTTGGCTGTTGTAAATAATGCTGCAGTGAACAGTGATCATGGGTGTGCAGGTATCTTTTCAAGATAGTGATTTAGTTTTCTTTGGATAAATACCCAGAAATGGAATTACTGAATCATATGGTAGTTCTATTTTTAATTCTTTGAAGAGCCTCAAAAATGTTTTCCGTAGTGGCTGCACCACTTTACATTCCCACCAATAGTGCAAAAGTGTTCCTTTTTCGTCACTTCCTTGCCAACACTTGCTATTTCTTGTCTTGTTGACGATAGCCATTCTAACAGGTGTGAGGTGATACCTCATTGTGGTTTTGATTTGCATTTCCCTGAAGATTAGTGATGTTGCGTACCTTTTCCTATACCTATTGGTCATCTGTATATCTTCCCTGGAAAAATGTCTGTTCAAATCTGCTGTCCATTTTTTAAACAGATTGTTGTTTTTTTCTATTAAGTTGTATGAGTTCTTTATATATTTTGTATATTAACCCCTTACCAGACACATGACCTGCAAGTATTATCTTCCATTCGGTAGGTGGCCTTTTTATTTTGTTTGATGGTTTCCTTTGCTGTGCAGAAGCTTTTTGGTTTGATGTAGTCCCACTTGTTTATTTTTGCTTTTGTTGCCTTTTATAGATTGTTTTTTAAACTAAATATTTGGCATATTCTTTGCATGGTTCCAAGCACATTTCTGAATGTCTTTGAGGAAGATAGTTTTATATAGTGCCAGAATGTGTGCAGTAAGAGATCACATTAGCAGTGGATCATTAAAGTTGGGATATGGTGTCCATCCTTCCCCCTTCCCCACTGCTTCTTCAGGACTTAAATTATTTGAGGTCACTAAATTCTTATTCAGGTTGAAAGAGTTTGCCAGAAATTTCTCATTAACAGGGATGCCCTTTGGCCTTCCTCTCACAATTTGCTGTCTTTCTCTTGAAATAAGTCCATTATTAAAGTCATTTTATTTTTAAAAAGTTATCGACATGAAAATTTTAGGATTCACGAGGAGTCTTATTAGATGTTTATTGTCACTGATGTCACTGAGAGCACAGGGTAGCAGATGAAAACCCAGTTTATAAATTCTGCAAGGAGATTCAAGACAATTAAATGGGGACTGGCATAGACATACCATAGTTTTTACTATCCGAAAGTAGATTGTTCCTGTGAAACCTTTTGCAAGCCGAAATGGCTTAAAGCAAATAAGCTATTACCTGAGGGCACGTCTTGCTAACTGGATGTACCAGATAAATCAAGATAAAGTGCAAATGCTCACAGAAACAGTTTAAAGCGATGGCAGTTTGATGCTGAGTACAGCTCCTGGGGAAGGAGCTTGGTGGTGCCACTCACTGGGGTACGCACTGCCTCTGTAGATGGCTCCCTGCAAAAACAAATGCTGAACCTATTTTCACTTTTCACCTTTTTTGTAAAAGTGAAAATCCTCTTTGCATGTTTGTTGTTGTTAATGAAAATAAGTACTAATTTAGGTCTTTTGTAAAAGCAAGGTGGCATAAAGTGAGCTTTTGAAAAGACTGTAGCTAAATGCGATTGAGGCATGCAGAATCCTGTCATACTCCATATTTTTTGGCATGTCTGCTCTTTGTTTTCCCCAGAATCTAAACTATAAAATGAAAGAAGACATTTATTAGATGTCTACTATATCCCATATACAGTGCTAAGTACTTCCACTTTGTAGTCTTATTTTGACCTGACACCAGTTTCGAGAGGGAAGTGTATTCAACCCGTTTTATAGAGGTCAAGAAATTGAAGATTTGGTTATTGGTATTTAGAGAGGAACAAGAAGAAAAGATACTCATCAAAAGTTATATGCAGAGTAGAATTCCGTAGTCCATTTTTTTTAAGCTTACAATATCTGTAAGCATGTTTAAAGGAGATGGAAAGGAAGTCACGTATTTCAAACCTAATGCTCTGATTTTAGTTGTCCATTTAAAGTATTTCTCATCTCTAAGTGTTGTATTCCTATGTTGTCTTGATGATGATCTTAATTTTTTTCCCCCTCTCTTTTGGTTTCAGAGGAAGAACTTGTCTCTTTTTCTCAGCATTAGTTTGTTAACTTTCTGGGGAACTTCCCTTTTGGGTGCCCGTTTATACTGGATGGGAAACAAACCACCAAGCTTTTCCAACTCTGACAACCCAGCTGCTGATTCGGATAGCCTCCTGGCTCGCACACTCACCTTCTTCTACTTGCCAACCAAGAACCTTTGGCTGTTGCTCTGCCCAGATACCCTCAGTTTTGATTGGTCAATGGATGCCATTCCTCTGCTCAAAACAATTTGTGATTGGAGAAACCTACACACTGTGGCCTTCTATACTGGACTCCTCCTCCTTGCCTACTATGGTTTGAAGAGCCCAAGCGTAGAAAGAGAATGCAACGGGAAATTTGTAACAAATGGCAAGCAGAATGCAAATGGACATAGCTGCCATTCAGAGGTGGAGTACCGGAACTCAGAGATTAAGCCCAGCTTTCCATCCAAAGTAGAAAATGGCATTAAAAATAATGTATCACAGAGAACACGGCTTCCTTCTACAGAGAACATTGTTGTTTTGTCTTTATCTTTGTTAATAATACCCTTCGTTCCTGCCACGAACCTGTTTTTCTATGTTGGCTTTGTAATTGCAGAGCGAGTACTGTATATTCCTAGTATGGGCTTCTGCCTCCTCATTACAGTGGGTGCGAGAGCCCTTTATGTCAAAGTCCAAAAGCGGTTTCTCAAGAGCTTGATTTTTTATGCTACAGCTACGTTAATTGTTTTCTATGGACTCAAGACGGCGATCAGGAACGGAGACTGGCAGAATGAGGAAATGCTGTATAGGTCAGGGATAAAAGTAAACCCAGCTAAAGGTAATATTTTATTTTATACTTTTGCCTGGACGGTTTACTTTTTCTGCCTTTTTATATCTTTGCTTCTTGCCTTAAAACACACAGTATTAAGGAAGAAGAGGTTCTTTTACTCAATACTTATAATTTTTGTTTTTTTTTAAGCCAGGGAGCAGTACCATTATCTTAGAAACATCCAGCATTCCATATTTGGAATAGGGAAGTGTTTTCCTATGTTTCTGACTATACTTGTCCAGAGGAATTAGAGCTCCTATTGTGTAAAAATACTGACTATCGTAAGAATTTAGAAAAAGGCCTGGTTTCCACATTCTAAAATACTGGCACGGACATCATCTCTTTTCATCATGCAATGAAAGTCAGGTTATCCCACATAAGTATAGTTTAGCTCTTCTGTTTTCCAAGCACTGCCTGAGGAAATACCACAAGGCTTACACTGATACCTTTAAAAGATTTGGAGGTAAGGCCACCTCTGAACCTTGACATGGTGTCTGTAGGTATCAGTGTGTGTGCGTGCAAGTGTGAGTCACCCTTAGCTTCGCAGAGACTAAATAAATAATCTGGGTATTGCCAAGCAGTTCTCATATTCTTATTTGAACGTCCTTAAGTCACTTAAGGAAATAAACTTTTCACTATACAAGGAGAAGATGGAGCATATTTTTCATTACTGCTTTTGATTTAAAAAATTATTTTAGTAAATCTCAGAATCTATTGCTTGAGTAGAAAGTAGCCTTTAAAGCATAAATGAATAGTCAAAAGCTGTTAATTCAGTGATCTCTCTGGTTTAGGCAATGAATGATGAGAGAAGCTAGAGAGCAGTTGAATGAAAAGAAGTGTACATTTTAAGTGTAGAAATATATCATAGTAAATAGTGCCAAAGAGTCTTGTTCTTCATAAGGCACTTTTTAGTGTTTTATCCTTCAAATTATGGTTGCTTGCATAGCATTTGAACTGGGCTTTTTCCAACACATTTCTGTACCAGTTATTCAAATACTGAATGTGTGAAACTGTTCCTAACGAATGGAATGGCCGCTGATATGTATCAGGATATATATATCCAAAGATCTAGATGCCCCAGAAACAACTCTGACATCCCTATCGATTACTAATTAAGTCAAGAGTTAGTGAACCACTGCTCCTTTCTTTCAGCCAAGGGACTAATTGTTGGTACTCATAATGCTTAATAGATTGCAGAGATTTTAATGGGAGTAGAAACGTTAAACTTGAGCTAATACAGAGCATAGAATTTCTCAATTCTCTTGGAAAAGTCTTTACCATGTGGCTTTTTAGGTAGTGAGTGCTGCACAGTTTATTGAATGCCTGAACCCCAATCATGCTGTAAAAATTGTTGCAATCAGTTCTCAACAGAATGCTTTTGAGCTAGTTTTTCTTCACTGGTACATGTGAATATATAAAACAAAGCTATGTTGCTAGTTTATTTTCCTACGCAGTAAGTAATTAAAAGAAAACCCCAGCATATTAATTTCATCACAGGGTTGTTCTAAGGATTTGTTAAGTGTATTGGTTAAGTTTCAGGTTAAGCCACTGTAACAAAGAGCCAAGATAACAGTGGCTTAAATAAGATAGAAACTTTATTCTTTCATGTAACAATCTAAGCCTGTGCAGTCCAGCGCTGATAAGATGGCGCCATGGGTTTTCTGGATCCGTGCTCCTTTGCTTTTGTTCCCTTGCCATCTCAGTAGTGTCACCCTGTCCAAGTGGTCCAGGATGCCTCAGCATCACATCAGCACTTCAGCTAACAGGAAGAGGGAGAGAAAGGGCAAATGGTGGGTGTTCCCATCCTCTTTAAGAGCATATCACAGAAATTGCCGCACCATGCTTGCTCCCAGACTGTTGGCCGCACCTAGCTACAAGGAAGGCTGAGAAATGTTATCTTTATTTTGGGAAGCTAAGCACCCAGCCAAATTTTATTACCCTTGAAGAAAGGGAGGGCAGATACTGAGATGCCAGTGTGATTAGCAGTCTCTGTCCCAGAATAAGCAAAAGCATTTCGTAAACTCCTAGATATTTTCCAGCATTAGCTACTGTACTGCTGACACTTGTGATTCCGATTTTGCTGAAGTTATTTTGGTGACATGGTTAAGAGACTGATCATTTCTTCATTCATCCATTCACTCAGTAAAACCATTTTTATTTATTTATTTATTTTATTGATTTATTTTTGGCTGCCTTGGGTCTTCGCGGGCTTTCTCTAGTTGCAGTGAGCAGGGGCCACTCTTGGTTGCGGGTTTCTCGTTGCAGTGGCCTCTCTTGTTGCAGAGCACGGGCTCTAGGCACGTGGGCTTCAGTAGCTGTGGCACGTGGGCTTAGCCGCTCCACAGCATGTGGGATCTTCCCGGACCAGGGCTCAAACCCACGTGCCCTGCATTGGCAGGTGGACTCTGAACCACTGCGCCACCAGGGAAGTCCCCAGTAAAACAATTATTAAGCATGTCTTTGGTTTCTGATATATTTCCATGTCTCCTTCTTAGTACTTAAGAAGTGCTATAGTATTTAGGTACTCCAAATTTTATTAGTTAAATGAGTACACAGCTGACCGATAGTATAAATTTTTTGAGACATCAGAAATTGAATTCCTGAATAACGCCCCCTCCCCAACCTGCGCCCCAGCCAGCTGCTTTACTTACAGCATTTGCCATCTCAGTTGGTGGCAGCTCCATTTTCTCAAAAGCTCTGACCAATACTTAGGAGTCTTCCATACCTCCTCTTTTTCTTTTGCACCCTACCTCCATTTCATCAGCAAATCCTTTCTGCTCTCTCTTCAAAAGTACATCCAGAACTTGACCGCATTTTACCACCTCCACTGCTAACATCATGGCCAAAGTCACCATCATCTTTCATCAGATTATTACTAAAAACCTCTTAAGTAATCTCCTTGCTTCTATTTTCTTGCCTTTTAGCATGCTTTTGTGAAAGTCGGACATGATGTATCAGGTAATGGGAACTTAGGTAAACAGGCTTAATGTGAGTTTTAATGTTAATCTGGCTCTGAGTTGGGCATGGGTTTAATGTTTGCTGTAGCTGTAGGTGCCAGAGGCATTGTATTTCCCTGGTGTCCTTGTTCTTGTCTCCCCTGTTGTCTTTGGGCTTCCCCAAGAACTCAGAGTCTGTATTTTGCATCTCTTTCCACTGTAAATTCACCATTTTTATAATGGAGCCCTGTATGTTGGTTAAATGTAGGAGAAGGGAAGTGTCCTCTTATTTGGTGATTAAATCCTGGTGCCTCTGGGCTGTAACCTTTATGAAAGTTTCTTAGCTTTCCCTGTGTCTCCTAATTGGGACAGGAAGGCCAGAGGGGATAGGAGTGATAGGGATGACTGTCCCCCACAGCTCTGGGTAAGGCCACTCCCCTGGAGAGTAGACCTTTGTTATGGAGGGGGATCAGGGCTTATTTCATAAAATTTATATTTCTCCTCCTCTTGTAGAGCCAGGAAGGCCTGGTTCTTGGCTCTTCAATGTGAGCATGGGGGTCCCTGGAGGTAAAACCCACAAAAGAGTAGAAGCCCCTAAGACCGTGGCCTCCAGGAGTTTCTCCCTCTTACTGAAGCTCTTCCACAACTCAGCTTCCAGCAACTCCTCTCAAAATCGCCAGTTACTTGTTCCTATCAGCTTCTGCTCCAGGTAATCTCATCTCTGCATGACTGGATTTTCCAGTCTCTCCAGATTTCCTGGTGATGCTTTGCCCAGTGACCTCAATTCACTGATGGTTCCAAGAAAAGCCGTTAGTTTTGCAGTTCCTTTAGCATTTTTTTTTTAAATTTTATTTATTTATTTTTTGGCTGTGTTGGGTCTTCGTTGCTGCACGCGGGGTTTCTCTAGTTGCGGCGAGCGGGGGCTACTCTTCGTTGTGGTGCGTGGGTTTCTCACTGCGGTGGCTTCTCTTGTTCCGGAGCATGGGCTCTAGGCGCACAGGCTTCAGTAGTTGTGGCACGCGGGCTCTAGAGCACAGGCTCAGTAGTTGTGGCGCACAGGCTTAGTTGCTCCACAGCATGTGTAATCTTCCCGGACTGGGGATCGAACCCATGTCCCCTGCATTGGCAGGTGGATTCTTAACCACTGCGCCACCAGGGAAGTCCCCAAGAAAAGCCATTGGTTTTGCAGTTCCTTTAGTGTATTCTTGTTGTAAGAATGGGAGTGATGAGTTCCAAGCTTTTTACATGTCTGAGCTGAACTCCTGCTTCCATTTTTCCATCCTTAGCAACTGCCTGCCATCAGCAGCCCTAATGATTCCTTCGAAACGTAAGCCAGCGTATGGTGTTCACTGCCCCCAGTCCTCTACTGGCACCCATTTCTCCCAAAGTCAAAGCACACAATCAGAGACTTGACACTGTACATCTCCCAGCCTTGCCTTCACTTGCTTCACTCCAGCCCTACTGGCCCCCTTTGATGTGCCTTCTCTATCCCAGATAAGCCCGTGCCTCAGGGCTTTGGCACTTGTCATTGCTTCTTCTTGGAATGTGTTTCCCAGGACAGTCTCACCTCTATCTCCCTCACCTCCTCTAGGTCTCCAGTCCAGTGTTGCATTATCAGTAAGGTGCTGTATGTAAAACTGTCAACCTTTTGAAAAATTGCAACTACCCCTCTGCTTCTGCCTTGTCTAGCATTCCCTATCCTCTTTCCATATGTTTTTCCCATAACACTTAGGACCATTTGACATGCTATATTTTCCATGTTTCTGTGTTTATTGTTTGAATGCATTGTCAGTGTCCATTAAAATGCACGACACAAGAAGGCAGGGAGTTTCGCATTTTTTTAATGCTATATATGTAGCGACTAGGACAGTGCCTGGTAGAGAGAGGGCATTCAGTAACGAATACACTGACGAATAAACTTTAGTCATAATCCTTCTCCTGAAAGAGTTTAGAGAACCTGTTTAGAGATAAAATGTACATTCATTAAAGGAAGAGAAAGTGTGAAATATGCTGTTGATACACCAGGTGCTGAGGCATGCTCCATAATAAGAGGGATAGAATTGGGAGTGGAGTTAGTTTTGGACTCCATGAGTGCCTTGTGTGACATATGCTTCCATTTTGATGCAAGGCAAAACTTTTAAAATCCAGGTTCCTGATTTTTTCTGTTTATAACATGCTAATAAATATAGTTCTGGCTACAGTGACTCCTTTAGCAGTTATGAGACTGGTCGTAATCTTCCTTAAGGTAGATTTTTCTAAGTCTGTGATGTTATTTGAGTCTAGCCAAAGATTAGAAACCCTTTAAAGCCAGTCTTATGTAAGGTTGTCTGAGATTACAGTTATTTCATTGAGTTAGTTTTTCTTTCCCTCCTTTGAAAGCCTTTGCAAATTTTGGACTACTTCAGTCTTCCGTGTACTTTAACAGAATATGATTTTAAGCCTCATGAAGCATTATACATGAAAGCTGCTGCCTTCAGTAATTGGTCCTGCAGACAGCTGCCAGTCATTAACTGATTGGATGCAAATGATGATGGGTAGAGCCTGTCACAGTGACTGTGTTGCTAATTTATGGTTTAAATCTGGATAGTGGAGAAATGATAGCTGATTTGGACTATGTAAACTACAAGTCCTACCTCATTATGTGGTTGATAATGTCAGGAAAATACTAGACATAGTTGATTACCATAGTATGCTGATTTCACAATAACTCTTTGCATTTCTGTGCTTAGGAAAAAGGAAATTTTCTTTGATGACTGCTTTAATGAGCAAGCCACATAATATTTAAAAGGTTTTTTTTTTGAAGCGTGTGTTTAAAGCACCATTTTTTATAAACTGTATTGATTAACATTTGCTTGAAACAAGCATTTCTTAATTCATTACAAGGTGGTTCAATGTATGATCACTTTCCTTCTTGGCCTCTGGCCTTATCTAAATCCCCGTGTGTCTTTGGCTCTTACAGAATTTGACACCACTGATTTCTGCTCTCTTGCTTTCAAGGCCACTCCACAATTTTCACTGTCTCTCATTTTCCACAGCTGTCTCTTTTATGGTTTTGCCTCCTCCCCAAACTGATTCATTCTGCAAGGTTCTGTCCAAAGACTGCCTTCATTTTCCTTTCTCTATAGAATCTAGACCACTACCTGGGATATAGTGCGGGGTCAGTAAATGTGTCATTGAATTTCTAAGTTACCTTCCCCATGACTTCCTATCTATGTGGAACTTCTCCACCTGGGTGATTTGTCCACATCTCCAACTCTTCACCAGTCTTCCCTAAAACCACCTACTCACTGACTTCCTTAGTGATGAAGGTCAGAAGAAGAGACTAACAAAGTTATTATAGATAAACAGATCAGTGGGCACATATACATGAAAAAGAATGATAACATACAGGCAGCATAGCTGGTGTGCTAAAAGGCATTTACATTTTTTCAAGTTATAGATTAAAAATCAAATCAGCTCTTTAGAATGGTTGGTTTATTAACTCTATATCAATTTGCTTTAGAGAACATGACTATGCTTTTTAATTGTTTGGAAACAATTTCTTAAAATAATTAGGAACAATGAAGCAGCGTTCATCCAAGGAAAATTTAACAAGAAAACATTTATTTTAATGCCTTTTTCTAATGTAAATATGTGAAATGATAGATATAAAAGATGTGTATATAATGATGCATGTATTTGAAACTCTTAAGGGTGATTACTCACACATCCTATATTCGACGCCTCCTTATGCAGATGACAAATATTGCCCATTTAGATATAGAAAAACAAACTAAATAGTTGTTTCAGCCATGCAACATTTGACGATTTTTCTTTTTTCCTGGATTTCTGTAAAATTGACACTTCAATTTCAACTTCACATGGTTGCAGATTTCAAGTAACAAGTATGTGGAAGGAATATCATTTTATGAAGAAAACAATTCATAATTTAAGTGAAATCTAAACCTCTTAAGTCATGTGAAACTTGACTAATTCCTTGTGGATTTTATGGTCTAAGTTTTTGATTACCTCTAATTGTCTTCTTTAACTATGGTAAATTGCAATTAACCAGCTAGCTTTGAGATTGTGTAATAAATCTTATATTTCTTAGCTAATTTGTCATATTACTTCTGAAGATGAAGAATTTTCAAAAGAGGTACAGATTTTTATGAAAAATAACATGAAGCAGTTAAGTCAGGAAGGAAAACCGGTATAATATCTTATTGGATTGGCTGGCCTGAGTTAAAAAGTTGTAAAATACAGACTTTCATTTTTAACAGATACGGTAGGAGATAGCTAGGAAAAAGCCCCCTAAAAGGCTGATTGAGAGAAAAACAAGGCCAAGTGGAATCAGGTTTCCAGGGGGTAAAGAAATTCAGTGTTTCTTCTCAATTCATCTCTTCTGAGTAGAAAAAAGAAATATAAAATAATGGGACTGACAAGAGTAAAATGAAAATGTCTCATTGGCTCAACCAAAGGATTTAAACAAGTAAATCTGCTAAATTGTTAAGGCCGCTTTTAAACATTTGATTCTTGAGGAAATGAATTACGGTTGTTTCTCAGTTGAGATAGAGTAAGTCACAGTAGTTCAAAAGCATGTGGTTTCCTTGCCTCTAAGAATGGAGTAACACATAAATCTTTTCTTTGGTTCCAGCTCTAATGGCTGCAAGTACAGTTGTGTAGGGAAGAAGGAAACAAAAAAATAAAACAGACCACAACAGACTCAGTGAAAATGGTCCTACGGTGTTTTACCAGTGAAGTAGGTGACGTACTGCTGTTTCTTTGGGATTATCTGTAACAGAACTTTTAGAATCTTTATGGGTTTTTGAAAACCCTCAAACCTAAAATTAGTGTTGCCTTAGATTGAATATATTTACCAGTGGTTATATTTCAAAGGAACTGAAACTCACATATAATTAAAATAAGTGTAAAGTTACTTTATTCTGATTTCCATATTAGTTTTGTATTTGATTCTTAAAATGCTCTAACATTCCTTTGCCTTTTTTTTTTTTTTTGCGGTACGCGGGCCTCTCACTGTTGTGGCCTCTCCCGTTGTGGAGCACAGGCTCCGGACGTGCAGGCTCAGCGGCCATGGCTCACGGGTCCAGCCGGTCCGCGGCATGTGGGATCTTCCCGGACCGGGGCATGAACCCGTGTCCCCTGCATCGGCAGGCAGGCAGACTCTCAACCACTGCGCCACCAGGGAAGCCCTCTTTGCCTTTTTTTTTTTTTTTAATTAAACATGTATGAAATATTTCATTCATTGAGAAATATATACACATACCTCATATTTGAACCACTTAAATGATACTACTAAAACATGCATTTTGCAGATTAAGAGAAAGCTATTACCAGAACCTCCCCCATACCTCTTCTTAATTCACAGTTTTGTTTCTTTCATTTGTGTTCTCTTATTTTATGCTAGAACCCCCATTACAATCTCAAACAAGAGTGATGACAGCAGGATTTTTGTCTTATCCTTGTTTAAGAAAGAATGTTTTAAATATTTCACCATTAATTATGTATATTTTATAGGTTTTTCAGTAGACAGCTTTTATCAGTAGAGTTTTCCTCTTATTTCTAATCTAAAATTTCTTTTTAGGAATTAATGTTGATAATGATATTTTCCACTCAATCTATTTATGTTAATGATTTATATTAATAGATTTTCTAATGTTCAACCTACTTTGCATTCCTGGCATAAGCCCCAAAATTACTTATAATGTTTTATCAAATTTATATTCTTCTAAATTTGCTTTTCACCCATGTCCCTGAGTGAGACTGGCACTTCCCTTCAGGGGGTTTGAGTTTGTTCGGCTTCTCCAATCTGACCTCCCTTTTGAAGCCGACTAAACCCCAAGCCCTTTTCCTCTTAGTTTCACAGATGTACGCAAGGTGAGTACCATCTTCAGAACTGTTTAACCTTCTGGATTCCTGCTTTCAAGCAGTCTCTAAGCTTAGGGATTGCCCTTACTTTCCCATCAATTAATACATTCATTAACAAATATTTTGTAATTTCTGTCTAGCACGTGTTCTGTACTAGGAGGCAATCTCTGAACATCGAGTTTCACTGTACTGTCGGAAAGAGAAACACCTAAGAAATATCCTTCAGTCTAGCATCTATTAAGGAATGGGCTAGCTACGTTAGAAGTTAGAGTTTGAGAATAGAATTGTTGTTTATAACGTAGAAGATAGTTTTGAAATTTTAAATTCTCCTTCCACAAGAGAACCAAGTTGCCCAAGTAAGCTAAAAAGTGTATTAGAGCACTGTCTTAAGCAAAATCAAATTACAGGTATTTGACCCTTATAAAACACAGAAGGGTAATGTATATTTGTTTTCTGCTGTAATATAAACTTGCAGATAATGTCACAGATATAGCAGATTTTCAAGAAGACAAACACACGTTTTTTAGTTTTACCCTTATTACACGTGCACACCTATGACTGGTGATGGTGGAAGTAAAAGAAAATTCCAGTTGAGTCTCAAGGGATTATGGAAAAATCTGAGATATTCCAAGTCGTATAATTATTGAAAAAAACTTGGATGTAGAAGACTGTTTATATATAACTGTATGGGAGAAACAAAGTGTGAGCCCTATTGTTAATGCATATGGGTGTTAAATTAGAAATCTCTCCTCCGTTTAGTTTTAGTTTTTAGTTTAGTGTTAAATTTATTTCTAATTTAAGAATAGAAATATTACCATCTAGGGGGATCTAGTGGAAACATATATGTGCTTACTAAAATATAAGGACCAAACACTAAAAGATATGATTTAAAAATGATAATATTATTTACCAAGTAAGACACTACAATCCAACTTGATTAAATAGTAGAGAGAAACAAGCACAAACAAACGAAAAACCTTGCTTGAGGGCTGGACTCTGTTAGGGGCTTTGTTGTGTCTTGTATTTAGGAGTCTAAATCCCAATGATGTTAGCTGCTCTGAACATTTATTCAGTCACCTTAAACAGCATAATTCAGTTACTCTATGTAAAACACCATGGGATATTATATTAAAACATTAACATCTTTTTTGGGAGTAGTGTAGGCATACATTTTAAGTGGGAGAACTTTCTCTCTAGGAATTGGAAGTTTAGAAAGAAGGAACTGGATTAGATATGCAATACAATAGCTGAGAGTCAAATTTTGACAAGAACAGATAACTGAGGTGTCAACGAACTTTTTTTTCAACTCTTTCCCTGGAAGGCAGAGGAAACTTATAGTCTTGTAATGTTTGGGGCTCTGCATATTATAACTGGGAGTTTGTATAATAAAGAAATGCGATAAACTTTTTCTTCTCTTCCTCTCTTTTCTTTCCTCGGGAAAAGAGTAAATTTCTCAAATTATGTATCACGAGACTACCAGGAAGGAGCAGGAGGTCTGAGATATGTTGAGATAATATCTGGTTTCTGGTTTTACTTTATCAGTTGGCTTATCCTTTTTTTTTTTTTTTTTTTGCGGTATGTGGGCCTCTCACTGCTGTGGCCCCTCCCATTGCGGAGCACAGGCTTAGCGGCCGTGGCTCACGGGCCTAGCCGCTCCGCGTCATGTGGGATCTTCCCGGACCAGGGCACGAACCCGTGTCCCCTGCATCGGCAGGTGGACCCTCAACCACTGCGCCACCAGGGAAGCCCGGCTTATTCTTTTTGAGTTTTACAAATAAGCTTTGGTGGTTTGCAAAACTGGTATAGAATACCTCATTGCTCTACTTAGTCTGTTTTCATATTATCTGAATATTTCCCAAGGGCAGCTTCAAGTCGTGTTCACTCTAGTGGTTAAAACTGAATGCTGTTGTCCATATTCATGGGAGTGTTGAAAACAATTTTCAAGTAGAGATAAGTTTCTGGGTTTACATAAACAAAGCATGAGCATATTAATTAATGCTCTTGTCCAAATCCATGTGTCGTGTGTTTTTCTTATCTCCAATCACTATTTGAAATTACTTTTGCTCTTGCAATTCTATTATTAGGAAGCAGTGGCACAAGATTTTAAAAATCTCTTTTGCTTTTACGGTTTAGGGCAATGATTTTGAGAAAGTTTTTCCGGGCAGGTGGTACAGTCACTAAAGTTCTTTCTGTGCCATACCTTTGGGCTCTGTGGTGCGATTCTAGAACCAGGAGTCTTAAGTGGTACTTTGATCAGAGACCTGCCTTGCTTTGATCATGGCTGTTGGTTCCCAGCTCATGTCTAAATTGAGCCTGGAGTAGATATTTACTTTTGAGGTTTTTAAGTTAAAAGTTCAGACTTAAAGAAGTATATCCTAACCCCGATCCTGATGATTTCATAGGGAAATACAGCTTCTCTGTGGGTTTTAATCAATCTAAAATGTAAATCTTCTGAACATCAACACCACTTAGGACTCATGGATGGAATATAGGGGTTTATACCTCTAAAACCACATATCTAGTCATAATTTCTAGTTGGTAATATTTATTAAACACTAATATGTATCCAGTAGATGTGTTTGGTGTAAAAGAGCCTTTAATGGCCTCTGAAAATTCCCTGTTGGGATCCAGTCCAGTTAAGATTAGAGCTTCAGGAAAGTGGGCCAGCCCTTCTCTTTCTCACAGTGCTCAACTGATGTGAGAATGTCATTTTAGTGCATTCACCCTTCTGGTTCTTCCTATTTATTTTACCCCTCTATGTACTAGCTTCCTTCTGCTGTTTGGAAGTAGACTTTCTGAGTTGTACGTTTAAGGCTGTTAAATGAGTAACATCATCCTTTGGTTCAATACTGTTTCTCAAGTGATGCAAAAATGCCTCATACAAGTACTGGCTGCACAGCCTTTGAAGAACCCTTATCTATTTGTCCTGTAGCAGCAAAAAAGGCAAAGAAAATTGACCTCCCTCTTTTTTTCTGTTGTTCGTAGTTAGCTGAAAGTACAGAAGAAAATACATTAAAATAATAGTTGCCCAAGATTTGTGCATATAGAAAGGTAATTGATAATTTTAGAAATTTATTTAATAGCTAATTTTTCTTCTCATTAGCATTCGTAAGTAAATATTTTTCTACTCACATAAATATTTTATTCTTGATACTTGTTTTTACTGATCATTTTTCACTTTTTGAAATGCTGTTTTCTCTAGTTATTAACTCTACTTTTTCCATGTTCAGCACCAGGTGCTGAGTTAAGAGTGACTGTTAAAAATTAATATATTGGACTTCCCTGGTGGTGCAGTGGTTAAGAATTTGCCTGCCACACGGACCAGTACCAGTCCGTGGCCCGGGGGTTGGGGACCCCTGCTATAGTGGACTTTTTGTTTATAACAGCCCCTCCCAACTTTCCCTTCTCCTCAACAAAAAGTTTCCTCTCCTTTCTTTGCTGGACTCGCATGTGGTTTGGTATAGTTGTGTGTCTCGAATTGCAGTTGTTTTCTGCTCCCAAATAAACTCGCTTTTGCTTTGCTGGTATTAAAAAAAAAAGAATCTGCCTGCCAATGCAGGGGATACGGGTTCGATCCCTGGTCTGGGGAGATCCCACATGCCGAGGAGCAACTAAGCCCGTGTGCCACAACTGCTGAGCCTGCGTGCTGCAACTACTGAAGCCCGTGCGCCTAGAGCCCGTGCTCCACAACAAGAGAAGCCACCGCAGTGAGAAGCCCATGCACTGCAACGAAGAGTAGCCCCCGCTCGCCATAACTAGAGAAAGCCCGCGAGAAGCAATGAAGACCCAGCACAGCCAAAAAATAAATTTAAAAAAATTAATATATTAATGTAATATAGCGTATAACATGGTGTCCTGATGGATGTTTGAGATATACTGCATGTTTATCTTAGGAACTGATTTATTTTTAATAAAATGT
The DNA here is from genome assembly GCF_003031525.2 of Neophocaena asiaeorientalis asiaeorientalis. NCBI lineage: Eukaryota > Metazoa > Chordata > Mammalia > Artiodactyla > Phocoenidae > Neophocaena > Neophocaena asiaeorientalis. Next base: position 2,166,845 of record NW_020185339.1, on the reverse strand, counting down.
AATCTTTGATTTTTATTATTTTTCTCTTCTTAAAACTGGCTTTGAGAGTATTTAATGTTGCTTTGAGATTAGTTTTTCTTGGCCTGGATTTGCTTGGCAATGAAATCCTCAGTAGCATGACCATAGATTCTAAATACAGGAGATATACTGTTAAAGTGTGTATCTAACTTGTTATGCTTTTTATGGATGATGATCTATTAATGACATATTATTCCTTTTCCATAGTAATGTACTTTGCAGAGTTCTATTTTCTTATTTAATTATCTCAGTGATGCTGGAGTTTAACTTGGGCAAGCATTGTTACACCTGTTTTACAGATGAGAAACTAAAGGAGAGGTAGAATGCTTAGGGAGAAAAGGCATGGTAAGTAGGGCAGATTTTTCAGTAAGGTAGATCGGGATCCTAATCCTAACCCAGACCATGAATAGCTGTTATTATCGTCCTTAGAGTGTCAAGTGGCTGATCTGTATAGTGAGTATAGCAATACCACTGTGTGGGACAGAGTGTGTGTAGCACCCTAGCCCGGGGTTTGGCCCATATTACTGCTCCGCGGCATGCGGGATCCTCCCGGACCGGGGCACGAACCGGCGTCCCCTGCATCGGCAGGCGGACTCTCAACCACTGCGCCACCAGGGAAGCCCCTTACTACTGTTAATAAGAAATAGGAGAGTCCAGTAATTTACTTCAGTGTACCCAGATCTAACTGTTAACAGAATTAGAATTAAAACCTTAGGTTTGGGATATTTTGGTTTACGTTTCCACATCAAATTTCCTTTTAGTGACACATAATAGGAAACTAACCTGGGGCCCTTCGATGTCAGGGACCCATCCAAATGATGACAGGATTCACTGTGAGATAAAGTAGATTATGAAATTGGAGTGTAAAGGAACAAAAGAGAGAACTAAAAAAAAAAAAAATCACTTCTCTGTTTTCCCCCTGGAGTTGTTTAGAATTCCTGAACTCTTGCCCTTTCTAAAGGTTGTTCATCTTTTAGAGCTGAACCAGACTCAAGTGATACCAAGTATGTCAGAGACAAACTCTAAGAGATTCTTTGGTTCTATTATGTTCCTTATATGAAATCAGCAGTAACTCAACTACTCTGTAGAATTTACAGTCAACCTATGGTAGTGATTGAACAGCCTCATAGGCTAAGAGATCAGCCAGATGTGAGGAATTTCTGATGAGTCTTTACTGAATTGGTATGTCTTTTGTATAAATAGGGTCACTATATACCAGTTATATATTCACCAAGTGTTTTAGATTGACAGCGTAATAGGCCAAAAAAAGGGTCTGTTGGTAAGATTTGAGGAGAGCCTCAAAGCTCAGATGATTCCAAATTCTTCCTTGTCCAGTCATTATATTTGTAAATGCAATTGTATTTGCTGTCTTCATGTATAATGCTGTGGGTTAGTTAATCAGAAACTTCACAGAGAGCACATTGCTATCAGAAAGGAACATAAAGAGATTTGTTTTCTTTTGATGGAGAGGCAATGGGAAAAATTTTGAGCACAGTTGGGAAATGAAAGAGTGAAGGCTTCCACAGGTGAGACCCAGCTTCACAGACCATGCGTGGTACTGATAGCAGACACTGAACTGTGGACCTGGGGGTGGCTCATAGTTAGTCAGAATACAGTAGAGATTGCAGATGGTAAAACGCTAAGGAATAACCCTAGATATGTTAAAACCAAAAAACCTGCACTGAACTGTATATGTGGATATTACAATATGTACATAGATAGCGTAGTGACTAACAATGCTGTGAAGACAATGTTAACATATCAGTGGAATACTAAATTTTATCTTTTCATTTTTAATACTTTTTCCCTTATTAGGAATAAACTTATTTTTAGGTCCGTGTGAAGTAACCAAAGGTAGGGAAATGAGAAATAATTGCATATTATAAAATTGCTCTAATTAGAGTGTAAAAGTGTATAGTATATGTATTCCGGTATCATGAATCATAATCTTTAAATTATGTGTACTTTTTCCACTTAACATTTTAGCCAGGCAGTTTTTTTTTTTACCCACTTTATGTTCGTTTCTATAATAATCCAAGGTATAATTACTAGGAAAAATAAATTCTTGTAGGCTTATAAGGGCTCATATTTCCCTGGAGTCACTATCATACAATTAGTAAAAAGCCCAGGCTACAAATGTTGACTCCCTTACAATGTTTGTTAATGGATAGAATGAGAAATCATTCTGGTTAACAAGAAAAAAAAACCACATTCACATTAATTTTAAGTTTCATGCAGTTGAGTGGCTCTTTTTTCCCCTCCTTCTACTTTCTTTCTCTTCCCTTTTCACTGAGATTAGAAATTTTAACATAATTATCCTTTATATTTTAAAATGACATTTATTTAACTTATATCTTTAGTAACACCATTTTTGGGACACATCTGAAGTCCAAGTGTTCCATAGTGATTAAAACAAGGGCTTTGGAACCAAGCAGACATAACTTTTAGCTCTGTTAGCTTTTAAGTGTCACTTTCTCTGAGGCACAGTTTACTCATCCAGTACAGGTACACTAGGCACTCCTGTGTTTATTTTCTTTTGCTGCTGGCCTGGCTTAGATAACTGGCAAATTTCAATGTTTAAACCTTTTTTGGGGGGTAGCATTCTGATTTCAAACAAGTAACTTAGAATTGGAGGAAGCAAAATTTAGGATTTATCACCTTTTTTTTTTTTTTTTTTTTTGCGATAACGCGGGCCTCTCACCGCTGTGGCCTCTCCTGTTGCGGAGCACAGGCTCCGGTGACGCAGGCTCAGCGGCCGTGGCTCACGGGCCCAGCCGCTCTGCGGCATGTGGGATCCTCCTGGACCAGGGCACGAACCCATGTACCCTGCATCGGCAGGCGGACTCTCAACCACTGCGCCACCAGGGAAGCCCTATCACCTTATTTAAAACTATTAAATGTTTCAATTTTGCCAGATCTTTACATAGAACTTGGTGTTGATATAGGGACTAAAGACATATATTAAAGTTCTAAAGTAAAAATAAATTACAGCTGAAGGCAGAAGTCAAAAATGGAGTCCTTGCTGATTCTGGTGGCTGTGTTCACTGCACCAATGAAATGGAAATGCTGGTATGATAACCCTGAGGCATGACTGGATGCCTGAATGTTAAGTAGCTGAAATTTGAATATTAAGAGATTCATTCATCTTTTTCTTTTAACATCTTTATTGGAGTATAATTGTTTTACAGTGGTGTGTTAATTTCTGCTTTATAATAAAGTGAATCAGCTATACATATACATATATCCCCATATCTCCTCCCTCTTGCATCTCCCTCCCACCCTCATTCATCTTATTAGCTAATTTTTCAAAGAGTAATGCATGCCGTAATCATAAAATTATTTAAACTTTTTTTTGTAATCAATGAACATAAATATCTCCAAACTTTTAGTGTAAAGTAAAAATATCCTTGAATGGCTTCCTTGGTGACGCAGTGGTTGAGAATCCGCCTGCCAATGCAGGGGACACGGGTTTGATCCCTGGTCCAGGAAGATCCCACATGCCGCAGGGCAACTAAGCTCATGCGCCACAACTACTGAGCCTGTGCTCTAGAGCCCGTGCTCCGCAATAAGAGAGGCCACCGCAGTGAGAAGCCTGCGCATGGCAACAAAGAGTAGCCTCCCCTCGCCACAACCAGAGACGAGCCCGCGTGCAGCAACAAAGACCCAATGCAGCCAAAAATAAAATAAGTAAAATTAAATTAATTAAAAAATATATATCCTTGAAAAAATTGCTCAAATCTCCCTGCATTGATTTTGTGAAATATATCAAGTGCTATGAAATTGCAGTAGTTAATTTACAGTAAGTTTGAATTACTTTATGAACTTAGAACTGCTGTATTTGAATGAGGACTTTGAAAAAATTTTGGAGGGATTCATTGCTGTAGATCACTTAACATTTCCAGAAGGGGCTCACATTTGATTTTCTCTTTAGAAGAACTTTTGCAAGATGGGAATATTTAATTGTTTTTCTGCCTTTCAAAGGACATAAAATGAACTGTGGCAGATTGTGGACGAAGTACAAGAGAAGCTTTCCTTGTGAGTTAAGGTTAAGTTTCTTAGTAAGTGGATACCTTTTAGATGCAGTTAAATACCAGTGTGAAGGGCCCTTGAGATATGAGTTATTCTTGCTTCTTTGCTTCCTGACTTTGTTTAAAAGAAAAATTTCATTTTCTTTTTGAAAATAAAATAACTTTACAGATGAGATTTCCTAAAGCTTATCCAGTGATACCTAGAAGCATCTGTTTGCTTTTCCTTAATATAATCATCGTATGTGCTTAGACCTAAGAACTAAGTCAGGTACTTGTTAAACAATGCTTTTTAAATCTCTTGTCACATGTAAGGCATCTTCAGGGCACTTAGGAGTCCTTGATAAATGTACCTAAATCCCCAGTATCTTTGAGCAACAACCATTTATTTACATAGGTAGACTCTGTTCTCTTTCCATTGCATTAACTAGAAAATGTGACATTTAAAATTCCATTCCCAAAGAAATGTAAAACACTTAATATATTGTTTGGCATTAATTTTTCTGTGGTATAGAAAATACATTATGAAATATGGGTACTAGATAGCTTTAGTTTGTTGTTTCTGGAGTATTTTGTCCCTACCAGTTCTGAGGGGATGACTCATTTGGATAATTTATCTTGGTTCTGTATTATACTCTAGTCCCTCAATTAAATATGTGTAAATATTGAGTACTATAATATGTGATCTACTTTGTATTCTGACTCAGTATTGAGAGGGTGAGATTTCGATGCCTGGAAACAGATCTGGTTCTCTATTGTCATTAACTTTGCAATATAGAAAATTAAGTTCAGTTCATACATCAATGAAATGGGTATAGTAATAGACCTCAAAGGTTATTTTTTTTTTATTATTTTTATTTTTTGCGGTATGCGGGCCTCTCACTGCTGTGGCCTCTCCCGTTGAGGAGTACAGGCTCCAGACGCGCAGGCCCAGCGGTCATGGCTCACAGGACCAGCCGCTCCGCGGCATGTGGGATCCTCCCGGACCAGGGCACGAACCCATGTACCCTGCATCGGCAGGCAAACTCTCAACCACTGCGCCACCAGGGAAGCCCTCAAAGGTTATTTTTGTGTTAAATAAATTCTGGACACTGTCAAGCATATAGTAAACTTTAAATAAATGAAAGCACTGTTACTTTTATTATCCCAATATACATATATTTTTATTCCTTCTCCACCTCCCCTTCTCCCTTCACCTTTCCCTTCTCTTTTTCTCTACCTAGGCTTGTAGTGGTGTACATTAAGCCCATGAAATGGGACAGTAGTCCCCCAACAAGAGCAGCTTCTTATAGTATAAACTGTGTCAAAAATAGGAATAAAATGAGTACTCTGAATATTTTGAAATACTGTTTGTTGGGAAAAACTTTCAAAAATTACATTGAGATGTTAGGATAAACTGATTACATTTTTTTAAAACTTCAAATAAGTGCTTTATTATCTACAGTGCTTTAATGTGTGAATTGGATTCATCTGGGCACCCTATTAAACTATAGACTGAAAAACTAGATACATTTTTTTAGGCTTCACTCACAATTTCTTGGAAGAATTTCAGGGATTTTATTCCAATCAAACTAGTTTTAAAGGTCACTGCAGTGAAATAAATGCATCAATAAAATATATGAGATTAAAAATGTAAGAAGTGTAAATGACATTAAATATTAATGAAAATACAAGATCTTTAAGTTTTGTTGGTCCAAAGTATAATTACTAAGTGAAAATTTGAAGATAATCTCAAACATCTGTTTCGAATTGTCGTAGTACAAGAAAAAGTTTAGTGAATGTTAAAACCCTTTATTCCTGAAGTAGGATATAGAATAACCCCATCTCTATTTTAAAAGAATGTGAAGTGTGACCTTCATTTTCCTTTTGTCCATTCTTTCCTATCCTCCCCTCCCCTCCATTCTCCTTTTCATCCCCTGCTACCCAGCTGCAGAAGTTAACTATATTCCTCAGTTTGCAGCCAGTTTTCAGGGTGATCCCTACAACTTTCCTCTCTTTTATTTATGTATTTATTCCCTTTTATCTCTACTCCTAACTTGAATTTCCCTTTGCATCGTAGGTAACTGCTCTAATGTACTTGATTTGCATCCTTAGATCTATAATGTACCCTTGTAAAATATGTAGTGATATTTTGGGTGGGAATGAATTTTTAATATTTTTAAAAGAATGCACTAGATATTTTGAATCTTTGTAGGCTTTTCAAGGTCCATTCATGTTACAGTATTTACACGGAATGTGCTGGTCGTCACTGCTGTATAGTAATCCATGAAGTTTATGTCTCACATGATACTCCCATGATGGACAGGTCGATTATTTCCTACTATCAGCCAACACTAAGAGGCTTGCATTAAACATCCTCTTAATGTTCTCTTAGAATTTTCTCTGGGAGTGGGATTGCTGGTCAGGGATTATTCATGACGTAGTCAGTAACATTTGCTGATTTGACAGAGTAAGTACTGTCAGAGGGCAGAACGCAGTGGTTTCCCTAGGCTACAAGGCCCCCGACAGTGCACAGGGTCCATTCCACATGCCTACCAGTATTTGGCCTTATCCAGTTTTCTCATTTTTGCCAATCTCAAGTCTCATTGTTATAATTTGCATTTCTCTGGGTTACTAAGGAATTTGAGTATTAGTTAAAATTATTTAATGTATTCTAGAATTTATTTTGGTTTCCCCTTTTGTAGATTCCTGTTCATATCCTTTGCCCATTTTTTCCCCCGCTGTTGGATTTCTTATTGCTTTGTTTGGAGTTCTTTTTATTTCTAAGTACAGTTCCTTTTTGTTTAGATGTTTGAAATATCTTCTCCTGGTGTATTAATGCATGTCCCTAGTGTCCTTCAATAAGTAGAAGTCCTTCATTTTGAAATACTCAAATTCATCAATTGTTTTACTTTTTGAGTTCTGTTTGGAGGTCTTTTTAAGAAGCCACTTTCCCTTCCACAGAGATAATCTATATATTCTTCTGTTAGCTTTACTTTTTCACATTTATCTTTTAAAACCATCTGGAGTTTACCTTTGTATATGGTGAATATGCTATAAAGACCCAGTTTCATTTTTCTCTTCTATTATGGTTATTAGAATACATTTATTTGAGTTTGTTAATAAATTATGCTAAAATATTGATTGGAATTATATAGAATTTATAGATTAATTTTGGGAGAATTGACATCTTTATAATGTTAAATTGTCCCATCCGTGAGCCTTGGAATATTTCTCCATATTTTTTTGAGTTTTGGTTTGGATACTTTCAAGTCATCAGACCAGCTAGGTGTAAAAATGGATCTGATATAAAACAGTTGACTTGGTTGATATGATCAAATTTGTCAAGTAATAGGAAAAAAAAAAACCCTAAAGCTACAGTGATTAATTCTGTAGGTTAATTATATAGATTTGAAATCATCACATTAGCCCTTTTAAGATGTACTTTTTATAGTTTATTTTAATGTATTTTCCTTTAAACTATAATATATCTGTAAAAACTAGATTTTGCCTGGTTTATATGTCAACAATGTTTTTTTTCCTACTTTTTGTTTTATCACTGAAACATGAACAACTTTTGTGAAAAGGTTACTATTTAGTTGACTACTAATAGGATTTTTAATTTTAGGTTATATTCTGTAGGGTAGCTTTATATTTTTAGAAGTAATCTTTAGGTTTGCATTGGGTTCTGGTAGCATTGAAGCAAAAATCAATAGTATTTAAATTTAAAAGTATGGAATAGTAACAATAAAAAAAAAGTAGGCAAAAATTTTAGGCTTAGTCTTGTCAGCTCTTACTTAAAAACCTAAACTCTCTTTTGGTAAACACAGTACTAAAGAGCAATTAGGAAGAAGGGATTTTGAAGAAGAATTGTTTTCATATTTGAATGTGATGAAATCATCCTCTATGTCTGTTCCTTGCAGGCAGAGACCAGAAGGAACACACTGGTAGTAAGGAAGTTGGCTTAACTACTCCTTGCACTGAAGGAATCTCATTATATGCCCTGTCATTGGATTTGGATTTTGGTTGGGTGATTTGGGAAAGGGTCTCAGGAAACAGGGGAGTCCTCTAGATCGGATGCTGGGACAATTCTATCTATGCCTGGTTAAAGAAGTATTCGTTTAGCAAGAGAGGGGGTTGTTTGGTATTTTGTGGGTTGTACAGTGGCCTTTTTCTTTTTTGTGTTTAGTAAAATTATGAAGTGATCTTGCTTGGTATCATTTACCATGGTCTCAAAGTAACCTTGTCTCCAGCTGTTTTCCCGTTGTATATGTACAACGGAAGAACAGAATGGCCTGTGGGTGAGTGTCAGATGAGTTCAGGACATCAAAGTCTACCCTTTCTTTCCTGTCTCCCCTACTCCCTCTTTCATCCATAAGCAATTAAAATTGTTTAAAAAATACGTACTTAATTTGGGAATTTTCTTCTTTTTGTAGTTACCTAGGGCAATGACTTAATCATAAATACGTGAGTGATTTCTGTTTGGACAAAAGAAACTTAGTAACATGCTGTGGCTTTGCCACAGATAACTTTACTGATGATTTTTAAAGTTGTAGTCTTACTTTGAAATAACCATCTCCTCTGCTGCCTTTCCCTGCGGAAGGCATCTTAGATTCTTTGCTCTTACTTTTCCCCCTACCTGGAATCGCTGGTCTTTGCAAGACTGCTTCCTTATCCTCAGTTTTTAGAGATAACACCCATTTCCCTATTTCTAAGATATCCCTGTTTAAATTAGCCTCATTCCCTCCATCTTACTTTGTTTTATATTGTTTGTAGCACTTATCACCTGAAGTTAATTCATTTCTTCTATTGTGTGGTCCTCCCATCCCCACTCCACTCCCCACTTCAAACATAAGCTGCGAGTGGGTGAGAACTTGTATGTACGTACAATTGTGCCAGCCCCCGATAATGTTTCTGGCACAAAATAGGTGCTTAATAAACAAATACATTTATGAATTAATAAATGAACCACTAACCAAATGAGTAAATGTATATTCTAGACATAATTATGTATTTGTTGACTATTGACTATTAATTGGGCTATAAGTACTTGAAAAAATGTCAATCAGTTTCTCTGGAAATATGCCTTAATATTCAAACTAACTTCTTCCTATAATTTTTTTTCATCATCTGTGTTCAAAGACTATGGGTAAGATGGGATAGCATTATAATGATGTTTTCCTGGTGCTTAAATTACTAGTTGGTTGCATTGACTATTAGAAGTTTCCATTGAGCCATACTTTGTTATGTTGGTGGTGGGATGGGGGGGTTGGATATAAAATACATATGGTGTTTTGCCTATTAAATTTAAAGATAATCATAATTTATTTTACTATATGTTTTTCATATTTTTTTAACTTTTATCTTTCAAAAAGATAAGGATTCAATTTTCTATGGACTCATAGTGCCAAGGCCTATTCGTAGCGTGTGAATGTTGGTTTGCAGTGAAAGATGAAACTTAGTGTGAAAATATTTATTGAGTATTTGCCACGTGGCAGGCACCATCTTAAACACCCTACGTATACAAGCTCATTTAATCCTTGTCAACAAACCCAGGAGATATTATTCTCCCCCATATTACAGATGAGTAAACAAAGGCACAGAGTATTAAATTACAGGGCACATAAGCAAATTTGGGATTGAAAGAGGCTACACGTTTTTATGCATTAAAAAGTGATATCTCAAAACCCCTTTCATTCTTCATATACAGCTATTAATTACCCAAATAAATAGATCTTGGCACACATGAGCCTTCTCATCCTCATCTTCTAGTCGGGAGGGACTCTGATTTCAGGACCCGACACCCCATCTCCTTATGGGAAAGAAAGAAGACAAGAGAAGCACCCAAGTTTGAGGGATAGGTCTGTTTGAGAGCCATGCTGTGTGGGCAGCTGTTAATGGAGTGTCTTCTAATATTGAGAAATTATGATTATTTGGAGTGAAACGTAAAGGGTGTACAGAAAATGTCAATTTTTAAGTGTGACTATGTGTGAAAACAGTTACTGATTTTTACCATGTATGAATTTATTAACAGGAAGGGTATAAAAGAACATTATATGTGAATAAACCATATATACTTCACTGTTTTAAGAAGCATAGTGTTTACTGATACATTCTGATGACTATTAAGCCTTTTTATAGCTTTGATATACTTAACTATCTTCTTTTTTATTCCCAGTTCTTCTATGTCATTTATCAGTATTTTTGTATTTGAATGAAGTCTTTATTTTAAGATGATTTCTTACAGTTTCTGGTTTAGTAAGTATACAATAATTTCAGTCCACGAAGACCCCTACCAAGATTTGAAAGAGCTTCAAGTCTTTGTAGGTGATCTTAAGATAACATAGTTCTTGGCCTTATGAACTGTATGTGTATATCAGCTTTGAGACATAGTTTTGTTTTAGGATTTCATCGTATTTAATCCCCTAGTTTGATGAAATGTTGGAGTACAAAGGAAATAAATTTGCTTTCTTAAAAATGTTCTATGAGAGTTTTTTCTCTCATTGTGGTACTTCCTGACGGCCGGATATTATGTCATATATAATTGGAATGACACTCAGCCTGAATACTTCTTTCTCTTTTTGGCAGCATGGGGTAACCTTGGAAATGTTCTCAAGAGTCAGAGCAAAATTTCTGAAGCTGAAAGCGCCTATAGAAATGCTTTGTATTACCGAAGCAACATGGCTGACATGCTTTATAATTTGTGAGTATGCGTTGCTTTCTCTGGTTTGGTTCATCTTTGAAACGTGGCGAGAGGGGCTATTGATTTAACTGCTGGAAATGGAGATGATGTTAGCTGATATTCTGAAATCGTCTTTTCATGAATCGTGCCTCTGAGATCAGTAAATGGATGGTATTTGTGATCTCTGTTTTGGGCCACATCATTGATATTCATGTGTATTGATATAATATGGCTAGGTTTTTTTTTCTGAAGTACTATGCCATATAACATAAAAATTGGTTTAAATGCTTTTAGCTTTTTGTTTTAAAACGTTCACATCATTAGTACTTGGTTGTGCTCATAAAATAAGGCTGCTATGTATGATACTCTATGTAATTGATATCTTGATTTTTAATAATAGATTTTATCCTCTGTTAAAGAATTGCTGGTGTCAAAGTATATATAAAACATGTACTAAACCTGGGGAGTTATCAAATAAGATAATGTTTTTCTTTTATTTTTCCACCCCCTCCTCCAACGGTAGTGACAATTAGGTTGGGATAATGGGATAATTTAGAATGCCTGTGTATGTTGGGTTAGAAAAATCCCTGGGGAAAAATCTGTTCTGTTATTTGAATGGAAAGCCCCAGGGGGTGCAGTTAGATGTGAGTGGATAAATGCAAATTAAACTGAAATCCTTTTTCTGTCTCTTGTATTTATGGCACTCTTTTATTTATTAGTAATAGAAACTTAGTCTAAACTTGCTTAAACACAAAAGAGAATTTATTAGCCCCCATAACCGAAAATTCCTGGGGTTGACTAGATGAAAGCACAATTAGATCCAGGTGTTTTATTATGTTTCGGGTATTTGTCTCCATTTTGTGTCTTTGGTTTCTTTTGGGTTCACTCCTTTCTCTGTGGGACTCTAAGTTAATGAAATGACTCATGCACCTTTATGCATATAGACTCTTCTCAGTCGCTGAAGTTGTCTTGGTGTCTCTATTAATCCTGGAAAAAGATCTCTGACTGACCTTTCTGGGATCATGGATAGTTTCTTAAATGAAACTTGGGGCCGTGTGTCCGGGGCTATAAGAGCCCTCCATTGACAGTGCCTCTGGGGTTGGAATAGAAAGGAGGAGGACCAGTTCCCTGTAGGAAGGGACCAGGCATATAAGATGTCTACTGCTTGTGTTTAATGACTGCTATGTAGTATTGATAATATTAAACTAATTTGTCAAATTCTTTTTTTTTTTTTTTTTTTGCTGTATGCGGGCCTCTCACCGCTGTGGCCTCTCCCGTTGCGGAGCACAGGCTCTGGACGCGCAGGCTCAGCGGCCATGGCTTACGGGCCCAGCCGCTCTGCGGCATGTGGGATCTTTCCGGACCGGGGCACGAACCCGTGTCCCCTGCATCGGCAGGTGGACTCTCAATCCTGCGCCACCAGGGAAGCCCCTGTCAGCTTCATTTTTAATGTGCCTTTGTGTTCTGGTTATGTCTAATCTTTTGTACTGGCTAAATCTAAAAGTACAGATGTAAAAAAATTTTTTTTAAAAACCACCAAAATATCTAGATTTTTAAGGGAAAGCAGACAAGATGAACTCAGTTTAACTTCCTGTTTGTACATTTACCTTTTCTTTAACTTCCTAGACTTTAACCCTGGGGTCTTAGTCTCCTGGCCTATAGTCTAAATTAGGTCAGCATGTGTTTTGTGTTGACCTGCACAGTGTTCAATTTTCTCTTTTTTACCTGGGATGCCTTCAGGTGGAGCACTCCCTCTCCAGTTTACATACCCCTGATAATGGGATGTATTTCATACTTCGTCATTTTCCCCCGTCTGCTGTGTTTCATACTTCGTCATTTTCCCCGAAGTAATTTGAGATTGCATCTTTTTCTTTATTTGAATGGATATATCTAGATACAACTACAAAGGCTTTCCCCCCATGTCTTCTCCATCTAAATAATGTGATGTTCCTATATTATTGATTAGTATTGATTATTGAATAGTATTTTTATTTCATGAAAAAGAACCTTATCAGTTTGACAAATTTACACATTCTTTTTCTTTTTTTCTTTTTTTTTTTTTTTGCCTCTGAAAGTAATGTTGTCAAAGGGAACTCTTGCCTTGCAATATGGGATGCCAGTTTGCTTCTGGTGCCCATTCTTCATACATTGTCAGGGGAGAAAGTAGCTGAACCACCAGCATCTCTTCTTTGAACTTGTTTTTCTCTCTCTCATCTATAGCCACTGGTTGAAAAGTTACCTACCTTCTGGTGTTACTTGTTGGGCAAGGGTTGAAAGAAAAAGGAAATGTGTCCAACCAGGCTTATTCTTTGCTGAGAAGAGAAATTTATTCAATTAGATGAATATACTTTACATGTAATTTAAAAGCTGCATCTTATAACTTACTCTGTGGATGCATATGTAAACTGTGAAAGCATATAGATACATCTCCCTAAACCCTAATGAAAAATTCTTGCTGAAGAAGCGGTTATTAACAAGATTTGGTTTCTTCCCCCCTATTAGTAGGAAAAGGGATATGGCATAATGCCATTTATAGTTTCAAAATCATTTTACTACTGTGACAGGTTTTTTTAACTAAACTGTTGGCTCAAGTGGAGAGGCCTAAATTCCACAAGAAATGTCGGCAATAATTTTGAAGGATTACATAACCCATGTGGTTGACAGAATTCTGATACATAAATAATTATGTTTCAAAATAGGTGTTATTCAATGATTTTTTTTTTTTTTTTTGCGGTACACGGGCCTCTCACTGTTGTGGCCTCTCCCGTTGCGGAGCACAGGCTCCAGACGCGCAGGCTCAGCGGCCATGGCTCACGGGCCCAGCCGCTCTGTGGCATGTGGGATCCTCCCGGACCGGGGCACGAACCCGTGTCCCCTGCATCGGCAGGCGGACTCTCAACCACTGCGCCACCAGGGAAGCCCTCAATGATTTTTAATCAAATATTAATAAGACACACCAAGATAGATACTTTACAACCTGTAATATCATATATATGTCTGGCATCATATGTCCCTAGGAGCAATTTTTTTTTTCCTGTTTATTTACATAGTTAGGAAAAAAGCCATGTTTTCTCATGAACAGTTAGAGACTATGTGACAAATAAAATTTTTTTTGAGATATATATATGCTATTTTCATCACAATTTTTAAAAATTTATTTAATTTTTGGCTGCATTGGGTCTTCGTTGCTGTGCACAGGCTTTCTCTAGTTGTGGCGAGTGGGGGCTACTCTTCGTTGCAGTGCATGGGCTTCAGTAGTTGTGGCATGTGGGCTCTGTAGTTGTGGCTTGTGGGCTTTAGAGTGCAGGCTCAGTAGTTGTGGTGCATGGGCTTAGTTGCTCCGCGGCATGTGGGATCTTCCAGGACCAGGGATTGAACCCATGTCCCCTGCATTGGCAGGCGGATTCTTAACCATGGTGCCAGGGAAGCCCTCATCACATAATTTTTTCTGACATACAGAAATTCCTCCTTGTTCTATTTCAAATCCTGAAAGAAAAGGAGTTTGCTTTGCTCAGTTTTACCAGTTAACTTAACCCAACAACATTCCTTTGTGGTAGCAGCAGGTGTTAATCACATTTCATATTATCAAAGTCTCTTAAAGATGTTTTATAACCAAAACCTGAAACTAATGAAGCTATTATGTTAGTTAGCTTGAAATACCCATATTTATTAATGAGTTTTAGAAGCTGTTGAGAATCATAAACTCCTGTTAGTTCCTCTACTTAACTTTAAATCAGTAACCTAGATTTTCTTGAACACATTCAATGTTCATAGATCTACGTGCTTTGTAAATTATTGAAAAAAATTCCTATTGCTAGAAAATTTTATTAGGGATATAATTTGGAGACATGCATCATTATGTAACTTCAAAACAATAATTACTAAAGAGAGGTACACTACCACTGGCCAGATAAAGGATGATTCTAGGAGGCCAGAGATAATCTTTAAATTAATTCCTGTAATTTTATATTTATGTTTATATTTTAAAAATATAACTAGCATGTCTAAATATTGTTCTAGGAGAGAATAGAGAAAAAAAGAATGATTTGAAAAAATATTAAATAAGCAATAGTGCAAGTAATATGTGGTTATATCTGAAGTTTAGGAAACATTGCATTAAAAGATTTTAAAACTGAGGACATTTTTTTTGCAGGATTAATACCAAGTTATATCCAAGAGGTACATATAAATGGTTATATTTCTTATTTATAAAATGATGGAATAAGTTTAACTTTTTTTCTTTCGGAGCAATTACTTGAATTACTTTTATGTGCCAACCACTTTTCTTAGTTCCTTACATATGTTATGACAGTTTATCTTCACATGAAGCTTACAAACTGAGGAAAATGCAGAGGTAATTTGTGTAAGATCACCCAAACAGTAGAGGAGCCAATATTTGAGCTTAAGATGTTCTGACTCTATAACCCTGCAACAATAGTATTTTTGCTCAAGCTGGCAGAAGTAAACCAAGGGTATGGGGGAAAAAAATCACAGTATGCAGCTGTCAAATTCAGAAAAAAAATTAATTCAAATCACTTTTCATATAGAAATAAAATACTTGGAATTACATCTAACAGAAAGTGTAAGTTGATTTTTTTTTTTTTTTATGATAGTTTACTGAACTCATGCTGTAGAATTTTGTTAAAAAGATCATGGGTTTGCACAACTGAGCTAAGAGTTGCTTTCAAGAAGATACTGCAGAAATTGTTTTTAATTTTCTAAATCCATTAATTATCACATTGTTTTGATATCACTTCAATCCATAGTTACAGATTATAGACATGTGAAATTTAAAACAGTGCTTAGGTTCTACTTTTCTGTGTTGAGGTATAATTGACATATAAGATTTTATTAGTTTCAGGTGTACAACATAATGATTCAATATTTGTATATATTGCAAAATGATTACTACAGGAAATCTAGTTAACATCTGTCACCATACATTGTTACAAATTTTTTTTCTTGTGATGAGAACTTTTATTTAGCAACTCTCTCTAAGGAACTTTTAAATATGCGATATGGTGCTATTAACTAGTCACTATGCTGTATGTACGTTATATCTACCTTTTGACCCCCTTCACCCATTTTGCCTACCTCCCCCTCTGCATCGGCAGGCGGACTCTCAACCACTGCGCCACCAGGGAAGCCCCAATTCTACTCTTAATAGCAATAGATGTAGTACATTTATTGCATAGCCTTATATTTAACCTTTTATTCATATTATCAAATTTATTAAAATTCAGTAGTTCCCACAAGTAATTTTAAGACCAGGTTTAGCAGATCTGCCTTATGATATTGGTTTCTCTTTACAGGTATAATAAATTTTCAGGGACAAAGCAGATGGACCACCACTCAGTGATTTACACTGTCAAATCTTATAAATATGTAGTCGACTTTCAACCTTTTAACTGCACCACTCACTGCCATTTGAAATACAATTGATTTTTCGTCTGAAAAATGCTCTGTTCTTTCACTGTTATAGATTTGTCCCAGTCAGTCTGTTCCAATTGCCACCTAAACAGGGAATTCAATAGAGCATTGAATATTTCATTAGGCATTAGATTTCAGAATGCAGATGATAAATGTAATGTGGTTTAATCAATTCTTGATTATCTTACATAACAGAGGGAATTATTTCTGTGGATAATAGAGATTTTGCCATCATAAGTTGTCATGTTTGTTCTGTAAGCATCTAAGTAATCATCTAATCTGAGAAGCTAGGAAAGGAGCAATACAATAAACTAATAAATTTAAGGGAAGTAAAAAAAATGTTAGGGCTTCCCTGGTGGCGCAGTGGTTGAGAGTCCGCCTGCCGATGCAGGGGACGCGGGTTCATGCCCCGGTCCGGGAGGATCCCACATGCCGCGGAGCGGCTGGGCCCGTGAGCCATGGCCGCTGGGCCTGCGCGTCCGGAGCCTGTGCTCCGCAATGGGAGAGACCACAACAGTGAGAGACCCGCATAACGCAAAAAAAAAAAAAAAAAATGTTAATGAAGTAGAATATGGAGAAACAATGGGAAGTAATGAATAAATGTAAGAACTTGTTCTTTAAAAGATCAACAGTATATGGCAAAAGTAATGGACAAAATAGAAAATATCAAATATACAGTACAATACTGAGAATGAGAAAGGGCCTGCATCCAGACGTATGGAAGCTTAAAATAACAAAATGTTAGTTATGTATATGAAAGTCTTAGTAATATGAATACTTTTCTGGGAAAATATAAATGATTAACATTAGCCCAAGAAGAAGTAGGCATTCTGAATCAAAAACCTTGGAAAAATTTGAAAACCATATTAAAGAATTTTCTCTCCAAGGAACCAAGTTAAGGCATTTCACAAGTAAGTTCTATCAAGTCATTAATCAAATGGTGTTTCTTGCATTAGTTACACTTCTCACTTATTTTTGTGAAGCTAGATAAAACTGACAGCAGAAGGTCTGATGATATTTAAAACCAAAACACAAAAGAATAACAACAAAACAAAACAAAAAGCAAACAAGCAAGAACAAATAACAGAACCAAAACAGGCCAATAGACTTATGAATATAAACGTAGACATGTCTTAAAATTAATATAGTGGATGCAGCAGCATATTAAAGATTAAAACACTACTATCAGATGAGATTTATTCTAAGTTTTATAGTGGAGTATTCAGTACCACAATTCAGTTGCTATACTCTTTCAATTTAAAAAGTCAGAAGAGGAAAAAAATTATGATCATTTCTAGAAGTGCCAGGAAGGCTTTCGATCAACATCTGCCTCAGAGAACAAGACATAAATAAACTAGGAATAAATAAATACTTCTACAACATAAAGATTATCTGTCTAAAGTTATAGAAATACCATATTTGATATTGAAGTACAATGGTCATTGCCATTCATATTCAGCTTCATGAAGTAGTGGCAGTTTCTTATTGGTCATTATATCTCTCCATATCTACAGGAGTTCTGACTATATTTGTTGCTTTTATAAGTGAATTATGAAATTCATATCACAGCAGACGAGATTCCATTTGTCACTATAAGTGGTAAGATTAGTAATGGGTATTAGCCACATTCTTTGAATTGTGTAAGTATGTGTTGATCATTGTCATTAAACAATTCTGGGTTATGACAGCCTTCTTGAATTAGGTGTCTAGAGTTGTTATCTTGAAGTTTCAGAAACAAAGACATTGATGTTAGCGTTGGTTTGTGTATTAGTTTCCATAACAAAGTACTGCAAATTAGGTGGTTTAAAATAATAGAAATTTATTATGGCACAGTTCTGGAGGCTAGCAGTTCACAATGAAGGTGTCCACAGGGCAAGCTCCCTCTGAAACCTTTAGGAGAATCCTTCCTTGCCTCTTTCCTGTGGTTTGCTGGCATTCTTTGGAGTTCCTTGGCTTGCAGCTGCATGGCCCCAGTCTCTGCCTTTGTCATCACATGACGATCTCCCTGTGTAACTTTGCCTTCACATCCTCTTATCTGGATACCAGTCATATTAGATTAGGGACCCACCCTTGTTATCACATTACATCTGCAGTGATCCTTTTTCCGAGAAAGGACATATTCTAAGGTATGGGGGGTTACAACTTCAACATACCTTTTTTGGGAGAGACATAATTCAACCAATAGCTGCCTATTGGGAGCTTCATTTTAAGAGGCAGAGTGACACATAGTGGTACCATTCTATCTATCCCCAGTACCGAGCACAATGTCAAACACATGAGTTTTTAACAGGGGGTGGGAATTGAGGAAGCTAAAAATATGCGTAGAATTTCAACAAGTTTATATATCTCATGATGCCGAGAACTCTATCTTGAAAGGAAGTAATATAGGAGGATAGAGCAGTGAGGGAATGTGGGGTGCAGAGTTGTCACCATAGATCTAGTTCTAATGAGAGATTTTTTTGTTTGTTCAGGACCAGCTTTTGAGGACCCTTGAGAGGTTAGAAGGATCAGAGATTACAGAATGAAAGTGGTGGGACTATCTGATAATGGGGCTGAGCCATTCCTTGAATCCGTGTTGAAAACAAGGCATAGAATCCTGTGGAAGTGAGGTCCGTAGAAATGAGGGGGAAAGTAACCCTTGGCCAGAAGGCTAGAGTTCAGGGCAGGGTTTCCTGCCAAGTTCCATGGATGTGTGTATGTATGTGTATAAAGGATGGAGGGAGGTGTTCAAAGGATACCAGGTAAGCAGACTGGTCTCCCCAAATAGACAATTCAGGAGAGGCTAACAAACAGGAGGGCCAGGAGGTGCTTGCCATGTCTGATATCAAGTGAATGGGACTGAGGGGTTTCGGTGAAATTCTGTTGGCTTGGGGTCACCAGAGATCTGGATACACAACTCATCTGGCCCTTTAGTGATTCCTGGAAGGAGGTGAGACAGCTTGCAGGTACCTACCTACCTGTTTGGCAAGAGCAAAGCCTAACACTTATTACATACTTTCATTTTGTTTTAATTGATCATTTTTACCACTTAATTTATATTCAAATAGAATCTTGTTGAAAACATTGAAGCAGTACTGAAGAATAAGCAGTAAAGCATAAAAATTATTATTGCATTCCTCACACATCTTTTTCCCTCCTCTAGTAAATATCTTTTCACTTTTTTCATAAGCATTTCTATATGTAGTTACAACATGTAGTTATACAAGCATCCTTTTAACTTTTTCCCGTGTGTGTGAATCACCAGTGATTTTTTTACTTCTGGATGTATATACAAATGTGTCATAATTTTCATGACCATCTCTGCTTTCTTTAACATTACATTGTTTCAGTTGGGGCTGTTGCACAGACAGCATTAATAAATGTCCAAGGGAATGGTTTCAAAATTATGTTGCTTCAAAACCATGTTTCCGTAGTTACCAGTGAAGTTTATTTTGTTTATTAGCTCTTTGTAATTTTCCTGGGAATTAGTTGTTCAGGTTTCTTGCCTAGTTCTTTTTTGAGAAGTTTTTCTTGTTGATTTGTGGGGTTTAAGGTGAAAATGGGTCCCTCCGCCACACTTACATGTATAACACAAACATCTTTTCTGCAGGTATTTTCTCCTAGTTTTTGCTTGTATTTTTACTTTTCTTATAATAAT
>NW_020185339.1:2140412-2147048 GCF_003031525.2 Neophocaena asiaeorientalis asiaeorientalis | reverse complement strand
TATATATATATATATAAATCCACAGACCCTTTCCTTTAAAACCTCTGAAATTTTGTGTCTCTATGAAAACCATTCATAGGCTAATATTTTTTAAAGTTATTGTCCATTTTTTGAATAGTTTTAGAATTATTTTTGGTTTTTTTCTTTAGGTACTTAGTCCACCCTGGATATATTAGTTTTTGTATTAAGGTTTTATTTTTCCAAAATGAAAATTAATGTCCCCATAATAATTTATGGAATGCTTCTCACCTAGGCCAAGTTTGTATATAACCCTGGAGTCATTGTCATGGGCTTTATTTTGGTCTTTTGGTAACCCACACCGAGAACAATTTGTTTTATTTACTGTAACTTCTAGTATATTTTATATTTTAAGGCAAGTTTCCCATTCTTCTTATTTATTTCCAAGCAATTCTTGATTATTCCTCTGTGTTTTGTCTTTAATATGAACATGATCATAGCCTTGTTAAATTGCATTAGAAGTCTCGGCTTTTAGTTGGTTTTCCAGTGACTGTGTGTTCAAGTGAGGTAAACTGACATGGTTATACTCTTCAAGTTTCCCTTCTAGATATGTGTATTTCTACATTTATTTCAATTTTTAAATTTCCCATATTGAAAATACTATATTTTGGTTCAAAAAGTCCTCACATATTTGAGGTTGATTTATTCTTTTCTTTTTTTTAATATCTTTATTGGAGTATAATTGCTTTACAGTGTTCTGTTAGTTTCTGCTGTATAACAAAGTGAATCAGCTATATGCATATGTATATCCCCATATCTCTTCCCTCTTGCGTCTCCCTCCCACCCTCCCTATCCCACCCCTCTAAGTGGTCACAAAGCACTGAGCTGATCTCCCTGTGCTATGCAGCTGCTTCCCGCTAGCTATCTATTTTACATTTGGTAGTGTATACATGCCAGTGCTACTCTCTCACTTCGTCCCAGCTTACCCTTCCCCCACCCCATGTCCTTAAGTCCATTCTCAACGTCTGTGTCTTTATTCCTGTCCTGCCCTTAGGTTCATCAGAACCATTAAAAATTTTTTTTTTCAGATTCCATATATATGTGTTAACATACGGTATTTGTATTTCTCTTTCTGACATACTTCACTCTGTATGACGGACTCTAGGTCCATCCACCTCATGACAAATAACTCAATTTTGTTTCTTTTTATGGCTAAGTAATATTCTATTGTATATATGTGCCACATCTTCTTTATCCATTCATCTATCGATGGACACTTAGTTTGCTTCCAAGTCCTGGCTATTGTAAATAGTGCTGTAGTGAACATTGTGGTACATGACTCTTTTTGAACTATGGATTTTGGAGGGTATATGCCCAGTAGTGGGATTGCTGGGTCATATGGTACTTCTACGTTTAGTTTTTTAAGAAACCTCCATACTGTTCTCCATAGTGGCTGTATCAATTTACATTCCCACCAACAGTGCAAGAGGGCTTCCTTTTCTCTACACCCTCTCCAGCATTTATTGTTTGTAGATTTTTTGATGATGCCATTTCTGAATGGTGTGAAGTAATAACTCATTGTAGTTTTGATTCCATTTCTCTCATGATTAGTGATGTTGAGCATCTTTTCATGTATTTGTTGGCAATCTGTATATCTTCTTTGGAGAAATGTATATTTAGGTCTTCTGCCCATTTTTGTATTGGGTTGTTTGTTTTTATGATATTGAGCTAGATGAGCTGCTTGTGTATTTTGGAGATTAATCCTTTGTCAGTTGCTTTGTTTGCAAATATTTTCTCCCATTGTCTCTTTATCGTTTTTATGGTTTCCTTTGCTGTGCAAAAGCTTTTAAGTTTCATTAGGTCCCATTTGTTTATTTTTGTTTTTATTTCCATTTCTGTAGAGGTGAGTCAAAAAAGATCTTGCTGTGATTTATGTCATAGAGTGTTCTGTGTATGTTTTCCTCTGAGAGTTTTACAGTGTGTGGCCTTACATTTAGTTCTTTAATCCATTTTGAGTTTATTTTTATATATGGTGTTAGGGAGTGTTCTAATTTCATTCTTCTACATGTAGCTGTCCAGTTTTCTCAGCACCACTTATTAAAGAGGCTATCTTTTCTCCACTGTATTCTCTTGCCTCCTTTGTGTGTGGGTTTACCTCTGGGCTTTCTATCCTGTTCCATTGTTCTATATTTCTGTTTTTCTGCCAGTACCATACTGTCCTGATTACTGTAGCTTTGTGGTATAGTTTGAAGTCCAGGAGCCTGATTCCTCCAGCTCCATTTTTTTTTTTTTTTTCTCAAGATTGCTTTGGCTATTCGGGGTCTTTTGTGTTTCCATAGAAATTGTGAATTTTTTTGTTCTAGTTCTGTGAAAAATGCCAGTGGTAGTTTGATAGGGATTCCATTGAATCTATAGATTGCTTTGGGTAGTAGAGTCATTTTCACAATGTTGATTCTTCCAATCCAAGAACATGGTATATCTCTCCATCTATTTGTATCATCTTTAATTTCTTTCATCAGTGTTTTATACTTTTCTACATACAGGTCTTTTGTCTCCTTAGGTAGGTTTATTCCTAGATATTTTATTCTTTTTGTTGCAATGGTAAATGGGAGTGTTTTCTTGATTTCACTTTCAGATTTTTCATCATTAGTGTATAGGAATGCCAGAGATTTCTGTGCATTAATTTTGTGTCCTGCTACTTTACCAAATTCATTGATTAGATCTAGTAGTTTTCTTGTAGCATCTTTAGGATTCTGTATGTGTAGTATCATGTCATCTGCAACAGTGACAATTTTACTTCTTGTTTTCCAATTTGGATTCCATTTATTTCTTTTTCTTCTTTGAATTGCTGTGGCTAAAAATTCCAAAACTATGTTGAATAATAGTGGTGAGAGTGGGCAACCTTGTCTTGTTCCTATCTTAGAGGAAACAGTTTCAGTTTTTCACCATTGAGAATGATGTTGTCTGTGGGTTTGTCTTATATTGCCTTTATTAATGTTGAAGTAGGTGCCCTCTATGCCTACTTTCTGGAGAGTTTTTTATAATAAATGAGTCTTAAATTTCTCAAAAGCTTTTTCTGCATCTATTGAGCGTGATCATGTGGTTTTTATTCTTCAGCTTGTTAATATGGGGTATCACATTGATTGATTTGCATATATTGAAGGATCCTTGCATCCCTAGATGAAATCCCACTTGATCATGGTGCATGATCCTTTTAATGTGTTGTTGGATTCTGTTTGCTAGTATTTTGTTGAGGATTTTTGCATCTATATTCGGTGATATGGGGCTGTAATTTTCTTTTTTTCTAGTATCTCTGTCTGGTTTTGGTATCAGGATGATGGTGGCTTCGTAGAATGAGTTTGAGAGTGTTCCTCCCTCTGCTATATTTTGGAAGAGTTTAGGTGTTAGCTCTTGTCTAAATGTTTGATACAATTCTTCTGTGAAGCCACCTGGTCCTGGGCTTTTGTTTGTTGGAAGATTTTTAATCATAGTTTCAATTTAAGTGCTTATGATTGATCTGTTTATATTTTCTATTTCTTCCTGGTTCAGTCTCTGAAGGTTGTGCTTTTCTAAGAATTTGTCTATTTCATCCAGGTTGTCCATTTTATTCACTTATAGCTGCTTGTAGTAATCTCTCATGATCCTTTGTATTTCTGCAGTATCAGTTGTTACTTCTCCTTTTTCATTTCTAATTCTGTTGATTTGAGTCTTCTCCATTTTTTTCTTGATGAGTCTGGCTAATGGTTTACCAATTTTGTTTATCTTCTCAAAGAACCAGCTTTTAGTTTTATTGATCTTTGCTATTGTTTCCTTCATTTCTTTTTTATTTATTTCTGATCTGATCTTTATAATTTCTTTCCTTCTGCTAACTTTGGGGCTTTTTTGTTCTTCTTTCTCTAATAGCTTTAGGTGTAAGGTTAGGTTGTTTATTTGAGATTTTTCTTGTTTTTGAGGTAGGATTGTATTGCTATAAACTTCCTTCTTATAACTGCTTTTGCTGCATCCTATAGGTTTGGGGTTGTTGTGTTTTCATTGGCATTTGTTTCTAGGTAGTTTTTTACTTCCT
This sequence comes from Neophocaena asiaeorientalis asiaeorientalis, assembly GCF_003031525.2. Classification (NCBI taxonomy): domain Eukaryota; kingdom Metazoa; phylum Chordata; class Mammalia; order Artiodactyla; family Phocoenidae; genus Neophocaena; species Neophocaena asiaeorientalis. The sequence goes on along the minus strand of NW_020185339.1, from coordinate 2,143,024 downwards.
CTTTGATTTCTTCAGTGATCTCTTTGTTACTTAGTAGTGTATTGTTTAGCCTCCATTTATTTGTATTTTTTTACAGTTTTTTTTTCCTGTAATTGGTATCTAGTCTCATAGCGTTGTGGTCAGAAAAGATACGTGATACAATTTCAATTTTCTTAAATTTACCAGGGCTTGATTTGTGACCCAAGGTATAGTCTATCCTGGAGAATGTTGCATGAGCACTTGAGAAGGAAGTGTATCCTGTTGTTTTTGGATGGAATGTCCTATAAATATCAATTAGTTCCATCTTGTTTAATGTGTCATTTAAAGCTTGTGTTTCGTTACTTCTTTTCATTTTGGATGATCTGTCCATTGGTGAAAGTAAGGTGTTAATGTCCCCTATTATTCTGTTACTGACAATTTCCCCTTTTATGGCTGTTAGCATTTACCTTATGTATTGAGGTGCTTCTATGTTGTGTGCATAAATATTTACAATTGTTATATCTTCCTCTTGGATTGATCCCTTGATCATTATGTAGTGTCCTTCTTTGTCTCTTGTAATAGTCTTTATTTTAAAGTCTATTTTGTCTGATATGAGAATTGCTACTCCAGCTTTCTTTTGATTTACATTTGCGTGGAATATCTTTCTCCATCCCCTCACTTTCAGTCTGTATGTGTCCCTAGGTCTGAAGTGGGTCTCTTGTGGACAGTATATGTACGGGTCTTGTTTTTGTATCCATTCGGCCAGTCTGTGTCTTTTGGTGGGAGCATTTAATCCATTTACATTTAAGGTAATTATCGATATGTATATTCCTATTCCCATTTTCTTAATTGTTTTGGGTTTGTTATTGTAGGTCTTTTCCTTCTCTTGTGTTTCTTGCCTTGAGAAGTTCCTTTAGCATTTGTTGTAAAGCTGGTTTGGTGGTGCTGAATTCTCTTAGCTTTTGCTTATCTGTAAAGGTTTTAATTTCTCCATCAAATCTGAATGAGATCCTTGTTGGGTAGAGTAATCTTGGTTGTAGGTTTTTCCCTTTCATCACTTTAAATATGTCCTGCCACTCCCTTCTGGGTTGCACATTTTCTGCTGCAAAATCAGCTGTTAACCTTATGGGGATTCCCTTGTATGTTATTTTTTGATTTTCCCTTGCTGCTTTTAATATGTTTTCTTTGTATTTATTTTTGATAGTTTGATTAAAATGTGTCTCGGTGTGTTTCTGTTTGAGTTTATCCAGTATGGTACTCTCTGTGCTTCCTGGACTTGATTGACTATTTCCTTTCCCATGTTAAGGAAGTTTTTAACTATAATCTCCTTAAGTATTTTCTCAGACCCTTTCTTTTTCTCTTCTTCTTTTGGGACCCCTGTAATTCAAATGTTGGTGTGTTTAATGTTGGCCCAGAGATCTATGAGACTGTCCTCTATTCTTTTCATTCTTTTTTCTTTATTCTGCTCCATGGCAGTTATTTCCACCATTTTATTTTCCAGCTCACTTATCTGTTCTTCTGCCTCAGTTATTCTGTTATTGATTCCTTCTAGAGTATTTTTAATTTCAGTAATTGTGTTGTTCATCATTGGTTCTTTGCTCTTTAGTTCTTGTAGATCCTTGTTTAATGTTTCTTGTATTTTTTCCATTCTGTTTCTGAGATTTTGGATCATCTTTACTATCATTACTCCGAAGTGTTTTTCAGGTACGTTGCCTATTTCATCTTCATTTATTTGGTCTTGTATGTTTTTACCTTGCTTCTTCGTCTGTAACATATTTTTTTTTTTTTTTTTTTGATGGGTGGGGTTGTATTCCTGTCTTACTGGTTGTTTGGCCTAAGACATCCAGCACTGGAGTTTGCAGGCAGTTGGATAGAGCTGGGTCTTGGTGGTGAGATGAGGACCTCTGGGAAGCCTCACTCTGATTAATATTCCCTGAGGTCTGAGGTTCTCTGTTAATCCAGCAGTTAGGACTCGGAGCGCCCACCACAGGAGCTTGTGCCTGACCTCCGGCCTGGGAGCCAAGATCCCACAAGATTCTTGGTGCAGTTAAAAAAAAAAAAGGAAGAAGGAAAAAAAGGATCAGTACAATATCAAAGAGGAAAAAACAAAATAGAATTAGAAAGATGAAAATTATATTAGGAAAAATAAAACTATAATTGAAACAACTGCAACAAGGTAAAATTAAACCACAACAGAAAAAAGAAAAAAAAAAGTGGGTGGGGGGGAACAAGCCAATCGGAGAGAACAATAACAAAGTATATAGAATAAAATAAAATTAAAAAAATAAAAGATTTATTAGGAAAAATAAAAATATAAAAGAATCCACAGCAACAAATCAGCAACATAAAACAACTCCAATCTAAAAGCGGAAAAAAGAAGGAAAAAATTAAAAAATAAGCCTTGGCTATGGGGCAGGAGTATAGGCGGGGGTGGAACTTAGGCGGGGGCAGAGTTTAGCGTGGGGCAGGACCTAGGCTGGTGGGGGGGGGACGTTTGAGCATGGGGCGGGGGCTTGGCTCAGGACCCAGTGGACGGGAAAAGTTCCTGGGGCAGGGCCTAGGCTGGGTGACATTCAAGCATGGGGTGGGCCCTCTGCTTAGGATCTTCGTGGAAGGGGAGAGGTAGCACTTGGAAAGGAGGGCCTCTGGAGTGT